>NC_064817.1:27816034-28074580 GCF_023721935.1 Panthera uncia
ACACACACACACACACACACACACACACACACACACTCCATGCCAAAATCTCAAAGACCCCTTAGATTTCAACCACATGTCTATGCATGTTCTGAACCCAACTCCTGCAAAGGTGTCCATTTGGTTAAACATCTTGCTTATGTGTGATGTTTTTAGTTCATTTTTAAGCTTGCTTTCTCTCAAGTGGCTTGTAATACTTTTTTCTTGTATTCCAAATCTCCCTTTTTGTCCTGATTTAAGGCTCAGGGAAACAAATTTCTGGGCAAAGCCTGGGGCGGGGGGGGGGGGGGGGGGAACCCTATCCTCACATGGAACCACTACTGAGAATCCTTTGTGGCTTATTAGAGAATGTGTGGGTACATTCTTTACATCGTTAGAGTCTAAGGACAGACCTAAAGGTAGGGCTTCCACTGATAGGGTTCAGCTCTTGACATGGCTTTACCTCAAACACAAAGCACATGTCTTTAGAAAGAAGAAATTTTAAAAAATGCTTGCAACTTAATGGTACAGAGCTATTCCCTATTTCTTTGAAAACTGAAACTACAGATAGACCAGAGCAAAGAGTGCAGCACTCACAACCTCCCTATCCACACACTGTCCCCCATTGCTTCCGGACAATCTCTCCCACATACACACTTGATATTGTGTTGTCTCCATACACCCATCACATGCTGATTCCTCATCAGGTTTGTCAATGAATTTAGAAATGCATCACTTGTTTTTATAAGCTTATTGTATTTTATTGTGTAAACAGAAGTTGAATTACTCCTATTTACAGCTTATTAAAGAATCTGCAGAAAACCTTTTAACTGTAGTCTTTTGTAGTTTGCACCTGACTTTTCAATGTTTGCTGGCCATGCAATCAAATACAATTTATCTTAACTTTTTCATTGAACAAACCCAGTAATTCTTTTGATTTTTATTCCTGCTCTCATTATGACTTTTTGTTTATCATATTCATCTTTTTTTGTAGTGGGATTCTGTCTTTGACAATTTGTGTTTAAATAATGAAAACATATTTCACTTGGTAAAGAGCTGAATTTTACCTTTTAATGTCAATTCACTTAATATCATTTAAGAACTATGTTAATGTCTTAGGTCGTATTTTGCAATTACGATTAACCTTTAAAGATGGGGCCTTTTTTTTTTTTTTTTTTTTTTAGCAATGATATTTCTAGTTCTGGGTACTTTCTTCATCCTGTCTCCTTAATATTCATTATTGTAAAGTTACATGGCAGCCAAGAGGAACTTTACTTTTAGAAAAAAGGCAGAGGACCATATTTGTATGAAACAACACAAACCATAAATTACCATATTTATTTCGGCAAGCAGGACCAATAAAAGTTATTTATAACTATATATTAATCAGTAATACCATTTTTAAGATGTCTGAGCATATGCTTAGTATCTCAGGTCTGGGCTGTCATGAAACTTTTATTGTCTATAAGAAACGCTAGTAGTTTTCCAGGATATAAAGTTTTGCTTCCTAGAGAGCAGAGCACATTTTGAACATGTTTTCAATAGGACTTCATTTTCTGATAATGGCAATAATACAGATGTGCAGTCCCACTCTTTCTGCCCTAGGCCAGACACCTTTGGATATTACAGATGTTTCATTCTCAAGGATTTTTCAACTGACTTTAAAAGTAGATTATACCTAATTAAAATTCAGATCTGCTATTTGAAAAATTTTTAAAGATGGTGGTACATAATCAAACAAATGAATGCTCTGAGAGGTAGGATGGGAAAGAATTGACAAGGAGGCCGTTAATAAGCTCCTATAGAGAGCTATGAGGATTCTATATACAGGGCAGGCCTCTTGAGTACAAAAATTCTTCCAACCCAGGAAACATTCAGTAAGAAAATATGTTCGGGAGGCAAGGGTCAATCTTGAGTCAATGAGGAAACACAAACGGTGATAACCACATACATTCCATTATTATACCATCCACTTTATCATTATA
Organism: Panthera uncia; assembly: GCF_023721935.1. Taxonomy (NCBI): domain Eukaryota; kingdom Metazoa; phylum Chordata; class Mammalia; order Carnivora; family Felidae; genus Panthera; species Panthera uncia. Next base: position 27,817,999 of record NC_064817.1, read on the forward strand.
TCTTGGTCATAATAGTGATGCATCTGATGGCAAAGCATACAATGGGCTGGTCTGGTACCCAACAGAGGATTAAAAGGTCTAAGTCTACTCTTTTTTCCTCTCTCTCAGGCCTAACGTTATTTTTGAATAGACAACTGATTTACTGACTTAGTACTACAGATGGGGTCACTAGAAATCCCACTCTGAAAGGGAGTTTAGGTTGTCTGGTAAGGAGGGCTCTTGGTTTCAACACCTACAGAGCGAAGAGGAAAGATGAAGAAACGCTCGGAAACAAACTCACTACACAATCAGCCGCCACAGCAGCTTTGCCAACCCACCAGGAAGCCCTCAAGCTAGAATGGCCATACTGAGTAGTCTCACATAGGTCTGTGATGAGAAGGCTTTTAAGTTCCCACACAGATCAGTCCTCCAAGGAGGTCAACCCTAGGGAGTAGCAGGAGCCGAGGCAATCCCCAGAGCGGACACCTGAGGGCCCTCTATCAACAGCAATTTCCTCCATTTGGGTAAAACCTCCTATAAAAGGGTGAGCCTGGCAAAAGATCACAGCACCTATTGCACGGAGATTATGCACAAAACACAACGAATTTCCCCGAGTCTCTTCACAGTTACCATTTTTCCTCTCAAAATGAAAATATAAAAAAATTGATGGGTGAAATACATTCCAAACTTTCTGGCTGGACTCTAGAGGGCAACTCCAAGTTTCATCTTTTATTTGCCTTTAAATTGTACTGCCTCTAAGGACTTTGAAAATCACGTTAGGAGTCATTTAAAAATTGTTCTCTTTAAATATGCACTCTTCAGAGTAAAAGAATTTGAGTCCACTATTCAAAAATATTACATAAAATATGTACTAATTTATACATGTGCACACATGTATATTACAAACCTTATTAAGCTGTTAAAAAGATGGTTTCTGAATAGACACAAAGTCCCCAAAAGTGTCTTTCTCTTAAAAGTATAAATGTCTTTCATAAATACCAATCTGGATTCCTGCTTTGTTTCCAAAAAGCAAGTCCTTTAAACCACCTCAAGAAGACCTTATTTCATCCTTTCCTGAACTTCAAAAAAACAAAACAAAAAAAATCCAAACCCTTCAGAAATTGATCTGCATCCTACTTCACTGTTACCTAATTCTATAGGCTGTGCTCTTAGCCTGTTGGCCCCACCCATTTCCTTTGGATAAAGCCACACATGACTATTTGGCTTTCTTTTCCCATTTCTTTTGCCCACACCTATCACACCCAGGCTCCCTAAGATTATCTTTCATTTTCAGGCAAGGCGTGGCTCTGATACTGGCTAATAGTTATTTCAACTATAGAATCAAATTACAACACAGACCTGCCAGATCTCCCTATTCCTAGTTTGGAGTTACTTACCCAATATCATATTGGGTACATGCTCATCTCAGTTTGGTAAGAGGCATACTGTGAGTGTTGAGTAGGTATGTTATTTATTGAGGTTATGAAGCCATACGTAAGCAAACTTTACAAACTGTCACTTTGGCTTTAATGCCATGCCATTCTGCTCCTTGGTATATGACCTCCGAACTCAAAATTCTACTAAGAAAGAAAGAACACTAGCCTAGTACTTTAGAGTGGGTTTGAAAGAGTAAAAAATCTATGAAAGGACTAAGGGAAAAGCATGGAGAAGCCGGAATATGAAAATAACATTTCAGAACCAATCACAAGATAGTTTTGTTTTGTTTTTTTAAGGGATATAGAGGAAACATTTCTTTGTGTCAAGTTGGTGGGAATGAGAAGAGAGACTTCAAAGTTCCCTACTTAATTGGTATCACTGGGGTTTCATCAGCCTACTCAGCACATCAGCTCTCACCAGAAGACGGAGGTCAACACCATGTAACAATATAAACATGTGATTTAAGTCAGCCCACAACTTTTTGTAGACCCTCTACATCTTAGTAACAAAGCACAGGGCAGTCTTCATCTTCAAAAAAAAACAAAAAAAACAAAACAAAAAAAACAAATACAAAACACTACCTTGATGAAAGAAAAAAAATCCACAATTGCATTAAGTTGCCAAAAATCAAAATTCATTGAATTGATAACAATATCATTTAAGCGAATATTTCAAAGGACTCTTACATGTTTATTTCATTCTATATTCCATAAAAACTGGCAAAATTATAGCTATCAGTACTTATGATTTTCACAGGGAAATCACAAGAGAGTGAATTAGAGACATTGATTTATTTTGTCTAAAAAATAATTACTACAACTAAATGGCAGTTTAAGCTTTGGCCTTTAGGAACATGAAAACACAAAATAAAACCATGATTTATCCTATGTATTAACATACCTTGCCTTATCCTTCTGCTAATTAAAGCACATCCAAGATGCAGATTTTTAATTATCTTTTAACTTGATTTGTTCAAATGTCCACCAATATTTTTAAGAACATACTGGCATTGGTTTTATTATTCTTTTGATGTTTATTTTTGTGAAAGGGAGACACACACACACACACACACACACACACACACACACACACACACACAGAGTGTGAGTGGAGGAGGGACAGAGAGAGAGGGAAACACAGAATCCAAAGCAGGCTCTAGGCTCTGAGCTGGCAGCATACAGCCTGACATGGGGCTTGAAGCCACAAACCGCAAGATCATGATGTGAGCTGAAGTCAGACGCTTTACCTACTGAGCCACCCAGGGGCGCCTGCACTGTTTTGATTTAATGAATTATTTTATATATAGAATTTTAATCCAAATCTTTAAGTATCTGTAACATGACCATTATTCTGAACCCAACTGTAATTGACAAAGTGTTGGAGAACACTCTGTTATAAAACATGTAGTTCTAGGAAGTGAAGCATTTCTCACATTGGACTAGCTACAATTAATAGTGTATTTTCTCATGGGGTTCATTTTGAAAATGTTCTTCCTAAGAGAATTCCATTGTGATTGAAAACCAGCCTGTTCCCAAACCTATAGTTAGTTCTAGGACTTCATTAACTTTCCATACATAAATTTAAGAAAATGCATTTAGAGATCTTATAGTGATTCACATAGGTTAACTAATAATGTATTTTACCTTATATATAACTTAGGTCATAGCAAACACTATCAAGTCTGCCTCTCAATTTTAAAATCTCTCATGTCATAATAGGAGAATAGATTTAATACCATTATTTTATCAGGACCAAGAAACCTATTAGAGTTACAGAATTCATTGTTTACATTTGCAGATAAATTCTCAAATTCATATTGCTTTCTTAAAAAAATGTACATAATGCTCAAAATACCCTCCAGTTCGGGGGCACCTGTGTGGCCCAGGTGTCTGAGCCATCCGACTTTGGCTCAGATCATGATCTTGCCGTTTCTGAGTTGAAGCCATGTGTCAGGCTCTCTGCTGACAGTGAGAAGCCTGCTAGGGATTCTCTGTCCCCATCTCTGTTCCTCCCCTGCTTGTACGATCTTAAAAAGAAAAAAAAAAAATTAAACATTAAAAAAAAAAAACCCTCCAGTTCAAATCACTCAGCAACCTTACATACTGGTTCATCTACACCCTCAAAACTGGTTCCAGTTGCACACCTTTATTTATCATACTACCGAGTTCAGACATTTTCCACCTTCTGTCTTTCTGATAACACAACCATTGTACGTATTCCTTCTCAGGTTTCATTTTATGTTTTTTTAATCTAAGTATTTCTTTCTCTATGTATTTCTGACTGATCAGGAATCAATGTAGTCCCTGTCAGTCCTTTAAAAACAGAAGCAAACTTTTAACAAAATTTAAATCATTTCACATAATTATGTAACCAATTCAGGGTACATACCACATTTATGAGGCATATTTTACAAAAAACATCTTTTCATGAGTGTATGTGAGATCTCACCTCCAACTCTCCCCACAGTCTACTACACAGTAGCTTCCAAGACTCTGGGGACATGGGCAGCCAGCCTTTTTTGGATCCCACCTGGAGGATTCTAATATACCAACTACACCTGACTGAAACAAGTATTATTGAAGAAAATATAATGTGGTGATAGGTTTATATTACACTGATGTACAAAATCATCACAGAGTAGTATGTACATTAGGTTTATACTCCCATGTCTGTATCACCACACTTATGGATCACATAGCATCTATGAATACGAAACACTTTTACCCTGTTTATACAGAACACACACTGGTACTATTATACCTTGTGTCAAAGCACATATGTATCAATATATACATGGATGCACCAATGTCTATGTTAGCAGTTTAGATAAGGGTTACTTATGTGATTTTTATTTCGGCTATATTCCGTCAATTTTTTAGAACATTCTCTACCAATCATTGCAGAAATTGTTTGCTATTTTTAAAAAATCAGAATGACTGGGGCGCCTGGGTGGCTCGGTCGGTTAAGCATCCGACTTCGGCTCAGGTCATGATCTCACGGTCCGTGAGTTTGAGCCCCGCATCGGGCTCTGTGCTGACCGCTCAGAGCCTGGAGCCTGTTTCAGATTCTGTGTGTCTCCCTCTCTCTCTGCCCCTCCTCTGTTCATGCTCTGTCTCTGTCTCAAAAATAAATAAACGTTAAAATTAAAAAAAAAAAATCAGAATGACTGTCATTACCAGGATGATGGTCATCAGGGACTAGGACCTTATAGCCCATCAGAGGAAACATCTAGCAGTGTAGAAGGCAAGGGTTTTTCAAACCAGATAGACAAGTTAGCTGGAATCAATCAATCGATCACTGGGTTGATATACTTTAATTCATACATACTTACACTCTCCACTTTCTATTTCCCAGATTAAGCTCTATGAAGCAATCCACAAAAAGCTTCTCAAAAAATAAGTAAACGAAAAATAATTTTGCACAATTTCAGTCTCCTCTTGAATTTCCTACTATGCACATAAGCCTAAGATTTCAGCAATTTGGCATTAAGAAACTTGCTAACTTTGTTTAATCCGTGTGTCCCAACTTTACTTGATCAACGTGTATGCAAAAGATGGAATGAATGTTCCAAGAAATACAAATTTACTAATATTCAAATTCAACAGAGGACAATTTAATCAACACTTTTAAAAATGGACATATTCTGGGTGGCTGTCAGTTAAGCACCCGACTCTTGATTTCAGCTCAGGTCATAATCTCAAAGTTCATGGGATCAAGCTCCAGGCACTGTCAGCATGGAGCTTACTTGGGATTTGCTCTCTCCCCTCTCACTGCCCCTTATCCCATTCACAGGCTAGCTCTCTCAAAATAAATCAACTTTAAAAAATTTTTTCTTAAATGGGCATATTGGGGTAGACAGAATATTAGAGTAATTTTGGCTGGCGAGCTTGCTTTTTAGGAATTTAGGATTTGTCAAAAAAAATCTGTAACAAAAATGCATTTGTTAAATAAACATTCTATAGTGAATCTACTTTTAGTGGCTAAGTGTATGCTTGAGGGATTTGGGGGCAGAAGGAGGCTCCACTACACCCCTGGCAATGCAGAATAGCCAGGGCAAACACTTGATTTGGGCAAACACCGTAACCAAGAACTTGAGCCATCTGTATCACCTGTTCATCTGTGATATCAAATACACACATACACATAATATTGGCTATACTGGATTGAAATATTAATTTAAAGGGAGAAGACATATGGAGGAGACAGAATTTATGATCAAGCTCCAGTTAACAAATACTCATGTCTATAGAGGTCTTCAGTCAATTCAACTGCCTTGGCCCTCTCCTTTCAATGTACAGATGGGGGGTTAAACCAATAGGATTTAAGGACCACTCCTATTTGTGTCACAGGGACATAGACTACAGGAACAACTCCATCTGCAATGGTTCTGAAGAGTCCTGTAGCATCATTTCCTAGGACAAAGAACTTCTCACTCCTTCATGGTTTTAACCAACCAGTGATTGCTCATCAATTCCTTCCTACCTTTGGTCATAGAGCAGTGGTGGTAGTAGCTTGGTCCTTCTATCAACAGCCCTTGGGGAACTTGCGAGAAATGCCAGTTCTCACAATTCACTCTCCAAGTGCTGGGTGAGAAACTGAAGGCGAGGCAGATCGATCTGCATTTGAAGCCCTCCAGAGCATTCTGGTGCACACTTAAGTTTGAGAGCCAGTGCAAGAGATAAAGACGACAGAGATCTGTCCTGGATATTTCTAAGAACTGTAGCAGAGAGTCCTTTTATCAGCTCACAAAACTCATTTCAAATGAGCCAAAAAATTTTAAACGTAGAAGTTAGGTTGTAAAATCAACTGCAAGCAGTCCAAAATTTACACAAGATTTAACCGAAAATTGCACTCAAAGTTGGCATAATGAAACTTGGAACATATTTCCCCATGGGCCTAAAGCTAGAGAATTGTGGCAAAGGAATGAAGCCATTCCAAAGGAGTCTATTCGTACCATAATTAAGTTGAACTACAGTATTCAGAGCACTAACTTTATTTGTGAGAGGAGTGACAACAAGGTTTAAGAAGGAAACAACCAGGTTAAAAGAGGAAGGAAATAGATGAACTAGGAGGAGAAATAGTTACTCCCCTCTCTTCTTGGTATATTCATAATTATAGGGACAATGCAGAAAAAAAAGTTGTCAATTTTCTTTCACTACGTTCAAACTACCTACATAGATCACAATCCTAACTTTTATCAAAGTCTCCTTTACCACAGAGCTTCAATCTCTCCCCCAATTTCCAGGGTCTTAAGGTACAGTATGTATATTCTGCTTCTAAGCTTTCAAACTGGTGAAAAAAATGCCTCACGGGTTTAAGTAGGAAATAAAATATAGGAAATACAGTAAGGAGTAGTGTTAAATATTGCTCCAATATTAGAGTACTGAGGCTCTAATGAATTAGAGGTGCATGTTCTAAGGAATCTCGTTTCCTTTTTAGACAGTACATGTCAAACAAAACACATCCTTAGGCTTAATTTACCAAGTTACCTGCCAGTTTGTGACCTCTAGGTCTAAGAACACTTCAACCTAATCCCACCCCCAATTCTCATTTGGGCAATGAAGGATCAATGTGAGAAAGAAAGCTATTGAGGGGCACCTGATTGGCCCAGTCGGTTAAGCCTCCAATTCTTGGTTTCGGCTCAGGTCATGATTGCACAGTTCATGGGTTGGAGCCCTACATCGGGCTTCGCGCTGATGGCGTGGAGCCTGCTTGGGATGCTCTCTACCTCTCCCCCCGCTTGCTCTCTCTCAACATGAAAACTTTCAAAATATGTAACAAAAAAAAAAAAAAAAGGAAACTATTGATGTTAATTATTTCACATTTAGGGGAAAATGACTGTTCAGGCTACTAACAGTCTTCTACATTCAGGTAGCTACTCCTAATTTTCACATTAATCTCTATTCTAATTCATGAGTCCTCTTAGCTCTTATTTTTATCACAACTGTGAAAATAAAGGGAAACTTCACTCAAGTAGACCACAATGACCTAAGGGGGAGCTGTTCCACTCAAGGTCAATTACAGGAAAAATGATCAATTATAGGGCCCAACATTATTAGAATCCTCAGAAGGAAATAATCATCAAGGACAGGCCCCAATAGGACAAAGATGTACATGCCATCTATCACAAGACACCAACTACCCTGGAACAGCTCTTGCTTTTCTACAGTGGACTTTTGTTCAAAACAATCCTTCTCAACTTCCTCCCCTTTTGTCCGTAAAACATTCTCTCCTTTGTCTACTGGACTTGCCTATGATTGTACCTTAGTATAAACGTCCTGAGTTAAAAATATGCTATTGCCAAATAAACCCATTTTTGCTGGTAAAAAAAACTGACAGTTATATTTTTAAGGTTAACACAGATTTAACAGAATTTGAATGGTATTTTCAGAGTATCTTGAGGAGGGGTACAGAATGACCTTTGCAGGCGTTAATCATTGAGACCCACCTATGACCTTTCATATACTATCATCATAGAAAAGAAAAAAAAAAACAGCAGTCTTCAACAGTTGCTATAGAGCCAACAACCTGGCAAGGTTCCTGTGATGATCAAAAAACAAAAGGCAAGTTGAGAAACAAAAACACAGGGGCTTGGAACAGCAAGATGGCATCACATGCATTGTTGTGCCCCTTCTCCAAGCTGCTGGCTCCAGCCAGTCTCCCAAGCAGCAATTCAGCATGGTCAAAGTTCTATGTTCAGGAGTCATCACACGACAGACCTGACTGGCTGAAGGTTGGATACACCTTAGACAACTGTCTTCTTTCAGATTTAGCTCAAACAACACAGTAAAGATGCTTTAGAGTATAAAAGAAGAGATGGGTTGGAATAAAATATTCAAACAGTAATACGGTATGCTCCATATAGTGATTATACCAGTTCCTTTGGATTCACCAGTATGTGGAGTTGTAAATGTGGGAGAAAAAGTTCTGTGTACATATGTCAAATCACCCTATGGGTTTTGTGTCATTAAACGGAAAAAAAAAAAAAAAGCACACCAAAAAATACAAGCATAAGCTTTTCCAAACTTCTGAAAACAGGAATTCTCCTTAGAATTCCTGGAAAAGGCACACACCTGGAAAAGGCAGGTCCACATCTCCTTAACAAATCAGAGTTTCTGTAAGAAGCGCCTAGACATTTATACTTCAAAATTTTTTCTAGATAGTTACATTGCTCACTACAGAGAATTAGAGCCAGGAGCACCATAGCTACATCTGCCTCTAAATTTATGCACGTATAATTGTAATTCCCACTTGTGTTTTCTTAAGAGCCTAATATTCTTTAACTTACAAGAACATGTAACTAGGGGCACATGGGTGGCTCAGTCGGTTGAGCGTCCGACTTTGGCTCAGGTCATGATCTCACAGCTCCTGAGTTCAAGACCTGGGTCAGGCTCTAGGCTGACAGCTCAGAACCTGGAGCCTGCTTCATGTTCTGTGCTCCCTCGCTCTCTGCCCCTCCCCCACTAGCCCTGTTTCTCTCAAAAATAAAAAAAAGGAACATCTAACTGTAGCTATCTAGTGACGTGCCCACCAGATCACACTACCACCTTTTTGCTCTTTAAAATTCAGTTCCCCCCACTTTATTTTTTTAAAGTTTATTTATTTTGAGAGAGACAAACACAGCATGAGCAGGGGAAGGGCAGAGAGACAGGGAGAGAGAAAGAATCCCAAGCAGGCTCTGCACTGCAGCACAGAGCCTGATGTGGGACTCGAACTCATGAAACCATGATATCAGGACCTGAGCCAAAAGTTAGTCAGAGGCTTAACCTGAGCTACCCAGATGCCCAGAAATTCAGTTCCCCTTTAATCTTTAGCAAACTCATACCACCTATTTAATCCTTATTACTATTCGCTTTGAGTAAGAAGTCCTTTAAATTAAGTACATTTGTGTAGAATTACTCTATTTTAAATATATTCAAGCCACAATGTCTTTTTCCCATTTTCTACTCATTTTTGTGATGGTTTGACCATCCCTCAGGATAAGTGATAATGGAACTCTCCTACCCTAAATAATACAAAATCAGAATTTATAACTCATCCTCAGTACTTGAAATTATGTTACAAGGGGCAGTCATAACTGGGTAATATGGTGAAGGAAGAGGGAAGAAGGGAGCATTTTGCAGTCAAATCTGCTTCTCAAGTGAGTCAGGTTTTAGTTACTATAATGACAGAACAGGTCCTCAAGGTGTTCTCAAGTGGTCATTCCAGTCAGCTTTTATGGATTAAAACATAGTTCTGTATGTATCATTGCCATGTACATACTATACTTGTCTTTGGCATGCCTGTAGTTGTCAGTAAAATTATCTCCATTCTCAAAATAGCATGTCCGTTTCATGGGATACGACAGATCAAGTTTCAGTGGAGAACAAAATTGAAAGGGTGACATAATGTCCCTAAACTAGGGACAGAGTCTCAGCTCTTCAATCTGTAAGTCCATAGGTTGTGATGGGCTTCACCTGTTTTAAGGGCATGAGAACTGAGATCTCATGACCAAACCCTAACTTAAGTTTACCATTGCATAAACCGAAGACCTGAGGGTCTAAGTAACACTTTTGTTACCAGGACAAAAAGCCCCCAAACGCTAAGAAGTGAACCAAGTACATCAGTTCCTGTAACTGAATATCCCAACACCATTTCCATTCCCTTACCCAAATTCATTAGAGGCTATAAAAGCCCGATATTCACAATCTTAGCATCATCTGCATTGAAAGATGGCCATGTAACACAGCATTTGCTGTGAGACATAAGCAGCAATCTGTTGGAGGGAGTCTTCAAGACATACCACCGGTAGTTTTCTTTTTCTTTCTTCTGGCCTCAAGTGGTACCTCACCAACAGTTGTCAACTGGTCATCAGAAAATGCCAAGACAATCACAGAGCATAAGCTCTGATATCAGAGATGCCAAACGAAAACCACAAGCAGGCTCCCTGCAGGTATCTTGCTATGTAAATCGTAGTAGTAGCTGGTTATCCTGCAATCTTCCCTAGAATGCACATCTAATGGATATACAAATTCAACATAAATTTTTTCCAATTATATATCTCATCATTGGTATTTCTAGCATTATGTTCAATATTTAATAACTAGCTCTCCAAAAAGAAAAAAAAATCCCTCAGTAGTAGCATTTGCTCTTTTCTGTGATATAAATAACCCCACCATAGTATCAATATCCCACCATGGTAATTTCAAGAGACCAACATGAGGTCACTGAACTTGAAGACAGGAGTAGATTCACTCAACCGGCTCTCATGAGCAAGTGCAAACCAGCACATCCATCGCTGGACACTTCTATAACCACATTTTCGCTAAACAATTAGAATTCATTAGTGTTATTTTCAATTTCATTGTAATGGAGAACAGACTTTCTACACAGAAAGGTAGAGCTCAGAACCAGTGAATGTCATGATAAATTGGCTAAATTTATTACACTGGAAGCAGCCATCAACTTTATGCAAAACTAAGTAGAAACTTAGAAGTTGTCTTCAGTCTCAAGCCAAATGTACTCACTAATTCACTATTAAATTTTCCCATTTTCCTCCTTAGGGGAAAAAAGAGAATCTAATTCACTATCATATCAGAGAAAAAGTAATTGATTTGAAAACAATATTGGTGTAATGTTAACTAAGTCACATGCAAACACGTTCTAGTTCCCACAAATTTCCACAGCTCTATCTGTAATCCAGAAGGAGAATCGAAGTTTCTCTGGTCTCTTAGCCCTTGGGTCTATTTTTGCAATAGGGAGGCTGTCATACCCATTACCTGAAACAGAATAAAACTTATTTAGTAGAACCTATTTTAGGAGCTGTTATCTGTATAAAGTATTCCCTCCCGTTTCCTTAGCAAGGTCTCTCTGGAGAAGAAACCTTGTATATTCAAGCACAGCAAAATTCTAACACCCAGGTTTTGGGTTTCTTAAGTACCAAAACAAGTCTTCAACAACCAAGTTCAATTAATTACCCCAATCCTTTAGGATGATAGAAGCATTTAATTTTCCTGGGTTAAGTAAGTACAGGCTTTATTACCATAGTGATTTTTTAGTTATTAAATGGCCTAGCAAGAAAATATTTCCAAATGAATTAATTGCTAGTTCTGACAGAATGTTTATTCAAAATGGCTTCTAATTTCTTGAGTTTCTCTTGTAAAATCCCCAATATGGTGGACCATTTTGATTCTTGGGTTTATCCTGTGACTATTTAATTGTTTACAGCTGAGTAAGGTAGGAGCATAATTTCAGAGCATTAGCTCAAAAAGAAAAAAATTAGGTTCACTTACATTGTATTGTTGGGGGTTTTTTTGTTTTTCTTATTTTTATTGTTTTTAAGGAGGCTCCATCCCACAACCCTGGAATCATGACCTGAGCCAAAATTAATAGTCAGAAGCTCAACCAACTGAGCCATCCAGGTGCCCTGTCTTGTTGTTTTTAGGAAGGACAGTTAAAATACTAAGTCAAGTGTGTTTTAAAATAGTTATTTTGCCTAACTTTAATCTATTATTCTGTACAATTTCCTTATAACCACTATAGATAGGCAAAATCAGATCAAAGCTCTGATAGAATAATCTTCCACAGCTGAAATTTGGAACAAAATATGGAGCCTATCAAAGCAAATTTGGTCACCAAAATGATCTGGTTATAGCAGACTCCAAGATCAGACCAAGAATAATCTTAAAAAAAAAAAAAAAGTATAAAACAACTGCTAAAAAATAAAAGCAAAAACTGCGTAACTAATTTACTTCTGAAAGAAAACACCTGTACCTCAGGGTTCAAGAGGTTAAATCTTTCATGACACAAATCCATAGGTACACTTTACTCAATTATTCATGTATTATTCTGTGCCAGTACAACATCTAAAGATGCCAGGAGATGCCAAATGAATATAAAACACAAAGAAGTCACGAAAGGAATCATGGCTAGTTCAATTTACATCTGGTTTAAAAAGATTAACAGCATGGGGCTGTTTGTTATATTGAGCTATTTCTAATTAAAAGAAAGCATACTCAATCAATATGAGATCAAGTGCCCCTATCTGCGGTATCCAAACAGGAATCGACAGTTATAAACATACTGTATTGAAATGCTTTATATGCTGAGATTTCCCCTTTAAGATGTATGAAAATCATCTGAAAGAGTCATCTCTCGTTTGGGTTATTCATTCTGGAACAACATACAGTTTTCACCCAAAATATAGGACTCTTCATGGGTATACTCTCATGATTACTGAGGTCATATATGTAAACCATAATCACATCAAAGTAGTGCCCCTTGTGGAAATGGGTGAAGAATACACACTTGTGACAGGACACAGTTATAAATGATAGAATCAAAGTTCTCCATTGGTTGTGACTTCACAGCAAATGAACCAAGATGACTGGATAAAAATCAATCTGAAACAGAGTATGTTTGTGTCCTCAATTTTTCCAAGAAAATTCTGATTACAAGGGTACGAAACGACCCTAATAGTGCCGCTAAAAGCGTAATTAAATTTCTTACGTTGACTTTATTTTTATATCCTTCGAGGCATTTTAAGAACACTTTAAAATTTCTCTTACCACGTAACTATGTCTACAAACCAACTTAGGAGAGAAAAGGGCTGGGGGGGACGGGGTGGTGGAAACAGGTACAGCCCATGTAACAGGTTTTTCCATTTGCTTTGTTTGGCATCACAGCCCCACCACATTATGCTTCCCAAAGCAGAGCAATTGACTACAAAAAGCATTCATTAATAGCAACCACCCCTTATGCCTCAGAATTAAGCAAACAAAATCAAAACCCATCAAAAATAAAAAACCACCTTATGAGACAAAAACCCTCAGTTTATAAAGATACAGAAATTAAAATATTCAAGGAGAATTTTCTTTACTTAATGGCCTCTAACCCCTTAAAGGGAAGGGCCTGTCAAAAAGATAAAGGTTGATGTTGAAAATCAGATAAACCTGTTGCACCTAGCAGTCACTCCCCCACCATTTCCTCGAGTTCTAATTAAAGCTCAATTTCACAAAAGTAAAAAATAAATCACATCATTTTTAAAAAGTGACTCTCAACTGTGTGGCTAATACAGAACACAAAGTTATATAAAGATAGATGGAGTTTTGTTTAGAGATGGAGTCGACAACACACAACCTGGTTTTGAGAAAATATTTTAGATCTTTTTCTCCTTCTCTGACAGGCTGGCAAGGGCAGAAGCACAATGGTAAACAGAGTTACCCTGTAAAATTAACCCATAACACATTTTTTCCCCAAAATACTCTAACAGGTTTGTAGTAAATACCCTTCTGCGTATTTCAAATACAGAGCCATGTTGCTATGTAATAAAATGCATAAACAGCGACTTTAACACAATGTATGAATCTACCCCACATTTTTTTTTTTCCAAACTATTATCTTAGGGTAACTACTTAAAGCCAATTCTGTTATCCTAGGGACTGGATAGATTACGGTATTCCAGGTAAGAAAGTTGACCATTTTTCCCTTTGAAATCTGAAAAGCCTATCAAGATATTAATCGGATAAGGAAAAGAAAATAAGCGTGGTTTTAAATTTGGTAAGAACAACTATTTCTCTCAGGCATTCTAACAGGCACCATTCTTTTTTGACTTACAGGCGTCATGACCAGTTCATACTACTTAGGAAGAAAAATCCTGGTGTACAATCTTCTAAATCCTTTGCTGGTCTGTTGTTTACCCAACTGCTGTGTTTTTAGTCATTTTTGTTTTCTACTCTAATATTTCCTTTAACCTCACTTCAGAAATATATTTGGACAGTGACTATCCTCTGTCTTCTTCACCATCCAGAAATATATGTAAAGAAATCTTCAATGATCCTGTTATTTTGCTGCCCACAATCTGGTGCATTTGCAAGGTTAAGATCAGCAGATTCAAGCAGCTGAAACTTCATCCTTTGGGAAAGCTTAACAGCTGCTTCCATTTGCAGCTTTACCCACCTATCCTGGTTTACAAGCGTTTGCTTATGTAGGCCAGACTACCAAACACCAGAAGATTCATTACAAATGAAATTTACACATGGGGGGGAAGGGGAGAGGCGCACTATGGAAGCCGTGCAAAAACCTCAGACTTTTCGTTCCTGCTGCTTTACTGGTTTTCAACTTCTACAGTTAGACTCCAGGCACGCAACCCTGACATTTTCTCCAAGCGAAACTTCTCAGGCTTCTTAACTCTCCACTTGGCCACACCCAGACAAGGCATGCCCTCCTCACACCTCCCCTCCGTCCTTCCTTCAAAAAAGCCGGGACAATATTTAAGTGGGTCTGTTCATTCTTTTACGTTTAATTTTTAAAACAAGTTACAGTTCTACAATAAAACTGATATCCGGCGGCTTGCTTTGAAAAACAAAGAAGAAACAAAAATCCCTCACCACTACCCACTTGGCGCAAAAGGAAAACTTGAATTTCTGCCTTCCCGGACAGCAACACCCCCACCTCCCGCGGGCGCGCCCCGCATGGTCCCCCGCCTTCCCCACGCAGGCGGGGGCGCGGTGACAGTCCCCTACTGCTCCTCCGCTCGGTGCCACAACTTTCCGAAAGCCTATACGAACTTCCAGGGCACAGCCTGGGCGGAGAGCAGCGGGATACGCCATATACCCCCACACTAAAGAGAAAGACAACGAGATCCTACCAGCGCGACTCTTGATGACGTCGGTGAATCCTTCCCCAGCGGCATCTTCCCGGGTCTGCTCCGGACCCCTCGGCTGAGCCATAGCCACCCGCCACGTGTCCCGGCTCCCCCACGCCCCAAACTTTGGGAGGCAGGTGGGTCCGCGCGGTCCGCCTGAAGCTCTCGAAAGCACGTAGCTTGCTGGAGATCCGCGGTGTCTGAGCGCGGATTTCTCTCCTCCCGGGGCCCACAGCCACGGAAATAGGGATGCGTGGGGAGGGGGTGGGGAGTGATGGCGAACTGGAAAATACAAACACCGACACCTGGCTTGGTTGGAAGGGGTGCCGTCAAAACGCACAGCCCATGCTTGGAGAGGAGGAAACAGGTGCTGTTCCCAGCTCCTGACTCTAAAATAGAGTGGGCGAGGCCTGCAAGGTGAAAGCTGAGGAGGGACCCGGTGGTCAATAAATCCACAAGCGAGTTGGAGACTCGCTTTTCCACGCTGCGCAGAATCGATGCAAAAACAGGAGCAATTAGGGAGCCGTTTGCCAAAAGCAGCACATGAGGTCATGAATGATTTAGCATTGCCACTTATAAGATGACTACACTGAGGAGAAGGGTCACTTACTTTTGCTATCTGGGTCACTTACATGTGTGTACCCCATCGTTGCATCTTGATTTTAATGCACTGGCCAAAAATGGGGACTAGAAGCCGAGGAGAATCATATTTCTTAAGAGATTTCACCAAAGCTTCCCACCCTTCTTTGAGTGTGTACATTCACTCTGACCGCCTCCTCCATCCCTTCCTCCCACCACTGAGGCTAGAATTAGATTGGACTATAAACAGCTCATATGACTTTATTTTCTAAAAATGTCAGAAGTGACTTTCATTTGGTTGGTCTCCTTACTCCCCCACCCCATCCCACCCCTCTACACATATAATTCATCCAGCACTTCTTCCTACAGTAGCCAGGTCACCCTAAATCCTGTCCATCAGCTTACCAAAGAGAAATGAACTTCACAAGAAGAACTTGGCAAGGGGCCTAGCAACAGCTAAGGAGTTTCTTTTCTTGTTTTCTTCTGCATTTTCATTCAGAGTCGATTATCATCCTGTTCCAAAACACCACTTCTCTACCTTTGGGAGACAGTGGAATCATCTGAGGAGGGAGCTTTACAAAACTGTACTGCCTGGTTTCCACTTCCCTCCAGCCACCCCCCCACCCCCATGATGATTAATTGTTCTGGGCTCTCACCTGGGGCATCAGGAGTGTTAAAAACAAAAAACCTCCCAGGTGATTACAATGGGCAATCAACTTTGAAAAACAATGTGATAAAAGGACTTACAAACAGCCAATTGAGTGCCTTCATCAAGACAATTTTACCAGTAACCCTTTTCCATTCCCATTATAATACCTTTGATTAAAAACAGAAGTTTGTTCTCCTGTTTTCCCTTGCCAGATTGGCCGTTTGCATGGCAGTGGATAATTTATTTTGAAAAAATGTAGTAGTTAGGCTTAGTTCCACAATTCTTTTGGATTAAAAATAGACTCAGGATGGAGTCTCAAGTAGGTGCCTCTCAGTTTCAGTCTGAGGAGTCATGCCTTTTGAAGATCTGTCTTTGTTGCTGTTTACAGGCAACCTCTTAGATTTCTTGAGTGTCTATTCTTTGAAATTTCAGTTTTCTATCAAGTCCATCAAGTCAAAATATTCAGAGAGATAGCATATCTCCTATATCAGAAAAGAGTGTGAGAGTTGTCCAGAAATTGTTAACAAAAATCACAAAGACTGTGGTATCCTAGATTTTATATTATCATGCTTCTATAATCAGAACAGTACATATTGGTACAAGACAGACAAAATGACAGAACAGAATAGAGTCCAGAAGTAGATCTAGCCAAAGGGAATACACTATCACATTTCAGTCCAGTCATTAAAAAGTGGAATATGTAGGGGCACCTGAGTGGCTCAGTTGGTTAAGCATCCAACTCTTGATTTTGGCTCAGGTCAGGATCTCACAGTTCGTGAGATGGAGCCCAGCCTCGGACTCATCGCTGACAGCACAGAGCCTGCTTGGGATGCGCTCGCGCGCTCTCTCTCTCTCTCAAAATAAATAAATAAAATTTAGAAAATGGAATATATAATTCATATACACAAAATAAAACCTAATAAATGGGAATCTAGAAAAGTTTACATTGTGGGATATTCTTTTTTTTTTAATTTTTTAAAAAAACATTTATTTTTGGGGCGCCTGGGTGGCGCAGTCGGTTAAGCCTCCGACTTCAGCCAGGTCACGATCTCGCGGTCCGTGAGTTCGAGCCCCGCGTCAGGCTCTGGGCTGATGGCTCGGAGCCTGGAGCCTGTTTCCGATTCTGTGTCTCCCTCTCTCTCTGCCCCTCCCCCGTTCATGCTCTGTCTCTCTCTGTCCCAAAAATAAATTAAAAAAAAAACAAAAAAACATCTATTTTTTGGAAGAGTGTGACGGCGGCGGGGGCGGGGCGGGGGGGGGGGTTAGACAGAGGATCTGAAGCAAACTCTGCACTGACAGGCTGACAACATCAAGTGTGGGGGCATTCTTAAACCAAACACTAATTCCAGATACTTTAAAACTATCACTTTCAACTACATAAGTAAAAATTTCTAGAAAGCCAAAGACATAATAAAGTGAAAAGACAATAGAGAAACATTAAAGCATCTATAACAAAGGCTTAATATTTCTACTTTCATAAAAGTCTACAGATGGATCCCTATTTTTTTAAGTTTATTTATTTATTTTGATAGAGACAGACGGAGTGAGCAGAGAGAGGGAGAGAGAGAGAATCCCAAGCAGGCTCCGCACCATTAATGTGGAACTCGATGCGGGGCTCGAACTTATCAAAGCTGAGATCATAATCTGAGCCAAAACCAAGGTCAGATGCTCAACCAACTGAGCCACCCAGACGCCCCTACAGATTGATTTTTAAAAGACAATCCATAAGGGGAAAAAAATGAATACACAAACAGAAAATACATAAAAGAGGACATGCAAATAACACAAAAACTTATGAAAATGTATAAACCTTATCACAATCAGGAAAAGGCAAAAGGAGATAATATTCCCTGTCATCAGAAGAAAAAACAAGTGGAATAACCTTCAGTGTTGGAAAGGGTGATAAAAAAGCCATTCATGTTTCCTACTGGTGAAGTATTGATACATTTTAAGAAAATAACCCAAGAATAGCTATTAAAATGTTTACAATCTGTTGCCCACCAATCCCTCCTTAGGAATCTATCTTACAACCATAAAATCACCACTATGTAAAGATGTATAAGGCTTTTTATGAAAGCTTATGTATAAGAACACATTCACTGAAAACAACTCGGTGTCTTTTAATTGGGAATTCATCAAAGCAATTTTATTATACCAAACAATGGGATATTATACAGATAGTTTTTTTAAAAAAGGGGGTATCATTTGTAACCAAAATTGTTATCAAAATGAACCAAATCCAGTACCTTGTTAAAAGAACAGTATATCATAATAATGTTGGTTTTGTTTGGGCAAGCAGAGGTTCGTATTAACACTTGAAATTCAATCACTGTGATTCATCACATTTAAAACACGAAGGGTAAAAATACAGAAAAAGTGCTGGAAAAGTTTACTCCCTCACAAAAAATAAGAAATATAAAACCTCCTGGAAAACTCAGAATAGAAGGAAGCTTCCTTAATCTGCTAAAATGTATTTATATAATGTATTTTATAGCAAATGTCATATTTAATTTTTTTAAAAGTTGATTGTATTTTTATAAACAATTAGAAAGTATTTTAAAAGTAATATCATCAATAAACATCAAATATCTATAAAAAATATATAAAATATCTGTGAGACCTCTAAACAGAAACAATATGAATGTTAGGAATTAAAGAAAATCTACATAAATGAAGAAATATACCATGCTCATAGATAAGTAGAATTAATTTTATAAAAATACAAACTCCCCCAAATTGCTCTGGAGACTCAGTGAAATTCCAATCAATCCCATCCGGGTTATGTTCTACATAACATTCTACAATTTATATGGACATGCAAAAGGGAAAAAGCCAAGACAATCTTTGTAAAAACAAAGTTGGAGAATTTGCACTGACATTAGAAATTATTATGGAGCTACTGTAATTCAAACAATGTGGCAGTGGTACCCCGATGGAACAGAACTGAGATCACAGACTTATACATATATGGTCACCTGATTTATAACAAAGATATCACTGCAATTCAGTAGGGAATAAAAATTACTTCCTATAAATAATTTGGGGACAATTAGAGATTAGATTTTAGAGTTAAATGTGAAAACTGTTAAAGGAAAAACAATAAAACTGTTAGAAGATAAAATAAGAGAATAGTGTCATAACTTTTGGACAGACATTTCTTACATAGGATGTAAAAGTACTAAGCTTAAAGGGAAAATATTGGCATAGTGTGTTAATTAAAACAAGAAATGCCATTTGTAAGGGTGCCTGGGTGGCTGTATCAGCTAGGCATCTGACTTTGGCTCAGGTCATGATCTTGCACTTGGTGGGTTCGAGCCCCATGTCGGGCTCTGTGCTGACAGCTCAGAGGCTGGAGCCTGCTTCAGATTCTGTGTCTCCCTCTCTCTCTACCCCTCCCTCACTTGGGGGGGGCCCGTGCCCTCTCTCTCTCTCAAAAATAAATAAACATAAAAAAAGAAATTCTATTTGTCAGAGAGATTTACTAAAAGACTGGAAAAGAAATGATGTGTATGTGTATGAAAGAAAAAACAGCTAGAGTCTCTAGTATATAAAGTACTCATACAAGTCAATAAAAAAGAAACCCCAATTTTAACGAAAGGACTGAAACCTTGAATACATGTTTCACCAAAGAGGATATCCAAATGGGCAATAAAAATATGAAAAGATGTTAAATATTATAAAAGTATCAAAATATGAACATTTAAATCACAAAGCAAAACAACTGCACATTCATTGTAATGACAGCAATCAAAATCAAAACAAAACTGACAATACTAAATACGAATGAAATGCATTCGTATACACTGTTTATGGGAGTGAAAATCTACACCGCTTCTTTGAAAATCCATTGGCAGAATATTGTAAAACTAAAAGTAGGCCTAATGCTTGACACATAAATTCCATCTTTTGGTACATTACCACCATCACCCACCACAACAAAAACATAATTGCATCAGAGGTGAGGACAATAACTGGAGCATTTTCCATAATAGTCAAAATTAGAAACAATCCTCATTTTCACCAACAGAAAAAAAAATGATAAAAATATATGAATACATTCATAAAAATGAATGCTATACAACAGTGAATAAGCATGGAGGACTGCTATTTTCAAGGGCATCCATGAATTCTACAAACATAATTTTTTAATGTTTATTTATATATTTTGAGGGAAAGAGGGAGAGGGAGAGGTATACACAAGTTGGGAATGGGCAGAGAGAGAGAGAGAGAGAGAGAGAGAGAAAGAGAATCCCAAGAAGGCCCCACACTTTCAGCACAGAGCCCAATGCGGGGCTTGATCTGACAAACTCTGAGATCATGACCTGAGCCAAAATTAAGAATCAGATGCTTAACCGACTGAGCCACCCAGGTGTCCCCAAACATAATTTGAGTGAAGGAAACCAAACACAAAAGATACATCCTCTGTGATTCTATTTACATAGGGATTAAAAGCAGTTAAAACCAAATTATGGTGATAGAAGAGAAAACTGGTTATCTTTGGAGGGATAACGCGATGATTGGAACCAGACAACAGGGAAGCTTCTGGGTTTCTTGTAACATCTATATCTTGTTCTGAGTGATACATATACTTGTTCATTTTGTAAAAACTAATTTTGCAGTGCATTTATGATTCATATATTTTTCCTCATGTATGTGTCTGTGTGAAATTCCAGTCTGAAACGTAAGCATGGGTTAAAATTACATAAAAATATGTTTAGATTTATCTGTCAAATATTATTATGTGAAACAAGAAAATTGTATTTTGGTATTTATAATACCTCATTAAAAAATTAACTCTGTATGACTATATACAATGTTTCTATAATCATAAAGAAAAACATATATATGAACACACAAAAGGGAAACTATGGCATTTTTAAAATGGAGCAAGATTTTGTGAACTTCTGAAATGCATAAGCTTTGAAAGACTGAGAGAGTAGGTAGCTAGAAATATTGCTCATTATTTTGTTCTATTGCAGACATCTCCAAAAGTTAGTTTGAAGTTTGCCTGGAAACTCTCTGGTGTAGATGATCAAGCAGTGAAAAGGAAACTATTACAATCTACCCTATCCCAAATCCATACTGTTGTATTTATTTCGACAAATATACAAGGTAGACTTCTTAGCATTTTATTATTCAAAAACTATGAAGTTAGAGAGGCTAGCATCCCTCTCTCTAGATCAGCCAGTTACTTCTACGTGACTGCTTAAATGATAGATGCATAGACATTTCATATACTGTTCACTTGGGGAGTTGTCCACCTAAAGGAATTTCATGGACCCCTGTTAAACTTTCAATTATTCTACATCAGGAAGTATTTGCAACAAGAGAAATAAAAAGACATTCAAATAATATCACGTTACAGAGTTTCAGATTACCAGCTAAAGCCATTTATTTTCTCAACTGCCCAACTAGAATATGTATAACATGGTATGATTAACTGAAACTCCAACACTTTAATTATGAAAACATCATGGCATCCTAGCAGCTCTCAAATATGGCACATCTCTATTATATTAAAAATAACCATTCCACATGTAGTTTCCTTTAGCAGATAATGTTGGAACATATTTCAGATGTATGTTTTATGCATTGTCATCCCTTCTATATGGAGGTATCCTTTGATGATAGGAGAGAACTTTCATGAATCAACAGGGCTATTAGTTGGCTTTCTCTTAACACAGATATTTTAGAAAACACAGTTTGAAATAAATGTATTTTAGGGATGCAGAAAAAGCATTTTTCCCCTAGAAGACTAGAAGATTAGTTGATATTTTTAGATTCCTGTCATGGATTTTGCAAAATTTTCTAAAAAACATTTTCTACACAATCAAGGGTGATTTGAATCACCACACTTTCCCATTCTTTCTACACTTTTTTTTAGGGATCCCTTTGAAATTTTTGACTACTAGAATGATCTAAATTTAAGTGTTTTCTTCTGGTATATCCTCACACTGGGAGTATTTTAGGAGAAGAGGGAATGTTATGTTGATATTGAGGATCTTTTGATAAGTAGATATAAAACCTAGATAGTAGACTTTTCTGCATAATATCTGAAATGTTCCAATATGCTCAAGATCAATTTTATACATTGAATCTTTCATTGAGGTTAATTTTCCTCAATCCAGTTGTTACCATCATAGTGAGTCACAGAGGTAGAGACTCTCATGACCTTTTCAAAGTCTCTATACCAGGGATGCCAGGGTGGCTCAGTCAGTCGAGCGTCCGACTTCAGTTCAGGTCATGATCTCATGGCTTGTGCCAACACAGAGCCTGAAGCCTGCTTTGGATTGTGTGTCTCTGTCTCTCCCTGGCCCTCTCCTGCTTTCTCTCTCTCTCTGTGTGTGTCATAAATAAATAAACATTAACAAAACTGTCCCTATACCAAAAGCAGATACCATTTTTTTGTTCATATAAACCCTTATATATATCATAAGGGACTAGTACTGAGGTTTCCCATAAGCTTCGCCATCATAAATACTCTGAAAGCATCAAATGAGTGGGTTTCTCCAAATGGTTTCTTTTTTTCTTTCTTATTAAGTTTTTATTTAAATTCCTGTATAGTTAACATTCAGTGTAATATTAGTTTCAGGTGGACAATATAGTGATTCAACACTTCCATACATCACCCAGTGCTCATCACAAGTGCTCTCCTTAATTCCCATCACACATTTTTAAGTACAATTTATTGTTAAATTGGCTAACATACAGTGTATATAGTGTGCTCTTGGTTTTTGGGGTAGATTCCCGTGGTTCATCGCTTACATACAACACCCAGTGCTCATCCCAACAAGTTCCCTCCTCAATGCCCATCACCCATTTTCCCCTCTCCCCCACCCCTCAGTCAACCCTCAGATTGTTCTCTGTGTTTAAGAGTCTTTTATGGTTTGCCTCCCTCCCTCTCTGTAACTATTTTTTCCCCTTTCCTTCCCCCATGGTCTTCTGTTAAGCTTCTCAAGATCCACATATGAATGAAAGCATATATCTATGTTTCTCTGACTGACTTATTTCACTTAGCATAACACCTTCCAGTTCCATCCACAATGCTGCAAATGGCATGATTTCATTCTTTCTCATTGCCAAGTAGTATTCCATTGTGGATATGAACCACATCTTCTTTATCCATTCATCAGTTGATGGGCATTTGGGCTCTTTCCAGAATTTGGCTATTGTTGAAAGCACTACTATAAACATTAGGGTACATGTGCCCCTATGGATCAGCACTCCTGTATCCTTTGGATAAACTCCTAGTAGTGCTATTGCTGGGTTGTAGGGTAGCTCTTTTTTTAATTTTTTGAGGAACCTTCACACTGTTTTCAAGAGTGGCTGCACCAGTTTGCATTTCCACCAACACCCATCACCTATTTAATCCGTCTCAGTTCTTTGAATAATGGGTCAAAGAATAAAATGTCTACACTCTTATCTCTACAAGCACCTAACACCTCAGTTCCAGTTTGACTGTAGCTCTGTGTGATCCTGATCAAAGACCATTTCTATACATAGTTACCCTTGTATAGTTCATGACTGACATTTATAGAATGGTGTTGATAAAGCTCATTTTATTTGGAAAATTAGGTAAATACATATATGACAGAGAAAAGAAACCTTGTAAAATAATTACAAATGTAGAAGAAGACATTGATGCCTCATACATCCCTTTGGCATATACCATTCCCTACATCCTCCTACCTTAAGCCCTGGAAACTTCCTACCTGAGGACATTCTCTAGTCTTTGGAATATGGCACGCTCTTATTTAGAGCAGGCCATACAACAGCATGGAAATAATGCTCTGGAAGCAGCCTATAATCAATGAGAAATAGGAGTTGGTGGATAAATATTACAACTTTGCGCCCCAAGATGGGATAACTCTGAGGCACATATTCTTTATTATCTCCCAAAGGTCCCCAGCAAGATTGAGACGCTGGATTAGTTTCTTTTCTTTGTCTCTATCACTTTCCCATTTCCCTGCAAGTGGTATCAGTCCCAAATTAATCATTTGCTTTCAAATTCTTGTCTTACGATCTGCTTCCTGTTATAGCTCTGCCATTGATTATCTCTGTAACCTAGAGAAACTTCTGGATGTCATTTATTTATTAAAAGTCTGGAATTGATTACTTAGTAACTAATGTCACAAACAGTTCTAAAACTATAATTGTTTGGAGACCCCATTTTTACCCAAAATTATCAAATATGTTGCCATGCCTGATTAGATAATTGAGAAGGAGGAGTAAACACTTTTTTTGAGGTAGAGTTATAGGAGAGCTGTTTTCAGAATTCCATAATGTCAGGTAAAAGGCCAGCCTAACAGGTAACAGAAAGAAGCATATTCGTTTCTGAGTAAAAATTTCTATCCAAATTAAAATTCCAAAAATTAAAGTTGTAAACAGTAGTGGTCTCTTCAAAATGGACTATACATATAAAAAATAAATTTGACATTGGGCCAGCGTGCCTGGGTGGTTCAGTTGGTTGAGTGTCCGAGTCTTGATTTTGGCTCAGATCATTAGCCCAGGGTTATGGGATAGAGCCCCACATCAGGCTCTGAACTGAGCATGGAGACTGCTTAAGATTTTCTCTCTCTCCCTCTCCCTCTGCCCCTCTCCCCCACTCTCTCTCTCTCTCTCTCTCTCTCTCTCTCTCTCTCTTTCTGTCTCTAAAATAAAAAAAAAATGACATGGGCCAAGTCACAAAGGAATTGTTCACTGAACATTTTTATCTAAGAGAGAGGCAAAAAAGAACAATTATAAGTTTCTTTTACAAATTGATTCATTTTACAAAATATGCCCAAGTTCTTGCCAAAATATTTCTGTTAACCACACTGATCCTCATTTTCAGTTCCAAATGCTTTACCAGAACCCTGACACTATCTACTCAAGAAGTCTAGTCTCTTTTCCATTCCCTTAGAATTGGCAAGGCCTTGGTAACTGCCCTGATGAATTTAATGTGGCTAAAGTATGCAGGGTGACTTACAAGGGTGGGTCATAAAAGGTGATAAAACTTTTGCCTAGTTGTCCATTTTGGAATACTCACCCTTGGAACCTAGGCCCCGAGCTGTGAGGAAAGGCCATGTCTAAATGCTCAGACTATGAATCCAGATAAAGTCCCAACTAACAGCCAGTGTCAACCACCAGACCTATTAGTGAAGAGGGAGGGAATATTTAGATGACTCTAGACCTCAACCTTTGAGTCATTCCCTATGATATCATATGGAAGAGATCAGCCGTTCATGTCAAACTCGACCCAAATTTGCAGATTCATGAGCAAAATAAATATTGTCATTGTTTTAAGCCACTACATTCTGATGTGGCTTGTTATATAGGAACATGTTACCAGAACAATTGGTAAAGTGGAAACATTACCTGCCAGATATGTGAAGATTAATAAAATAACATATGTGAGCACAGTTGTTAGCTGTGATATGCTACAAATACAAAAATTGTCATTTAGTTGTTGTCTCCATAGGACTTATAATACATAGGACATATAAGGCATACACATAAATATTTCATAAGTGCTCCATGAATGGTTTTAAAATGTGCTCTAAGATATTAAATACAAAGAAATTCTGTACATGACAAAATTAAGTATGAGAATTTATACAATCAACATATATTTCTGTACACTACATACATGTATTTGGATTTGTATTCAACTTGTCTACACACAATCTAAAACTGAACAAATTTGATGTGTGACAAAAAGTTAAGTCTTTCAAACACTAGAAAAGTATCTTCTGCAAATCCATAGGCAACGTATCCAGCCTCATGGTTTCAAGTACATGATATCTCAGCTACATTTCCCCTGAAATCTAGACTTGTGATTGAATTACCTATCCCATTTGGCCATGTAGATATTTAAAAGCCATGTCAAGTTCTGGACTTCATCCCCTTACCTATGAATATGTTCTTCACCCTTCTCAATTAATGGCTCCACCATTTATCTAATTACCTAGGCCTAAACCCCAGGTGTCATTTATTTTTCTATGGCACCTCACATCAATCCTATTTCTCTCACATGCAAAATGAATCTATCAATATATCCTATGAGATTTCACTTCAAAATATATCTTATACCGGGAATTCTCATGACTTCTATCACACCAGAGTCTATCAGAGTTGTTCTCTGTGCTTCTAATCTTGCTCCACTACAGGCAAGTTGCAGAAAATATTCAGCACGATCTTCTAAAAATGTTTAGCAGGTCATATCATTCATTCTTAATTCTTCCAATGGCTTCTCATCACATCTGGATTGTAGCCCGATTTCTTTGAGACTACTTCCTGCTACTCCCTCTCCTCACTCACATTGTTCCAATGTTATCCATGCCTCATAAAACACTCCACCCTAAATATTATGGATTTTGCTTTGCAATGACCTAAAACACCACAAAAAGACACTAATGACTTGCCATATTGAGACTGACACTAATTTTTCAATATCTGACCCCTGCCTGTTTACTTCACTTTATGTGTGCTTAGGTGTATGTGTTTAACAGGGGAATATATATATATATATATAAGCATAATCTAATATATCCTAGACACTTTGCTAGGTCCTAAGATTACAGTGATAAATAACATTTTTGTCTTCATGGAATGTGCAGTCCTTGGGGGAGGAGGTAGGAAAGCATTCATTAAACAGTCACACAGATAGAAACTTGCAGTTGTGTCAAAGCGAGAAACATGCTGTTTCAGTGCATATAATAGCAGCATTTGGCTTCTTTGGGAAAGGTAAGGAGAGCTTCTTTGAGGAAGAAATGATTCTTTTGAGATCTGTAAATAAAAGCTAACTAACTGAAAGATCCCCCTTTTAAAGTCCTGTCTAGTAGAGCCAGTGGCCTATTCGTGGTCTCTTCTGAATCAAAATACACATTCCAAAATCAGTACCTCCAAAATATGATTCTTAATCTTTCCTACCTACTTCCAGCAGATCTGCTATTCCAAGTGCCTTCTCCGTCACTGTGAATAGCGACACCAATATTTGAGGCCACGAGATTTAATACTATTCATCTATCCTCACTTTCCCTCTCATACCTCACTTTTAAAATACATCCAGAATCCAACCACATCGTGCCACCTCCAAAGCTGCTTCCCTGATTCAAGCCATCATTGTTACTCACCTGAATTATTTCATATCCTCCTGCATGTTTTTGGGTTATGACCTACTAGTGAGTCATAAAATTAATTTAGTGCCTTGTAAACAGCAGTAAAACAATGTCATAAAAAATAATAGAAAAGAAAGTATTGAACTGCATAATGCATAGAGAAGGTAAATATTGTTTTAGAAAAAATGTGTTTCCATTTTATTTATATGGATGCATATGCATATGTCTATCTTCATATGTGCACCTATATGCATGTATATATTCTGAATCTCAGTGTAAAATTTTCTCACTGCCCATTAATTCAAAGCATTTTAAAGGTATTGTAGGGTTTCCCTGCTTTTAGCCTCAGTACAGCCTATTCTCAAAACATCAATCAACACCCCAAAAAACAAATAATCCAGTGAATAAATGGGCAGAAGACATGGATAGACACTTTTCCAAAGAAGACATCCAGGTGGCCAACTGACACATGAAAAGATGCTCAACAGGGGCACCTGAGTGGCTCAGTCGGGTAAGCGTCCAACTTCAGCTCAGGTCATGATCTCAGATTCTGTGCCTCCTTCTCTCTCTGCCCCTCCCTCGCTCACAGTCTGTCTCTCTTTCTCGCTTTCTGTCTCTCTCTCTCTCTCTCAAAAATAAATAAACAGTAAAAAAAAATTAAATACAAAAAAGATGTTCAACACTGCGCATCATCAGTGAAATACAAATCAAAGCCACACTGAGATACCACCTCACACCTGTCAGAGTGGCCATAATTAACAACTCAGGAAACAACAGATGCTGGTGAGGATGTGGAGAAACGGGAACCCTCTTGTACTGTTGGTGGGAATGCAAACTGGTGCAGCCACTCTGCACTGTGGAGGTTCCTCAAAAAATTAAAAATAGAATTACCCTATGACCCAGTAATAGCACTACTAGGAATTAATCCAAAGGATACAGGTGTGCTGATTAGAAGGGGCACATGTACTCCAATGTTATAGCAGTGCTATCAACAATAGCCAAATTATGGAACGAGCCCAAATGTCCATCAACTGATGAATGGATAAAGAGGTGGTTTATATATACAATGGAATACTACTTGGCAAAGAAAAGAATGAAATTTTGCCATTTGCAACAACGTGGATAGAACTGGAGGGTGTTGTGCTAAGTGAAATATGTCAGTCAGAAAAAGATATGTGTTTTTACTCATAAGTGGAATTTGAGAAACTTAACAGAAGACCATGGGAGAAGGGAAGGGGAAAAATAGTTTCAAACAGAGAGTGAGGCGAACCATAAAAGAGTCTTAAATACAGAGAACATTCTGAGGGTTGATGGGGGAGGGGGAGAGGGGAAGATGGGTGATGGGCACTGAGGAGGGCACTTGATAGGATGAGCACTGGGTGTTGTATGTAAGTGAGGAATCATGGGAATCTATTCCCGAAGCCAAGAGTGCACTGTATACACTGTATGTTAGCTAACTTGACAATAAGTTACATTTAAAAAGGAAGAAAGAAAGAAAGAAAGAAAGAAAGAAAGAAAGAAAGAAAGATTCATCCTTTAAAAAACATCATTCACAGGGATGTCCTCTATAGATGATAAATGTTTTTTAATGTTTTTATTTATTTTTGAGACAGAGAAAGAGCATGAGCAGGGAGGGGCAGAGAGAGAGGGAGACACGGAATCTGAAGCAGGCTCCAGGCTCTGAGCCGTCAGCACAGAGCTGGTGCTCAAACTCACAGAGTGTGAGATCATGACCTGAGCTGAAGTCGGATGCTTAACCGACTGAGCCACCCAGGCGCCCTCATGATAAATTTTAATTAATTAATTAATTAACTAATTGCAAACAAGGCAGATAAAGATACTTCTCTATTCAATGGCCTCCTGTTTCACTCTAAATAAAAGTCAGGCGTAAACCCACAACTTGGCCCATAAGAGTCACATATCTGCCCTTGCTTTCTCCTTTTATCTCTAACCTAATCTACTGTCCTTCCCGCTCACTGAACCCAGTCATCATTGCTGTTTTTAAAACACTCTCAGCACATACCAGTCTCAGGATTTTTGCACTTGATCTTTTAGCTGCCTATAAGATACTTCCATATATATAACTTCATGGCCTGCTCCCCCACCTCTTTCAGATATTTGCTCACTTTCTCATTGAAGCCATAGGTGGCCTACCTATTTCACATTGCTATCACTCATCCTCACTGCCCAATATTCCCTGTCACCTTTGCATATTTTATGTTTCTACATAAAACCCAAAACTTCTAACACACTATCTGCTTATTTTACTTATCTGATTATCTGATTATTTTCTGGCTCTCCAGACCCATGATAGAATGTGAACTTACCCAAAAGGGTAAGGATTTTTTGTCCAGCCTGCACTCTGCATCATCCCCTGGGTCTAGACAGACCCTACTACATATAACTTAATCAATATATTGCTGAATGGATGGGAAGAAAGAAAGAAAGAAAGAAAGAAGGAGAGAGAGAGGGGTAAGTGAGGGAGGAAGGAAGGGAGGAAGGAAGGAAGAAGAAAGAATTCCAAGGAGTGGAAATGATATACAAAACTGTTCTCTGGGTGCACCTGGGTGGCTCTATCAGTTAAGCATCTGACTCTTGGTTTGGGCTCATGTCATGATCTAACAGTCCGTGGGTTTGAGACCCATGTTGGGCTCCGGCACTGTCAGCACAGAGCCTGCCTGGTGTTCACTGTCTCCCTCTCTGCCCCTCCCCCTGATTCTCTCTGTCTCTATCTCAAAAATAAATAAATAAACTTAAAAAAAAAACTGTTCTCTGGCTGGACAAAGGACAGAGAATGGATCACTGAGTAATGTGTAGAATTGTTCAATCAATATGTTGTACACCTGAAACTAATATAATATCGCATACCAATTATACCTCTATAATAAAAAACAAAACCACATAGAAAATAAAGTGCTGATATTGATAGCTGACATATAGTATTTGTTCACTAGATTATAGTGGCTATTTTTAACTCTATTAAATTATTACCAATTAAAAAATAGTAGTGTCTAATGTTGACTGGCAAGGAGAGTTGATACAAATGAACAGCATCCGGTAGGGATATTAACTTTTCTGCCCCAACAGGACCTATTGCACATTATCTGTTAATACCTGAGTCTACCATCAGTCAATCTAGGTGAGACAAAGGAATCATAGGTAACTACAGCAGCGCATACAAAAGATTCTCCCTAAATAGACCACTGAAATCACCCAAGTTTTAGTCCTTGGTGGTTAAAAAATATCTATAGCTTTTGTTGCATTAAAGGCACATTTTTTACCTAGGTGTGTACTCTAAAAATTATTTTAGATCACAACAAACTGGAATAATATCTATATCTGGTCAGAATACAAAATCCTGCTATAGGTTTGTGGTGGTAGTGTTTTCTTAAATCTCTTTCATTAGAAGATGAAAATCTGCCATTTCAAACCTGCAACAAATTTTCAGAGTCACAGGAATTAAAGGCTGACTGTTCCATTGTTTGGCAAAAGAAAAAAAAACCCAAACATTTCAAAGGATCTCTTAATTTCACACATGCAAAGCCCCCACACTCTTCAGAAATAGAGAGCTTTGAAAAGCTGTGTTTTTTTTACAAATTTCTATAGGCAGAGATCATGTTTCCTTTTGAGAAGTAGTTATTGCTTCTGCATGGATTTAATGTTCACTGTATATGAATTGGTGCTTGTTCCCATGGAGTTCTATGTATTCTTATTTGACTTATTTATTTGCTGGAGACAAGAAGAGTAGAAGGAATCAGGTTTCTACAAGGATTTAGGGACAGAAACCTCATGTCACATAGCTGCAAAATGTAAATATTAACGGTAGAGGCTGTTGATGTCTGACATTGGTATTAGCAGTAGTGGATATCTAGGAAGGATGATTGTAACCGGATAGCACTAATCTAATGCAAGGTAGCAATAAAAAGGCAGGAGTGTGGTGGACCAGAATTGGTTAGAAGATAATTGAGGTGGTGGTGTATTAGTATCCTAGGGCTACACTAAAAAAAAAAAAAAAAAAAAACACAAAAAAACCACCACCACCAAAAACCCGTTCCAAACTAGTTACAACAGAAATTTATGCCCTCATAGTTCTGGAAGCTATAAGCCTAAAATGACTATCAGCAGGGCTACATTCCCTCTGAAGCCTGTAGAAAGAACCCTTCCTTGCCCTCTTCCAGCTTCTGGTGACTGCAGAAATCCTCAGTGTCCCTTGGCTGGCAGCTGCATCCCTCTAATCTCTGCCTCCATTGTCACATGGTGTTCTGTGTGACTATGTGTACAAATTTCCCTCTTCTTATAAGAACACGAGTCATTGGAATAGGGCCCACCCTAATTGAGTATGGTTGCCTGTTAACTCCATTACATCGGCAAAGACCTTATTTCCATATAAGGTCACATTTACAAGTACTGGAGGTTATAACTTGAACATAGAGTTTTGAGGGGCAACAAAACTCACCCCATAACAGGACAGGGAGGTAAGTTCCCACATGAACTTGTCTTAAGAAGAAAAATAAGTTTCTTTGTATACTTAATGGAAGTCTGGTTTGTTTATTCTTCCAGTCTGCTGGGGTTTGGATATGTCATATATATAGGTATTTAATAAAAGAATCCATGCTCATTGATTCTGAGAATCTGCCCAATAATTGGGTAGTAAAGTTTGAATGAAAAGTGTGTACACATCAAAAGACATCATGTGAAATAGTTAACAGACCTGTTAATTGTATGATGTGACTTGGAAAATATTTAGTGTTTTGAAATTTTCAAAGGACTACTATTAATTCAATTATTTTCCTTTTCAAGAATAGAGAATAACAGGTTTACCTTATATGAGAAAAACAATGTCAAGGATTAGATATTAACCATTCTTCTGAAGATAATACCACAATGGAAATTCATCATTAGTGATTTTCTTCCAAAAAAACATAATTTGCATTGTGAAATATTTACCGAATTGCCATATGTCTGTGGCATAGTGCCATGTTGCTCTGGGGAGCTTGACACCAGAAATTATTTCACTTAAAAAAGGCAAAGTGGATGGAGCTAGAATGTATTATGCTAAGCGAAATAAGTCAGAGAAAGATAAATATCATATGATTTCACTCATATGTGGAATTTAAGAAACAAAACAGATGAACATATGGGAAGGAGAGGGGAAAGAGGAGAGAAACAAACCACAGGAGACTCTTAATGATTTAGAACAAACTGAGGGTTGATGAAGGGAGGTGGGTGGGGAATGGACCAGATGGGGGATGGGTTCTTTTTTTTTTTTTACTTTTTTTTTTTTTAAAGTTTATTTATTTTTGAGACAGAGAGAGACAGTGCATGAACGGGGGAGGGTCAGAGAGAGAGGGAGACACAGAATCTGAAACAGGCTCCAGGCTCTGAGCTGTCAGCCCACAGCCCGATGTGGGGCTCGGCGAGATCACGACCTGAGCCGGAGTCAGTCGCTTAACCGACTGAGCCACCCAGGCGCCCCGGCGATGGGTTCTTTTTATGTTTCTTTATTTTTTGAGAGAACACTAGCAGGGGGGTGGGGCAGAGAGGGAGGGGAACAGAGGATCCAAAGCAGGCTCTGTGCTGACAGCAGAGAGCCTGATGTGGGGCTTGAACTCATAAACCATGAGATTATGACCTGAGCCGAAGACCTATGCTTAACCGTCTGAGCCACGCAGGTGCCCCTAGATGGGTGATGGGTTTTACGGAGAGCACTTGTTGTGATGAGCACTGGGTGTTGTATGTGAGTGATGAATCCCTGAATTCCAGTTCTGAAACCAATATTGCACTGTATGTTAACTAATCAAAATTTAAACTAAAAAAAGGGTGAAGTTTGGTAGAGAAGTAAAATCAGATGAAGATTACAAATGCAGTAGCAAAGCTGGGATTAGAAGGTACATCTAATGCAAATAATGTTTTCATATTTTCATAATTGTCAGACAGTATTTTATGGAAAACCATCATGATTTTTCATAAATTATTATACATGATGTTTAACATATTTAAGTCATAACATATAATATGTAAATATTCTCTATATTTACAGTATTTAACTAATAATATAAATTATTTATTAAAACTATATTATAATAGGAAAATCATTTTTTAATTTTTTCAAGTTTCATTTATTTATTTTTGAGGGGGAGGAGGGGCAGAGAGACAAGGGGCAGAAGATCTGAAGTGGGCTCTGCACGGACAGCAGAGGGCCTGATGTGGGTCTCAAACTCACGAACTGCGACATCATGACCTGAGCTGAAGGGAGATGCTTAACCAACTGAGCCATCCAGGTGCCCCATATCATAGGAAAAACCTTAATGGCTTCACATTAAAGTTTAATTAATAATCACACACAGGGTAAACAAATCATATATTTTGTGTTTTTTACAGTACTCTTCACTTAACGTTTCAGTGTTACTCTGATAGGCAAATCTTTTTTTTTTTTTAAGATTTTTAGTTAAATTCTAGTTAGTTAACACACATGTGTAATATTCGTTTCAGGTGTACAATACAGTGACTCAACACTTCCACATAATACCCGTTGCTCATCACAAGGGCACTCCTGAATCTGCATCACCTATTCTACTCAATCCCCCACCTACCTTCCTTCTGGTAGCCATCAGTTTGTTCTTTATAGTTAAGAGTGAGTCTTGGATGGGCAGATCTCAAATGATCTCTCCATTAAGAGTTCCTGACAGGTGAATGCTATGAATGGTGATGACAATGATGGTGATGATAATAAATACACAGCCAACTTTAAAAATATACTACTTTATTAATAGTGAGGCAGCAAGCCTATAATCTGTAATGTAGCACTTCACTGGTAAAGGGCAGGGGAAAACATGTCTTCAGCTTAGAAACCAAAGTAAGTCTTCCTGTCACACAGCCGTTCCAAATTTCACTCCACACTCCTGGCCTGGCCCAAGTCGGTTTACCCTATGAGATAGCTGTTTGTACATTGTGTATACTTTGGATAAAAAGTTATTTTATCCACTTTGGATAAACTCCATCTCTTGAGGCAAGCAGGTGACAAAAACAGTTAGTAATCCAAACCAATTACAAAAGCCATCTGTGAGAATTCACTCAGAATTCAATGCAATCCATATCAAAATTTGAATGACATTTTTCATAGAAATGTAACAAACAATCCTAAAAATTCTGTAAAACGACAAAAGACCCCATATAGCCAAAGCAATCTAGAGAAAGAAGAACAAATCTGGAGGAATCACACTCCCTGATTCCAAACTATATTACAAAATTATAGTAATCAAAACAGTATGGCATAAAAAAATAGACATACAGATGAATGGAACAGAATACAGAGCCCAGATGTAGATCCTTGCTTATATGGCTAATTCATTTATATCAAAGGAGTCAAGAATATACAGTAGGGAAAAAACAGTCTCTTCAATAAATGGTGTTGGGAAAGCTGACAGCCACAGGCAAAAGAATGAAACCGGACCACTATCTTAAACCATAGAAAAACTCAAAACTCAACTCAAAATGTACCAAAGACTTGAATGAAAGACTTGAAACCAACAAAATCCTAGAAAAAAAAATAGGTGGTAATCTCTTTGACATAGATCTTGGCAATGATTTTTCGGATTTGAAACCAAAACAAAGGCAATAAGAACAAAACCAAACAAGCACAACTACATCAAACTAAAAAGCTTCTACACAGGGTAAACAAACAAACAAACAAACAAACAAAACCACCAACAAAATGAAAAGGCAATCTACAGAATGGGAGAAAATATTTGCTAACTATTTATATCAGATAAGGGGCTAACATCCAACATACTTCAGAACCTCATACAACTCAATAATAAAAATGATCCAATTAAAAATGGGCAGAGGAAATGAACATTTTTTCCACAGAACACATACAAATGGCCAACTGGGATGTGAAAAGGTGCTCAACATCACTAATCACTGGAGAAATTCAAATCAAACTTCAAGGAAATATCACTGCACACCTGTTAGAATGGCTGTTAGAAAAAAGACATGAGATTAAATGTGTTGGCACAGATGCGGAGGAAAGGGAACCCTTGTGTACATGCCATTGGTAAGAAAGTAAATTTGTGCAGCCACTATGGAAAACTGTATGGAGGTCCTTCAAAGAAATATAGATAGAACTATCATGTGATCCAGTAATCTCACTTTTGGGTATTTATCTGAAGAAAATGAAAACATTAACTCAAAAAAAATATCTGCACCCCATGTTCATTGAAACATTATTTACAATAGCCAAGACATGGAAGCAACCTATGAAGCAACTGTCAGTGGATGAATGGATAAAGAAAATGTGTTATATGTATATGCAATGGAATATTATTCAGCCAAAGAAAAGAATGAAATATTGCCACTTGCAACAACATGGATGGACTATACAGGCCTTATGCTAAGTGAAATAAGTCAGATAGAAAAATAGAACCATTATATGATTCACTTATGTGTGGAATCTAAAAAAGGAGAACAGACTGATGGTTGCCAGAGACGTGGAAGCAGGGGCGGGAGGGGGGGACAGCAGTGAGTGAAATGTGTAAAGGTACCAAGGTCACAGGTGCAAACTTCTAGTTATAAAATGAATAAGTCATGAGGATGTAACATGCAGCGTTGGTGACTGTAGCTAATAATATTGTACTATATATTTGAAAGTTGCTGAGAGAGTAGATCTTGAAAGTCCTCATCACAAGTGTGCCTGAATGGCTCAGTCTGTTGAGCATTCAACTCTTGATTTTAAGTCAGGTCATGATCCCAGGGTCGTGCAATTGAGCCCCACATCAGGCTCTGCACTGAATGTGGACCCTGCTTAAGATTGTCTCTTTCTCTCCCTCTGCACCTCTCCCCACCTCATGCTCTCTCTTTCTCTAAAATAAAAAAATAATAATAAAAAATAAAGTCATCATAAGAAAAAAAAGGTATACGTATATATGGTGATTGATGTATGTCAACTAGACTTATTGTAGTGATCACTTTGCAATACACAAATATCAAATCATTATGTTGTACACCTGAAGTATATATGTTTTACGTCAATTATATCTCAATACAAAATAAAACATGGCCACAAATTATTTCACACCCTGTTCATTGAGATGTGGGATGTATATACCTTTCTGCTGAATCAAAGCTATTTTGTGAAGCTTCAACTGATATAGTATGGCAGAACTGATGTCATGTGGCTTCTAATGGCTAGCTTATAAAAGGCTATGCAGTTTCCTCCTTATTTGCTGGAGCACTTGCTCTGGGATCCTGGGGAAA
The DNA here is from genome assembly GCF_023721935.1 of Panthera uncia. NCBI lineage: Eukaryota > Metazoa > Chordata > Mammalia > Carnivora > Felidae > Panthera > Panthera uncia. The sequence goes on from NC_064817.1 coordinate 27,854,621, forward strand.
CCAAGTAAGAAGTCTGAATACTCAGACATTGTTGTGCTGGATAGGACAGGTCTAGGTATTTCCACTGACAGAATCCACTGAGCCCCACATTCTAGCCATCTCTGTCTAGTCAATTGACATGTATGTGAGGCCTCCTCAGTAGATAGACCAGGACATCTCTAAGCTAAACATCATTAAGACACTTCTGTAAACACCACTGGTCCTGTTTGAACTTCTGACTCACAAATCTTTGTGCTGTTTGCTATGTGGCAGTGGACAACATAAACACCATCACTTCAGGAAAATAAGTTTTGCCTCTCCCAAAATTCATTCCTTTTATATACATTTATACTCTTAACAAATATTTTTTGAATGTGTTCTGTGTGCTATGTGTTTTCTGAGACATAAGAACATAATGGTAAAGGAAACATTAAAAATTCCTATTCTCATATAGTTTATACTCTACACAGGAAAGGCAAATAAAAATATAATAAAATATATGCAATATATCAAGTGGTGATGATTGCTAAAGATGAAGCAAAATAAAGCATGATAACAAAATAGAGAAGGTGAGAGGTGAGTTACTATTTTATACAGTGTGGCCACAAATAGTTTCTTTGATAAGCTGTTATTTAACTAGAAACCATCATGTAATAAAGTGAGAATGTGAGTCACATAAGTATTTGGGGGAAGAATATCACAGATAAAGTGAACAGCCAGTATAGAGACCCTTACATGAACTCACTGTTGACCTACTCAATGACTCAGATACTGAGGAATTTGTTCAATTTTATGGTTTTGGTACAAGCTTAAGTGTGTGGGTATGTAGGTGATTACTAGGAAGTAGCTACAACATGGACAGGAATTTCCCCTTCTTTATGGGATATTTGCACAACACAACAAAAGGAAAATTGTTATCTCTTATGCCCAATACTTAAGACCATTGGTACTAAAAATGATGTTCTGTTCCTAAGAAATTACATAACACTAACAATTGATTCTTTTACTGATATTAAAAACTGAGGCAAGAGCCTGAGTGAAGAAACCAAGATATAAAATTAGGGTAAGAATCCATTTGGAATGCTTATGTTCTTTATTCTTTCATATACCCATTCATACGTACATCTACAAAATGCTAAGCTCTTTGTTACTGATTTTCACAAGGTTAGGAGAAAAGACAGAATATATACTATTCTCTACTGTGATAGGACTAAAACAATACCGATAAGCAAAACATAAGTAAGTGGATACTGTGTAAGAGACAATGCTATGTTTTCATCAAATTTTATTTCAATTCTCTCTTCTTGAAAAGACCACATTTTCCATGCTCCTTAGCAGCTAAGTGAAGATCTAGTGTTGCTACCAGGCCTGGCCAGAAAACTACCTGTACGATTCATCTACATTCTCTCTTCTGACCACCAAGGCAGTCCTGAAAGTCGTGTGCTTTAAGTGGTTTAGCCACATGTGATGGAAGGAACTTAGATGCCGAAATCGCCACTTGGACTACTTCCCAGGTGAGCCACCCAATTATGTTGGTGTGTGATCTGAAGAAGTAAAAAAAAAAAAAAAATCTTTGTTTTATCATACTACTAAGATTTCAGGGGTTATTTGCTACTGCAGAAAAATCTAGCCTATTCTCAGTAAACACACAGTAAACCACTGGCCAGAAAGTAACCATTTGTACATGTCAGCATGAAGTTCATAGATGTTTTGTGGTTTCATAGTGATTTCTTCAAATTGATCCAATTATCAATTACCACAAGATAGCTTGATTTGTCTATAGCTTTTGATTTTAGGTCTTTTCAAGCAACTTCTCATTGGTCAAACTCATAGGTTAGCGAGTCTCAGAAGCATCTTCTCTACCAGAAAACTTACACTGCCTCATTTCAAGTAAGGTAGGTATATAAATGAGACATAATTCCTAGTGAAATTCCAACATCCTTACAATTAAAAAGAGTGAAATTATTATATTTACTCTCTCTAGCTGTCCCCAAACATTTGTCTGGGGACAGCTAGAGAGAGTAAATATAATAATTTCACTCTTTTTAATTGTTCACGTTGCTTCTTTACGTACAAAATTTAGCATTTTTTAATTGAACAAACCATTGATGCCTGGTCCCTTGTACTTTGCTATACTCTATCTATTCCTCAGTTCAGCTCCTTAAGAGAGTATCCAAGGAATGTCTGCTATTTTCTAATAAGAGAAGAATATAACAGACGTTCCTTAAATGTTATCTTAAGTCCTAAGGAGTTGGCCTAAGGAATAGATACATTACTAACTTCTAATGTTAATGGGTTTATCTTTTTATTATATAACACACTAGTGACTTATGTGGAGGTTTTCAGATTCTGTGCTTCTGCCCAAAAGCCACTTTTATCGCTGCACATGACTGATTTTCTATGAACCTACACGTTACAACTTACTAGTCTTGCTAGTAAGACTAGCAATGGAGATGGAGAAGGAAACAGAGTTCACCATATCCATGCCACATCTCAAAAGGTAGATGGTCTTAGTGGGTATGACTTCATATCTTGGGAAATATAAAAATGACAATAAATCTCCATTGTTTTCTTCTATGGCTAACTCAAGGTTCATGAATACTGGAAATAAAATAACTCTAGAGATGGAATGTGACGTATGCAACAAATCCAGCAAATCCAAGTTCCTTGACCTTGTCTACTGGTTGTATCCATCCTGTGGGATTTTAATTCTCATGTTAATCCATCAATGAATTTTAGTGGGTGATAAAAGAAGTTATAGGTAATCATAAAAATATGTAGTTGAGAGATGTGTGACATTGAAGTCAGAAATTTAATTTTCTGTGGAAAAAAGTGAGAGACCTCACTGTGACAGATTTAAATTAATGTATTAGAAAAATAGATTAAATGTATATAAGACTGGTGACACAGGAATCATGAGGAAAGTAAAGCTTTGGGGGAAATTATTAAGACAGAAAGTGAAGGCATGTGAGACATGAAAAGTGATCTAGGTCCCAAGAATTACAAACTGTGTGTAATGCATTTTTACCAAAGTTAAAGTAACATGTTCCTTTCCCCTGTGATGAATCGTTACAGTAGCCCTTGGGCACACAAGTTAAAGTGAGACATAAATCATATTGAACTGATCACCACTCAGTAACTGAGATGATATAAACAAGCAGCCAGTCTTTACCAACATCTTACCGTAGCTGACAATCCTGGTTTATGGAGACAGCACAGTAGACAGCAGAGAACACTGGAGAATGGAATTCTGGGTTTAGAGCCATCAGTAGTCTTATGAAACTTGGTAAAAATGAATCTGGTGGCTGTTCAGTTTTTTATACATAATGCAAATGAGAGTATCACATTCTTATTATGCAGTTTCAATTGAGAAATGAGGTAATTTCTGTAAAAGTAGATTGAAAATTATACCACCCAAGACAATTATGAAGTATGAGATTACCTCCAGAGAAATGAGTTTAGATGCATAGTAGTGTTCCTTTTTCTGGAAGAAACTACTGGGCATCAATTGTAATCTCATATCTATAGATCTCAGGTGAATCCAGACCAGTTTTTAATCATCAGAAAATGGGCTAAAATAAATCATCTGAGCTAAACATAAAGTGATAATTCAGGTGCACATCTGTAATTCTTACTGAACACTAATCAGACTTTTATTGGGACACTGGGATTTACACTCATTCCCATGTTGTAGAGAAAAGTTATACAAACTGAGCAGAATCCGGATAGTGAAAAAAAAAAAAAAAAAGAATAACACTATTATTGAAAGAAAACAAGTTGCAGAAATTGAGCAGTGTAGAAAGTCAAAGATTTAATTTCAGTTTTCAAGTACTAGATAGTTACTAAAAGATCTACGATATATTGGAGTTTTCATTTTTTCTCTAATTTAAGGTGAATTTGAAATTGTCTTAAGAAACAGTTTAAAAACAAAAAAATAAAAGGAGATTCATGACAGTTATTGTTAATCACTTTCATTTTCACCATTCACATATATTGATGTAACTATGCTCACAGTACTGCACTGTGCTACACAGATTTAACAACAATATTAACAAATGTAAAATTAACTATAGCCCTTGCTAGGCAGCCATGCAGGATTCTGTGGTCAGAGAGAAATTGGCCAACATTGATAAAGAAAGCACTTAAATCACATTGTTTCTTTTGCATCTATTGGGAAGTTCCAATTTGACCTCAAGAAACAGATAAAGAGATTATTGGGAAAATAAACCTGTAATATTGTTTTGGACATTGAATTTCTGATGATATTTAACACAGGATAGACAAGTACCCGCCTCAGTCAACTCCTGGAATATTGGATTTCTCTTTCAGCTTTGTAAAAGCAGTTCTCTTTCTACCTTAAGTCTCCTAAAAGTTGTAGAAGACAAGTTCAATGTAAGTTCATGAAAAGCTGATGGTTAATATATTTATGTAAGAGCAAAGCCATTTACAGTGAATGATTGTGATTAAAAGTTAAAAATTGGCAAATATACAGTTGACCCTTGAACAACGTAGTTGACCCCTGCACTGTTCAAGTGTACTGACTCTCCACATAGTCTAAACACTGTGTATAAGTGTTGACTCCTCAAAAACTTAACTTCTATTTTTTTAAGTTTTATTAATTTATTTTTGAGAGAGAGACAGAGAGCAGGGGAGGGGCAGGGACACAGAGAGAGAATCCCAAGCAGGCTCCACACTGTCAGTGCAAAGCCCAATGCGGGGCTCAAACCTGCAAATCATGAGATCATGACCTGAGCAGAAATCAAGAGTTGGATAATTAACCAACTGAGCCACCCAGTTGTCCCTTAACTTCTAATAGCCTACTGTTGATCAGAAGCCTTACCGATAACATAAACAGTCAATGAAAACATATTTTGTATAGGTATTAAATATAGTATTCCTAAAATAAGGTAGGCTAGAGAAAAGAAAATGTTATTAAGAAAACCATAAGGAAGAGAAAAAATATTTACAGTACTGTACTGTATTGATTGAAAAAAATCAGTCCACAAGTGGACCCACACAGTTCGAACCCATGTTTTTTGTTTTATGTTTTATTTTTTTGCAACATAGAACAGTGAGTAGTGTTATTTGTATTCATTTTTATATAATTTATTGTCAAGTTAGCTAACGCGCAGCACATGCAGTGTGCTTTTGGCTTTGGGTGTGGATTCCCGTGATTCATCACTTACATACAACACCCAGTGCTCATCCCAACAAGTGCCCTCCTCAAAGCCCATCACCTATTTCCCTGCCCCCTCACCCCCCCCCCCATCAACCCTCAGTTTGTTCTCTGTATTTAGGAGTCTCTTATGGTTTGCCTCCCTCTCTGTTTGTAACTATTTTTTTTTCTTTCCCGTCCCCCATGGTCTCCTGTTAAGCTTCTCAGCTTCCACATATGAATGAAAACATATCATACCTGTCTTTCTCTGCCTGACTTATTTCACCTAGCATAATACCCTCCAGTTCCATCCACATTGTTGCAAATGGCAAGATTTCATTCTTTTTTACTGTCGAGTAGTATTCCATTATTTGTGTGTGTGTGCCTTATATATTTATGTATATATATATATATATATATATACACATATATATGTATATATAACACATATTCTTTATCAATTTATCAGTTGACAGGTATTTGGGCTCATTCCATAATTTGGCTATTGTAGATAGTGCTGGTATAAACATTGGGGTACATGTGCCCCTATGCATCAGCACACCAGTATCCTTTGGATAAATTCCTAGTAGTGTGATTACTGGGTTGTAGGGTAATTCTATTTTTAATTTTTTGAGGAACCTCTACACCATTTTCCAGAGTGGCTGCACCAGTATGCATTCCCACCAACAGTGCAAGAGGGTTCCTGTTTCTCCACATCCTCGCCAGCATCTGTTGCTTCCGGAGCTGTTCATTTTAGCCACTCTGATTGGTGTGAGGTGGTATCTCAGTGTGGTTTTGATTTGTATTTCCCTGATGATGAGTGATGTTGAGCCTCTTTTCATGTGTCTGTTAGCCAACTGTATGGTTTTTTTTTTGGAAATGTGTCTATTCATGTCTTCTGCCCATTTCTTCACTGGATTATTTTGGTTTTTGGGTCTTGAGTTTGGTAAGTTCTTTATAGATTTTTGGATACAAACCCCTTATTCGATATGTCATTTGCAAATATATTTTCCCACCTCGTCAGTTGCCTTTTAGTTTTGTTGATTATTTCCTTTGCTGTGCATAAGTTTTTATCTTGATCAAGTTCAGTTTTGCTTTTATTTCCCTTGCCTTCGGAGATGTGTCAGGTAAGAAATTTCTGTGGCCTCAGTCAAAGAGGTTGTTGCCTGTTTTCTCTTCTAGGATTTTGATAGTTTCCTGTTTCACTTTTAGGTCTTTCATCCATTTCCATTTTGTGTGTGTATGGTATAGAGAGTGGTCCAGTTTCATTCGTCTGCACGTTGCTGTCCAGTTCTCCCAGCACCATTTGCTAAAAAGACTTTTTCCCATTGGATACTCTTCTCATGTTTTTCAAAGATCAACTGTATTTTATATTTTCTCTTTGTCTCATAGTATTTCTGATCCAATTTTTCTCCATATCTCTTACCTATTTCTATATATGGCATAATTAATTCCTTCCAAGACATGCTCACTCGAAAACTCAAATATTCCCTTCCTTTCCCTTCAAAATCCACATCCAAATGATTGGCTATGAGCCATTCTACAATTGCACCACCTTTCCATCACCTCTCTTAATTCTCACCAACGAAATTCAAAAGTCAATTACTTAAAATTTCTGCTTCCAATATCATGTCCTCCAATTCATTCTGTAAACTGTCGCACCACACCTTCCTAAAACGTTGTCTTAAATATCTTCAATGAATCCAAATGTTCTAAATCACTGGATCTCAAAGTGCAGTTCCAGTGACAGCAACACTGCAATCACCTGGTATCTAGGACCAACTGAATCGGAAATTCTGGAGATGGAGTCCAGCAATTTGTATTTGAACAGGGCATTCAAATGTTCATTTTTTGTACTAATAAGCCATTTTTTAGGTTTACAGAAAAAACTGAGCAGAAAGTAGAGAGCTCCCATATATCCTCTCTTCCCCACACATACATTTTTCCCTAATATTAACAGCTTGCATTAGTAAGATACATTTGTTACAATTGAGCTGATATTGATACATTATTATTAATTAAAATCCATAGTTTATATTAGGGCTCACTCTTTGTACTGTACAATCTTATGGCGTTTAATAAATGTATAATGTATCACAATAACAGTATCATGTAGAATAGTTTCATTGCCCTAAAAATCCCTTGTGTTTCATCCCTCCCTCCCTCTCCCTGAGCACCTGGTAACCACTAAAAATTTTGTTGTCTCTATGGTTTTATCTTTTACAAGGTGTCATATAGTTGGATTTATACAATATGTAGACTTTTCAGGCTAGCTTCTTCCACTTAACGATATGTTTGTAAGGTTCCTTCATGACTTTGTGTGGCTTAACCAATCATTTATTTTTGTAGCTGAACAATATTCCATTGTATAGGTATACCACAGCTTTTTAATCTGTTCACCTATTGAAAGGCATCTTGGTTGCTTCCAATTTTTGGCAATTATGGATAAAACTGCTATAAATACCCATATCCAATTTTGGTGTGGACATAAATTCTCTTCTTATTTGTTTAAATGCATAGAAGCATTGGTGCTGGACCATATGGTAAGAGTATGTTTAAAGTTATCTTCCTCTCCAAAGTGGCCATATCATTTCACAATGCATGAGAATTCCTGTTGCTCCACATCCTTGCCAGCATTTGGTGTATTCAGTTTTTTTGATTTTACTCATTCTAATAGATATGTAGCAGTATCTCATTTTGATTTGTAATTTCCTAATGGCATTTGATGTTGAGTATCTTTTCATATGCTTATTTGCTATTAGTATATCTTCTTTCTTGAGGTGTCCAGATATTTTGCATATTTTTCAATTGGAGATTTTGTTTCCTTATTGTTGAGCTTTAAGTTTTCATTATACATTCAGGATAATGAGTCCTTTGCCACATATGTGATTTGGAAATATTTTCTTCGAGTCTGTGGTTCATCTTTTAATGGTCTTAACAGTGTCTTTCACATAGCAGAAGTATCTAATTTTAATGAAGTCCAACTTATCAATTGTACCTAAAATTGATACTGTACTGAATTAAGCCTAAAAGGGGACTCAACTGGGCGACTATAGGTTCTAGTTTGCTAAAGACAGTCCTGATTTATGCCTATTGCATGAATGTAATAATTGAGAGTATCTCCTATTCTAGAGTATACAAAAATGTATACGGATACTTTACCATTAACCCTTTTAAACAGCTTTTTACCTAAGATAACATAGGCCTTACATTGATCATTGAACTGCTTAGGGCGTGAGTGGAAAAAGTATCTAGGCAAATGCCTAAGCATGGGAAAGATAAGATAAACACTCCATAATATTCTTATAATGTTTATTCATCTCACCACTATGAATAAATGATGGTGTGTTAGATACTAAAACTATAGTTTTTCGGTATATGATTGCAATGAAAGTTCTTAAAATTTATTTTTATTACATATTATTATAAATATCTTGATTTTTAATACAATATAAATTATTTATTTGGGGATATATATGAAATACTATCACTAGGAATCTTGATAATTAACATTGCAGAGACAAGATACCTGAAAGTTACTTTCAGTTTCTCATATTGTGCATCTAAATATATACAGTGACTATTAATCTTATACTTCCCAAAGGGGCCCACAAAAATAATGAGAGACTTTCTCTTAGATGGATGACTTTTCACTTTGCAATTAAAAAGGGGCAAGGAGGCCCTTCATCAACTTTTATTTTGGGGGAAAGGGGTGCCATGAAAGAACTTAAGGCTATTACTAATTAATAATATAATGTCACAAAGCAGAAAAAAATCAAACTTTTTTTGACTTCCTGCAGATTTTAAGCAGCTTCATTAATTAGATCTTGATAGTGATAAGATTTCCTGGAAGTACATAAGAGAATTTATAATGTGTTAATATCTTCATATTCATTATTATTTATATACACTATTGTTTTTAAACTATATAATTTAAATATGTCATATTTTAGCAAGCACACTGTTTACAGTAAAAAATACTACATTTTGCAATTATTAAACCTCTACTGATTGCACAGGTCATTAAAAACTATCTTGCTTGCTAGCCTAAGAGAAACTTTAGCTTATAAAATAATTTAATTCCAAAGTTTCTCTTTGTTCTCGAGTAAACAACTTTGCTCCAAAAAGCCTTCCCCAAATTTGCTGCACTGTATTGGATTCATCTATACTGGACTTCCTTCACATTCTGTTCCTCTTTCAAAGTACTTGTCACATTTTATTTTAATTACTTGTTTAAATGTGTGTCTTCTTCATCAGAATATTCATTCTATGAGGATAGGCAATGTATTTCTTTATCTTTTGACAGTCAGCACATATCATAGGGGCTCAAGAAATAAGTATTTATGAGGCAAAAGTTGATAAAGTTTTATCGATTATATATGATAACATGACTTAAAATATAGTTAACTTTTTGCAATACAAAAAGAGGTAGATGAAAGCAAATTCCTTCACAATCTAATCTGGATTTACAAAAAGTATTAAAATAATGTTAAAATCTACCAAAAATTGAATTACACATGTGAGGTTTCTTTATTCTACTTAACTATAATATTCTCTGTTCCTTGCAATTTCCTAACATTTTCCATTGTTTCCTTTCATTGTTCAGCCTCCTTTTCAAGCATCAACTCAAATGTCATGTCCTCAGAGAGGACATTCCTGACTGTTTCTCTGTATTTCAACACCTCATTTATTACCTGCGTAGATACTATCAAAAAGTCCAGTCACCTTGTGTATTGGTTTACTATCTATTTCCCTCTCATTAACTTAAATTTAATATAGGCAGAGACCTTGCCAATTTCCAGCACTATATTCCTCAATATCCAGCAAAATGCCTGATATAATTAACCAAGGAACGAGTGAATGGATGGGCGAATGGGTATGCAAATATATACATATGTTACAGGAAGTTCAATAATACATTGTTTGTAAAAACATATAAAAAGTAAATAAAATGAGATAGAGCTATTGTGTTTGCCACAAATAATTCGTGATATATTTTCATTCTTGGGCTCATGATAAACTGCTTGAGTTCAGAACCTATCAAATCTATCTTTTGGAAATCGAGGATCATTACTATTCTAGAGCTAGATGTTTTTAAAAATCTACCTCTGATTTAAATGTAGTTTAGGGCTTTGTGCTTTAAAAAGGCTTCTTGCTACGAAAAGGATTTTATCATTCACTCTCTCACTTGTTTAGAAATTACTCAAACTAAGTGCGCTTGTTAGTTTCAAGATGTAAGGAATATTATTATTTGTATATATGTAAGAATATTTAACTTGGCATTAAGCTTAAGATTAATCAGAAAAAGTATTAAATCTGACAGTTGCTCTAAATTGGATAACTGCAATTCTTTGAAACAAATTTTCTGTAGTTTTATGTAGTCACAAGATTTTATTTAATAGGTAATAACAGCACTCATTTTAAAGAATAAAGTTTGCCCATATGTTCAATATTTTATATAAGCACATTTATTGTCAGGGTTCTAACAAGATATAAATGGGTAATTAAAAAGAGTTTAATAAAACTATTGTAAAGTTGTGGACAGGGTCTAGGGAAGCAGAGAGCAGTAATACAGGGCATGGGCCGACATCAAGAGGGAATCCTGGCCACCAGACAGGTCAGACTCCCAGGACGGAAAATGCACAGAGTGAAGCAGATGGGATATATAAGTAAATTGGGCACAACACAACATAATGCACATGTAAATGAATTCTGGAAATGCTTGCTTTTGATACCAAAGCCTTATACATTTTGAGTAAAAAATTAGTAATTTTATTTTTATGTCTCCCTCTCTCTCTCTTTCTCTCTCTCTCTCTTTCTCATGCTTTGTATCGAAAAGGAGAGTTGAATTAAGGGGGCAGAGAACAGGCAGTCTTGAATACATATGCTCTTGCTAACATCCTTAATTTTGAGCACATTAAATATAATAATATACACTAAGCTCAACAATGATATTGTCTGCAATCCTGTAGTCAATGAGATGACCTGGATTGGCCTCATAATGAGAGAAATACAAACAACCTTACTAAAAACAGTTTGAGAACTTTTACTACCTGAGATTACATATGACTTGGAAATTCTTTCTTATAGACCTAATTTCCTGATTCACTTGTTTCTTAGTATGTTGTGTATGCAATTTGAGTGTTAGGTATGCAATTGGGGAGTTTTAACCTGGAGGTACAGTAAAAAGAGGAATATAATAATGTGGAGTATCTTAAGATCACGGTGGTTTTAAGGTAATTCATAGCCCAGCATATCCAGAAGGCTAGCACTTTGTGTTCCTCTTTGTGCAGGGCTGATGGACTGTTGAAGATGCTTTCTGCATGATGAATCTTATCAAGGTCACCTTTGTGGAATTCTCTGTAGCTTTTAAATAATTTTTCATATAATGGGGTGAAAGAATAATAATAATTATGCACATTTGACCATCTTGAGTAAAATGTGTGGAAGCACAGCCTTTATATAAAAAAAAATAGGTAGGGAATAAGATAGGCTCAAATCCTTGTATCAGGGAAACTGAGTGGAAAGGAAATTACCCAAGAGTTTCTTCCTTTTCTTTCCTTTCCTTTTTCTCCTTCCTTCTTTCCTTCCTTCCTTCCTCTCTTTTTCCCTCCATCCTCTCTCTCTCTCTCATAGTCTCTCCCTCTCTCTTTTTCTCTCTTCTCCCTTTTCACTAGGCAATGCCATGAATCCCTCTAGGGAATCAGAATAGATTCATATTTGAAATATATATCCTACTGGAATATTTGACACTAAGGGGGAAATCAAGCCCACATCAGATAACAGACAATGTTGTAGAGTTCAGATTAATTGAAGTTGCATTACATAAACCTTCTAATTAGCATATATTTTATAGAAACATGTAAAATACTTAAAATTTTTGAAATGGATCCGATACTTTTAACATTTCAACTCACATATTTTCACTCCCCCTTATGTCATCTACCTTTTTATCCATCTCCAAGGTTGAACCACAAACATTACCATCCAAGTAAACAGGAGAGGGAATAAGAGAGTATGTACCACTAAGAATAAAGAGGTCAAATAATAGCTTGACTTTAAAAATTGAGGGAAAATAGTCTTTGTGAAGAGCGAATAGATTTCTCAATCTCACAAATTTGTAACAAGTCAAGAGCCAGGCCTGGTGAACTAACTAGATCTACTAGAACTTAGACATGTCCTTCGTCATGTAGACTGTGCCTTCCAACACTAATGAAGAACCATTTAACTCGGTGGATCAAGAAGAATATGGTATTAAAGGTGTCCTTACCACAAAGAAGAAAAGGGGAAAAGTCCATACTTTCCCCTTTGAGTGCTAGTTGGAAAGAAAAGGAAGAAAAGCTAAGGAGAGAAGGGGAGGAAGCTAACAGTGAGATAGATGTGTCTTGGATTTTGTCCTGCTATCTCTGCCCCAGTCCCTGAAGGGGCATGGCTTAGGTCAGACAGAAAAAGTAGAGATTGGTCTTTTGTTAGACATTCCCTTACAGAGGACCTTCTAATCCTATTCTACCCTGGAACCAACTTGGGCATGGGGTGGGGATCTGTAGCAGAGTAAAAATTGCATCAGAGAGTGATTAGACAAAGAAAGAGCCTGATTAAGTACTCATGGAATACACTTGATTTTAGGAGGGATGACAAGGGTAGAGAAGGATCCAGGAATAAAGAAATTCCCACATGCCAGTAAGGTGAAGCAAAGAAGTCAGCTGTTTGTCTGGCTGAGATTTACCCGTTATCCAAGGCTAACCAGAAGTTATGGGGTCTGGAACTGCAGGTGCTGTAAGATTGGACCTTGTATGTAATGAAAGATGAATAAGACCAGAATTGCCTGCACTATAAAAAGAAATGTCTTTGTGTGGGGGACAAAATCATAAGGGAGATTAAATAAGGAAGCCATGTTTTCTTTGCACTTCTGAGTGTAGTGATATTGCATTTGTGACTCCACAACATGTCAGGACTAGCCTGGAATGTCTAAGAATCTGGGTGTAGCAAGAATTTATATGCACCATGAGTTAGATGAAACTCCTAAACTAAAATTAGTGAGAGAAACCATGTTGAGGCCTTGGCTACAGTTGTGAAACAGATGGTTTCATTTGCAGAGTTACATATGGATAGAAACTGTATAAGAAAGGGTCATCTTTAAGAGTCTGTCTTAACTCTGTATTTTTGAAAGACTGAATTCATTTTCAGAAAGTAAAATTCAATTACAGTAGCAAAAGTGGTCCTAAGGTTTGGGGGTAAATTTGGGCTTGAGAGGGAGAAAGAATAATGCTTACTTGAAAGGTTATAGGAATCTGGAAAACTGGTCTGAGCAGAGCTAATCACAGCAAGTGACCATTTACCTCTCTTCCTAGAAAGCAGAAGACAGAGACTATATAATGACTGTTAGAGGAAAGAAGGGATTGACAGGAAATTATGCTGGTAGGAAAGTCTCCACTTCTGGCTGGTTTTAGGCAGACCCAGCTGAGGCTCTTTTGCACACAAGGGAAACTATCTGGTACTTAAGATCAGATCAAATTTGCCATTAAAGAAGCTATGATTTATTTGTTCATATAGTGAATTAACTGGGACCCAACGATATTTGTCAGAAGCAACTTCCTTCTTCCCACTATTGCACTTTTTCATGATGGTCTTTCCTACTATCAACTTTGATCCCAGTTTGAAGGCCAGAGTTTGAAATAGGTAATAAGATGTTGTATGATCACTGGGAAATACGGGAGGAGTTTAATTAAGGTAGATGACTGAAGAGACAGCGTTTTTCCTAAGGACGTGGCATGCCTTATGAAATAATTCAAGAATATGTTGCAGGCAAACCAGAGAGAGGAAGAAAAACGGGTGAGGATGACTTTCCAAAATCTGGAGCTGTAGGAATCTCCAAGAAGGGCCAGGAAGCTATGGCCAGCACCAAGAAAGAACTACCTGACACCTAGGTGAGATGTATGAAGTTTAGATAGGCTGTCTCACTCAAAGCACAAGATCCTAGAGGAGCTGAAGTACTAAATCGGACAGCATCTGAAGGCTAGTGTAGACAACACGAGAAACACAATTGAATGAAAAGATTAAGTAGTTTCTAACAGGAGCTAAAATTTTTCTAAGAAGCATAGATGTATAGCAAATCTGAGTTTATTTCAGGCTAAGAATCTGAATAGCTGGAACAAGCCCAGACAAGGTTGAGTCAAGGAGGAGAATTGTACTGCCATCTTCAGTAAACTGTGTCAGCCAAGTCAAACTCTGGCCAGATTTTTGTTTCTTCAGGAATAGGCACTTTTTCTCAATTTATCAATTTCATTGTTTTTGTCTTTTCGTCTTATATTTTGATTATTCATTTTTGGCCTCATTTTTTGGGTAACTTTTTTTTGCAAAAAATGTCTCCATTCTTTAAGCTAATCTGAAAAGAAAGGAGGCTTGTTCTAAAATAAAGCAAGCTGTTTCCAAAGAGTGGAGTGGCAAAGAGAGATGCTATGTTGGAGGAGGTTAGAGAAAATGGCATCTGTTTTCCTCACCAAGGTGATGCAGCATTCAGACACTACAGTTGCATTCAGATATGAAGCAGGAATCTAGAGGTGGTCAGCCATTTTCTGATTTCAGAGGGAGCTATGTTTTGTTTGCTGGGCATAATGCTTTAAAAAATGAAATTTACTTGATTATCTTCAGTTAAGACATGCACTCCCCAGTTTAGCCTCAGGCTCAACTGACTGTACCTTACACTGAATTCTATTTTGTCTCTTTTCTACATGTTTTCTGTAGGGATGTGGATGTACAGCTCTGAGAATGGTTGCAGTGTATTACTACTCTTTCCCTGACTAAAGCGTAAGATCCACAGGGGCAAATATTTATCTCAGGTTTGTTCGGTGCCATACTTGAACATCTAGGACATTGTCAGAAGTTCCATACACATTGAATGAGTGAATGAATTAATAATCGGGGACAATATCCTAGCTTTAAGAATAAATCTCCAGGCAGGCCTGGGTGGCTCAGTTGATTAAACATCCAACTTTGGCTCAGGTCATGATATCACAGTTTGTGAGTTTGAGCCCCACCTCAGGCTCTCTGCTGTCAGCACAGAGCTCACTTCAGATCTTCTCTCCCCCTCACTCTCTGCCCCTCCCACACTCATGCTCTTTCTCTCTCAAAAATAAATAAACATTTTAAAAAAAGAATAAATTTCCAGGGGTTGAACCTCTAGCATTATTGACAGAGTTCTCATATTACATCTTGGGGACTGCTGTATTCTGAAAAATGTGATCCTAATGAATCTATCATACTGCCTCTACCACTCAAATATACCTCCTTACTTGTTTACTTGTCAAATAAAATAAAGCTACGAGTTTTATAAATGTATATTAGGATTTTAATATTTTAAAAAAGCATAGATATTAAATTAAGCATACTAGGAAAGTGATATTATCTGAAAGTTCAAATATTTAGGCCAAGAAATATAAAATAAATATCTTTTAAAACTTAAAATTAGAGTATAATGAAGATATTTCTTTGCAATAGCAAAGAGATGTCACATAAAGCTAGAGTAAAGAAATCAAATACCTGTGAACATGACCAGTAGTTTTGCCTGGTGAAATTTAACTTGTGAAATTATTAATTGTTTTAATTTTTTTTGAAGATTTTACTTGAATTCCAGGTACATAACATACAGTGTAATATTAGTTTCAGGTGTACAGTATAGTGATTAAACACTCGCATACATTATCTGGTACTCATCACAAGTGCACTCCTTCATCTCCATCACCTAGTTCACTCATCCCCCCTCCTTTCTCCCCTTTTGTAACCATCACTTTGTTCTCTAGAGTTAAGACTCTGTTTCTTGGTTTGCCTCTCTCTTTCTCTCTCTCTTTTTGCCTTTTGCTCATTTGTTTTGTGTCTTAAATTTCACATATGGGTGAAATCATATGATATTTGTCTTTCTGTCACTGACTCATTTCACTTAGCATAATACTCTCTAGCTCCATTCACGTCATTGCAAATGGCAAGATTTCATTCTTTTTTTTTATGATTGAATAACACTCCACTATATATATGTGTGTGTGTGTGTGTGTGTGTGTGTGTGTATATGTCTGTGTGTGTATATGTATATATGATATGTATATGCACATACCATGTCTTCTTTATCCATTCATCAGTTGATGGAATGGACGCTTGGGCTGTTTCTATAACTTGGTTATTGTAGATAATGCTGCTTTAAACATCAGGGTGCACATATTGCCTTGAATTAGTGTTTTTGTATTCTTTGGGTAAATACCTAGTAGCGCAATTGATGGATTAGAGGATAGTTGCATTATTAACTTTTTGCATAACATCATACTGTTTTCCAGAGTGGCTGCCCAAGTTTGCTTTCCCACCAACACTGCAGGAGGGTTCTCCTTTCTCCACATCCTCACCAACAATTGTTGTTTCTTGTGTTGTTGATTTTAGCCATTCTGACAGGTGTGAGGTAATATTTTATTGTAGTTTTGATTTGCATGTCCCTGATGATCAGTGATGTTGAGCATCTTTTCTTTTCATGTGTCTGTTGGCCATCTGTAGGTCTTCTTTGGAAAAAAATGTCTATTCATGTCTCTTCCCATTATTTTTAAAGGTTTTTTTAATGTTAATTTATTTTTGAGAGAGGGAGAGACAGAGTGTGAGCAGAAGAGGGGGCAGAGAGAGAGAGGGAGACAGAATCTGAAGCAGGCTCCAGGCTCTGAGCTGTCAGCACTGAGCCCAAAGTGGGGCTCAAACCCACAAACCATAAGATCATGACCTGAGCTGTAGTTAGACGTTCAACCAACTGAGCCACCCAGGTGCCCCTGTCTCTTCCCATTATTAATTGGATTATTAATTTTTTGGGTGTTGAGTTTTATAATCTCTTTAAAGATTTTGGATACTAACCCTTTACCACATATGTCATTTTCAAATATCTCCTCCCATTCTGTTGGTTGCCTTTTAGTTTATGCAAAGCTTTGCTATGCAGAAGCTTTTAATTTTGATGTAGTTCCAATAATTTATTTTTGCTTTTGTTTCCTTTCCCTCAGGCGACCTATCTAGAAAAAAGTTGCTACAGCTGATGTCAAAGAGGTTATAGCCTGTGTTCCCCTCTAGGATTTTTATGGTTTCAGGTCTAACACTTTGGTCTTTCCTCCATTTTGAACTTATTTTTGTGTATGATGTAAGAAAGTGATGGCGTTTCATTATTTTGCATGTTGTTGTCCAGTTTTCCTAACACCATTTGTTAAAGAGACTGTCTTTTTCCCATTGAATATTCTTTCATGCTTTAGTAAAGATTAACTGACCATATAGTTGTAGGTTTTTTTCAGGGTTTTCTCTTCTGTTCCATAGATCTATATGTGTATTTTTGTGCCAGTACCATACTGTTTTGATCACTACAGGTTTGTAATCTAACTTGAAGTCCGGAATTGTGATGTCTCAAGTTTCGTTCTTCTTTTTCAAGGTTGCTTTGGCTATTCAGGGTCTTTTGTGTTTCCATATAAAGTTTAGAAATTTTTGTTCCAGCTCTGTAAACAATGCTGGTGGTATTTTAATAGGGGTTGCATTAAATCTGTAGATTTCTTTGGGGAGTATAGATATTTTAACAACATTTGTTCTTCCAGTTAATTGGTAAAATTATATCATAAATTCAGAATTTTATAATTATAAATAACATTAGCACTTGTTTAGCTTATTGCACATTATTTTTTGTCTTGCCTTATTTTACTTTTTATTTTTCATTCTCATCTTTCTTCATGGCATATGGTTGTCATTCAGCTATGAATTACAATTAACTTCCCCTTGATCACTAGGATAGCCACATGGCCCAGACTTGGCCAACTGCACTCATCAACAGAAATGCTGAGAAAAGACCCAATAATACAGTTTCAGTTTGTTGAGTACTCCAGGCTGGCTTTGCACAGTTGCATGAACTAATAAATTACCTTCTTTGTATAAGTTAACCATATTTGATTTTCTATTATGTGTAACTGAAAGAATCCTGATTAATGGGCAATATTAATACCTTAATTATACAGAAGACAAAATTATGCTGAAAGAACTGAAGAAAATTATACCATTCTACTAGATAGTGAATGATCTAAGAATAGCCTGACGACCTAATATCCTGTCTTTCTTCTTTAAACTTGTCTTTTAAACTTCCCTGAGTCTTTTCTTGCCTCTGCCATTTCTTCTTCTTTTGTGAAAACATCTACTTTTGTACTATTTATGTGTTGGGATATCGATACTACTGGGTCCTTTTGCTTAAGTACAACTTCTGTCAGTTCTGCAACTTCATGACTACTTAGTGTATTCAGTAGCATCAAATGTCTCCAACCATCTGTTTGTAGCTTATTATAGAAATGGGATTTATTTGCTTTAGGGGATTCATAAATGAGCTCCAGAAAACCCTAAATGTCCTCTCCATTTGGAGCTTTATACCAATTCTCTCTTCTCAAATATTTTCTTTCTTATTCAGTTAGAACAGAAAAGTTGAGAAAGCCCTTAGCAATCACCAACCATGACTTTGTCACTCTTCTAATTCCTCCTTCTAATTTTCCACTTTATTTTAATATTAACCATTTTTAGGAAAAAAATCTAAATGATCTAAAATTATCTAAATATCTAAAAATCTAAAATTTTAGTCAAGTGTAATCAAGACTTCCACTGGCCAATAAAATCAATTCCCCCTTCTAAAGTGGACAGCCCTAAGTGAGAAACAGCTGGTCAGAACAAGTCTTTATTTGCATATAACCATTGAGATGTGACCATGTGACTAGTTTTCATCAATGGGATTCAAATAGGAAAATGATGGCCACTACTGGGTCAAGGCTTTGAAAAAACAAATGTGCCACTTCGTTTGCTTTTCTTTCCTTCTCTTAGCTGAATATTTAAAATTATAGGGTCTAAGAACTGTACTGTCTGATACAGTAACTATTAGTCATATGTGACTGTTTAAATCTAAAATAATTAAAATTAGGGGCACCTGGGTGGCTCAGTCGGTTAAGCATCTGACTTCAGCTCAGGTCATG
This sequence comes from Panthera uncia, assembly GCF_023721935.1. Taxonomy (NCBI): domain Eukaryota; kingdom Metazoa; phylum Chordata; class Mammalia; order Carnivora; family Felidae; genus Panthera; species Panthera uncia. The sequence continues at coordinate 27,873,761 of NC_064817.1, forward strand.
TGGTTTGTGAGTTCAAGCCCCGCTTCAGGCTTTGTGCTGACAACTCAGAGCCTGGAGTCTATTTTGGATTCTGTGTCTCCCTCTCTCTCTCTGCCCCTCCCCACTTGCTCTCTCTCTCTCTCTCTCTCTCTCGCTCTCAAAAATAAAGATTAAATAATTAAAACTAAATACATTAAAAATTAAGTTTCTCATTCATCCTAGCTACATTTCAAAAGTTTAGTAAGTGTATTCTCATCATTACAGATCATGCTGTTGAACAGCACTACCTCAAGAAAATGGAGACAAGATGGAAAGAGTCTTGCTCATCAGATCTTATTGAGGAGAGCCACCTAGCCACTGGACATGTTATGCGAGTGTGAAATAAACCTATGGTTTGGTCAAGTATACATTTACATATTTTAGGATGCATATTTCAGAATACTTTGGTCTACCCTAATTAATATGGAAGCTTAAAGGTTATTTTTAAACCACTCTTAACATCTCATCAAACATCTGGAAGATGCCCCAACCTCCTTATGTATTTTCTTTGATGGATTCTTTTTTTTTTTTTTTTACATTCAATATCAAAATAAAATGGAATGTGCACTTTGAAGCAGAAGGGTTTAAGAAACAGTATTCACAAGAAAATAGTCTGAAAGAAGTTTCTCATGGAAATGCATTCACAGTGTAGGAGCAATGCTGAAAGTTCAGGTTTCCTCTAACTCCTGGTTTCCTTAGAGGATAATATCCTCATAAGCATGAGGCTGTGAAAGGCACATTCTGTGGACTCGGAATCTTTGGGTTTGAATATTGCTCCTGCCACTTGATATGTATAAATTTTGTAGTTTTATGACTATCCATAAATAACACCAGTTGAAAGAGTTAGAGAAGGTAGGCAGATGGAGATCAATATAACAGCTTAATTACTGATAAAAGCTGGGTTAGCAAATATGGACTAAATGCATCACAGTAATGAGCTTCATGATACTCTTGACCACACCAGGTCAGATCTTGACACAACCAATAAAAGGGAAACTTAGAGTCTTAAGGGAGAGGACTCACTCATGATTGCTGCCTCTCACTGAGGGGGGAAATCGGAAAACAGGGCAGAAAGGGTGTGAATTTCCCAAATCAGGAATTTTGATAGATTAGTATCACACAATTTACATATTCAAAATAATTTCTGTACTTCCTAACATGATAACTCATTTCTCCACCTGGAGGAGGCAAAAAAGTAGAGCAGAGGGCCAGAAAGATAGAGAGAAAATGTCTCCTCAAAAAAATCAGAGGAAAAAAAATTAAAGGTTTTGGTATTATAAATCTGTTTCTTTCTGTGGAAAATGGAAGTGGTAATAGTACTTAGGATTTCTAGGATTATTAAATGAGATAATTTGTGTAAAGAATTTAATACAGTGTCTGGCACAAAAACAGACCCTCAGATAAATGGAACAGAATAGAGTACCCAGTAATGGACCCACAAACATATGGCCAACTAATCTTTGACAAAGCAGGAAAGAATATCCAATGGAATAAAGACAATCTTTTCAGCAAGTAGTGCTGGGAAAACTGGACAGTGACATGCAGAAGAATGAACCTGGACCACTTTCTTACACCATACACAAAAAATAAACTCAAAATGGGTGAAAGACTTAAATGTAAGACAGGAAGCCATCAAAATCCTTGAGGAGAAAGCAGGCAAAAACCTCTTTGATCTTGGCCACAGCAACTTCTTATTCAACACATCTCCAGAGGCAAGGAAAACAAAAGCCGAAATGAACTATTGGGACCTTATCAAAATAAAAAGCTTCTGCACAGTGAAGGAAACAATCAGCAAAACTAAAAGGCAACTGATGGAATGGGAGAAGATATTTGCCAACGACATATCAGATAAAGGGTTAGTATCCAAAAATCTATAAAGAACTTATCAAACTCAACACCCAAAAAACAAATAATCGAGTGAAGAAATGGGCAAAAGACATGAATAGACACTTCTCCAAACAAGACATCCAGATGGCCAACTGACACATGAAAAAATGCTCAATATCACTCATCATCAGGGAAATACAAATCAAAACCACCATGAGATACCGCCTCACACCTGTCACAGTGGCTAACATGAACAACTCAGGCAACAACAGATGTTGGTGAGGATGTGGAGAAAGAGGGTCTCTTTTGCATTGCTGGTGGGAATGCAAGCTGGTGCAGCCACTCTGGAAAACAGTATGGAGGTTCCTCAAAAAATTAAAAATAGAACTACCCTACGACCCAGCAATTGCACTACTAGGTATTTATCCAAGGGATACAGGTATGCTGTTTCTAAGGACACATGCACCCCAATGTTTACAGCAGCACTATCAACAATAGCCAAAGTATGGAAAGAGCCCAAATATCCATCGATGGATGAATGGATAAAAAAGAAGTGGTATATATATACAATGGAGTATTACTCAGCAATCAAAAAGAATGAAATCTTACCATTTGCAACTACGTGGATGAAACTAGAGGGTATTATGCTAAGTGAAATTAGTCAGAGAAAGACAAATATCATATGACTTCACTCATACGAGGACTTTAAGACACAGAACAGATGAACATAAGGGAAGGGAAGCAAAAATAATATAAAAACAGGGAGGGAGACAAAACATAAGAGACTCTTCAATATGGAGAACAAACAGAGGGTTACTGGAGGGGGTTTGGGAGGGGGGATGGGCTAAATGGGTAAGGGGCATTAAGGAATCTACTCCTGAAAGCACTGTTGCACTATATGCTAACTAATTTGCATGTAAATTCAAAAAATAAAATTAAAAAAAAGAATTTAACACAGTGTCTTATAAATGGCAAACTCATACTAATTGAATTATTAGCAATAATAGTAGTGATTCTATTATTATTATTATTATTATTATTATCTGTTGCCTAAACTACCATAATTGACTACTCATTATTTAGTAAACTTACTGGAAAATTTATAACATTTCATTTAGCTCTGTCTCTCCTTCTCTCTCTGCTCCTTCCCTGCTTGTGCTTGCTTGCTCTCTCTCTCTCTCAAAATAAATAAATAAACTTTTAAAAAATTTAAAAAGTTTTATCTATTAACATGAGTTTCAGCTCTTTCTCTAGTGACTTTGTGAAGTAAAATTATACATTATTTGGCAAATCACTTAATTTTATCACAAGTTTATGTGCTACTTCTGATTTCTTATGTGTCCTCAACTTTTCCAAATGAAAAGAGTCTGGGTTGATAATTACATGACCTGCTGCATGAGCACACAACACCCTGCTTCCATGACTTTTTTGCAAAAGTAACTTAGTCTCTATGCTCTTTTCTTCAAGTTTCCCTTGATGCTTTGCTCTCCTGTAACCACCCCATAGGTGAAAATAATAAGACTTCCTCTGAAGTCTATAGCTGTAAATACTTCTCCTTTGAACTCTCGGAGCCCTAATTTTTTACTTTTTATTATGAGTCATTACTTTCTATGCAGAATTATAACATTTAGACACATATTTCATATATTAGTTTATATGTTTTTGAAGGCAGAATCAATGTTGAACTCACCTGTATTCTAAATGCCCAATAGTATGCTGTCATAAACTACATTAAAGAATTATTCAACTAAGAAACCATTATATAGCAAAGGGGTGTAGTAAGAGAGGCACATGATCACTGAATACCATGATCTTGCCAGATACCACACCTTGTAGTAGCACTTAACATGTTGTATCCTCAGGGGGTAGAATGTATATGTCCAGGAATCGTGCATGGGAGGAGTGAAAAACCTGTTTGTAATCTCATCAAATGCTTGCATAATTATTTTGAGAAAAATTAAATAAATCTCCAATGTTGAAATATCTTGAAAAAAAAGAATTATTCAATGGCTTAGTCAAGCTCAACAGAAGGATGAACGATTCCACTCCTGTTAAGTCCCAGTGTTTCCCAGTATTTTCCCATCATAAATGCTAATTATAAGACTTTATGACTATTATGTATTTTTTATTTCAGAGAATCAATGCTTAATTTTTTTTAGTTGAAATATGTAACTTTCCTCTCAGATATTTATAAGCATTTGTTCCCCCACCCATGACTCTTTCTTTCTCTCTCTCTGTCTCGTGATTTAAATAGTTTATTTTTAAAAGGTGGTTATTTTTTAAAAATGCAATGTCATGGTTATAGGAGTGTATAGAAGTGACACATCTTTTCCTTAACCATTCTTTTTTTTTTTTCCTTCTGCACAAAGGTAAAAATGTTTGTTAACCTCATAGTTAATGGTATAAAACGAGGTTGGCAATACAGGGCTAGAACACACGAACTGTGACATTATGACCTGTACTGAGATCAAGAGTCAGATGCTTAACCAGCTGCAGCACCCAGGTGCCCCTAGTTAAAAACTTTGAGAAACTAAAATGTTTTGGATTTGTTTGACTTTAAAAAGTACTGAATTGGTTTAAAAACAAAGAAAAGATGTGAATGACTTGGATGTAGTTTCTGAAGAAGTGGTATATATTACTAGTGAGATAGCCTAAATGTTCTTACCTCTTCATAGACATATTGAAATAAAAGTCAGTTACACAGATACATACTCAAGAGGGAAACTTGCTGTGAAGACAGAAATGAGAGAGAGATATCAGTCTCTTTCACATGAGCACATAGCATATTAAATACTAACTTGAAAAACTGTAAATTCTATTGTCATGTTTAAAATGAAAAAAAAATGTTTTGGAGTACTGCATTCAGTTTTGAGTATAAATCTTAAAAACACATATGAAAAACTAATATATATATATATATATATATATATATATATATATATATATCATGAAACACATTTCCAGTTTTTGTTCTTTTATATTAGATACCTAAAATATACAACATTTTAGGCAGGCAACTATACACACACACACACGCGCAGATTTACAGAGATGCCTTTAAGAAGCATAGCACATGCTACTTTATACATGAAAAATTTTTAAAGTACATTAATACTTCCATTTGTTCTCTCTCTGTATAAATAAAAGATATCTACATTTTAAAGCATTCCAGGAAGTTTCAGTATGTCCACTGCATTTCAAGTTTTTATAATTTGTACACTGTTTAGTTTTATCTGCCATACTGAGCCATGTATAAAAGTTAACAATAAAGAAATGTCTCTTTCTCCACTGAGCTGAACATATACTGAAATTAAATAGCAAGCAATGAATTCTATTATGCAAAACAGAAGATATGCAAGCTGAATATGTTGAAGTGTTTTAATGGCTCTTCAATCACTTCCAATAACGAGAACATAGATATAAACACACGGTTTTTTTCTTTCCTGGCCTAGCCCCTCTGTTTCAGTGGTCTTCAAACCTCTTACACATGCTCCCTCTAAAGGGATTTCAAAAAACTTTTTATTCATGGCACATTTATAATGTGATATCTTTTTTTAACCTAAGTTTAAGCAGTTGCAAAAGATATCATTTCTGCCATAATACATACATTGACATTTTAAAATAAAGCAGTTACATTTGTCTTTCAAAATATCATCAAATGCCATAACGATCTGATACAACACCGTTGTGAAAAATAATGCATCATCAAAGCTTTTATTTCACATTCAGAAATTTTGTATTATTCTTCTCCTCGAAATTATATTAACATTGTACTTCCTCCACATAATCTTAGCATAATATGAGATATTTTATATTTTAAAGTCTTTAATTGATTATAGTAATGTAGGTTCTTGAAATAAAACATGGATTTAAATTGACTTTATTTTTACAAACGTTCCATCACCATGAAGCTCTAAGTGCTAAATTTCCTTCCGTTTTGTTACCAATTATACATATTAGTGGTAAATAGTCAATCAAAGAAACATGCATATTTTATAAATTTTGAAAAAAATCAATCAACCCAAAGTATAAAACATTGTCAGCAGTGTATTCAAAAAGGAGATGAATTAGTTTTTTTCCTTCCTCAGTTGGTTTATGTATCTGTATATGGATACTAGATATTGCTAGTATGAGTCAAAATACGATATCAATTCTGTTTCTATTTCTCATTTTACACATGTAAGTGCTGACTAAACTTTTTGTAGACATAAATAGATGATAATCGAGTTATGTTATAGCAATATCGCTCAAGTATTTGTATGCCTTCTCAGTTATTTGGAAACTAAACCATCTTCAGTTCTGTTGAAAGCAAAGAATTGAAAATCACCTGAATTGAGAAACAATTTGATACCTAGTCATTAATTGTATTAATTTTCTTAATGTTGACAGCAATATTTGTAAATTGTTCATTGTTAAAACTATAGGTATTTATGCCAGTGGACAACCCTAATATGATGAGTGAAAGGGAAGTCTTTCTTTTGTAAAGTAAGAGAGGGTAAAAAAGAGAGTCGAGGGGTACAAGTGAAGAGTCACTAAAGAGACAAGATGATGCCTTGACCCTGCTACTCATTCTCACTGACACAAATCAGTTTTAGGATAGAATACACATGATAGTTGAGAATGTGAAAACTGCTTGGCCTAAAATTATCTACACCTCTATATCCTTTTGAAAGTCCTTAGATACCTCCTGGATAGAACTTTTCTAATTCTCTTTTTGCATTACCATCTTATATTTAGATGTGTTTTCACCTTTTTTTTTTTTGATAGAAATAGACATGATAGGAATGAGGGGAATAAAGTCAGGGGGAGGCACATAACTGCCAGAAGTCAAATGGATGTGATTATCATACATTAGAAGGGTAGGAGTGACAACCAAGGAGGTCTGACTGAACTTCATGATGGTTAAGAGAGTACGGGTACCTGGGGGCAAATATAGATGGGTAGGCAACTAGAGTATTAGTTTGTGTCATCAAAAGAAATAAAATCTCAAATCCATTGCCTACCTCCCAGCCATGAGCTACTTTTGAGACTTGAAACACACTGACTGAAATGAGTCATGATCTCCAGGAGAAAAGAAAAAAAAAACCTCATCAATACCTTGGGAAGGGATAAACAGTAATGGTTACATTAGTTTTTCCCCAAAACAACATAGTCATTCACTCAGTTACACTGGGGAAAGAAAAATACCCAAATATTTCAAGGAAATTGACAATGATACCAATGAGGCCCTATGTATCATTATGCATCCCTTTGCCATTAGAGGGACAGGCATGTGGGGAACAGGTGATAGAGTCCTGCCTCAGGTGTGGCTTACGGGGTGGGTGCACTGGGTTCGTGAATCCACCTGCTGGTCCCTTCCCTTGTACCTGAATGTATAAATGGCATTGACATACTTGGGAGTTAGCATAACGCCCACATTGGGTGCCTGACCTGTGCGAGTAAGGGCTAACATTATGGGGAAGGTTAAGCAGAGGCCTCTGAAACCGGTCTGCATCACCCAACACACTAAATCAAAAACATTTTGCATCCTGGGCAGTGTATGGCAGAAATTAATGTCACTTGTCAAGATATAAAAGATTCAGAGTGGTTGTCTCCATAACATCCCCATTTAATTTATGTGTCTGACCCCTGCAGAAACTGTGTGGATCCTGGATGATGGCAGCAGACTACTGCAAACTCAACCAAGTACTAGACCCAATGACAGCCACTATGGGGGAGCAGATCATCCCAGCCTCGGGTACATGGTTTGCAGCCAGTGATACGGTGAATGCATTTTTTTCCTACTAGTTTGCATTCACATTGAAAGAACAAAAGCATTCACGGTTTTGCTCCAGAATTATGTTAACTCATTTGCCGTCTGTCATGATAGAATATCAAGAGAGCTGGACTATCCAGACATCCTGCAGAACATCACATTGATCCACTATGATATTCGACTAATGTCTAGATGAGCAAAAAGTAGCTAGCATCCAAAAAGTCTTGGTGATATGCATGCTCTCAAGAGAGTGAGAGACAAACTCAATGAAGTTTCAGTTTTACATCCCTCAAACTTTTAGGGGTGTGCTTGGATATGCCCTCCAAAGCAAAAGAAAAATCATTAAATTTTACACAGAAGGAAGGGCCACACTGGTGAGCATCTTTAGGCTCTGAGGTGGCTTATTCCAACACTATAGAGACTGCTGTAGCCATTTTACTGCAGGTCACAAGTTTTGAGAACAGTCTGGAGTATGGAAAAGTACTGCAGTAGGTCCAGGTTGTGATGTAAAGGTTGTGTCTCTTGTACAACATCTTACATCCTATGGTATTGGAGGTATTGGTATTGGTGATGGAAAACAGTGCTATGAGGGAATTATGACAAACTCCCGTGGAAAAAAATCACCATTCAGGATTTTCCCACTGCCGAATCCTGCTTCTGCCTGCTTTTTTCCACAGGTGTTGATCATTCATAAATATCATTGGCTCCCAACACCAACACCGTCTCAAGGTCTGCCTCCAGGGAATCCAGGCTGCAGCAGAACTCAGAGAGAGTTTCCTTTGTGTGCTTGGAGAGAAAAAGATAGTGTTCCAAACACACAGCATAGGTTTTACTACACCGTGTGTTGCTTCCTTATTCCTGACTTTTCAGGACCACCTCCCTCCAGTGTATTTTGGGAAAACAGTGTTTGTCTCATCAGGTCTACTCTTGAGTCATTTCTCTCTTCAGTCTTTCTCTGCTGTCTTTCCTCTTCATTGCTCTTGGTTCTAGCAATAATGGTAATAGCTATCTCATAATAGGTGCTTCCTATGTGAGAGGCACTCTCCAAATTCTTTGTATGAATGAACTTATACAATAGTCACCATAGCCCTATTGTTACCTCCATTTTACAGAAGAGGATATTGAGCACATTGGGGTTGAGTAATTTCCTTGAAGTCACACAATTAGCAAGGAAAAAGCTGGGCTTTGATTCCAAATAGCCCATCAAGAGTCAATGTTCCCAACATTGTATTTTCATTAAATGGAAACACCTATGATTTATCACTGTCCCATTTGAATCTGCTCTTGCTATTACTCCTGTTCTTTCCTAGAAAACACCACTGACCAACCACAATGAGAGTTATGAGAGTTTTAATGAATGTCTTGGGTATTACAGAGTGATTTCTTACAGGGTAATAGAAATTTAACATACAGCCTCAGTCTTCAGTTTTTTATAAACAATGAGAAATCTTTACTTGCCATGGAAGTTCCTTGTTGGCTGTGACCATTCCTAATTACATAATTTCCTACTATAATCTAAGATCTCTCACTGTAAATTAACCACCCTGATATCATTACTCTCCATTTTGGGGCACCTTTCCCCCCAGTCACTGAAGACACGACTCTCAAATCCCTCCTATTTTCTATGATGTACCACACGAACCCTTTCTTTGCTTTACTCCTTTTTTTAATACAACATTCCATTGTAGGTTGAGAAGGAGAAGAGTTGTTCTCTTTTTAAAAGAATAGGGCTGGTGAGATATTAGCCCAGACTAAAGGACAAAGCAAGCACTCTCTCCTGAGAATATACTTCCTATTTTCCAAAAAATTTGAGGTACTTGAACTCAGTCTCTTTGAAAAAGTAGTTTTCTCACACCCTCTAGTAAATGTACATATAAATATTCAAAAAATGTGTGAATAAAATCTCACCCATATAAGATTTTTTGTTTTTTTCACTATGTTTTATTTACATTCCTAATAATTTCTTGGGGTCTAACACAATATTTTAATTATTTTAGCTTTATAATGTGTTTTCTTGCTTTCTTTTTTTGTGTGGTTACTCTATTGACAGAAGGATAGGATACGGCTCTGGTAGTTTTGCCTTCTTGAACACTTTTTTGGACACCTTTTGGAATCTTTCATATTAACCACATGTCCCCAGATCACTCCTGTGGAACCTTCAAAGAGTGAGGAACAGAGTTTAAACACTACTCTCACACCACACTCAGATGTGACCTAATAGCCTTGCTCTAACTTTTCCTGGAGGTTCACAGTGTGCAATGGATTATAAAGGGTACAGTGAAAAATTCTGGGGTGGAGCAGGAAACCAATCCAATTACCCAGAAGAGACCACCCTAAAACAATCCCATCAACAGAAGTAATCTATTTGGGTTACCCAATCTATTTGTCTACTCTGTGCCTTTTGCTTTTTAAAGATGAAATGCTATATGATTCTTTTCTATGAGAACAATCATTTGAAAATAAATTAAAGTCCTTTCAAAATCACCTAGTCTGTTATAAAATAAGTAAGTCATGCAGATGTAATGTACAGCACGGCAACTACAGTTAATAATACTGCATTGCACATTTGAAAGTTGCTAAGAGAGTCAATCTTAAAAGTTCTCATTACAAGGAAAAAAATTCTGTAACTACGTGTGGTGAAGGATGTTAACTAGATTTATTGCGGTGATGACCTTGCAACATATATAAGCATTGAATCATTATATTAAATACGTGAAATTAATATAATGTTGTATGTCAATTATACCTTAATTAAAAAAAATCCTGTCTGGAAATAATATATACAAACAGAGTAGGGAGAATTGTTTGATTTATTCTTGCTTCTTGCCCTCTATTCTGAATTTTCTGAAAACTTGATTGCTATGGTCCCCTATGTTTGTATAGACTATTCCATTTAACCCAAGTGTTTTTTCATGTACTGGATTCATTTACTCATTTTCATTTCATTTACCTGAATTCCATCTCCTTGTAAAAGCAGTTTTCCCTTACTCTATCTAGTATATGCAGGTAAATATTCAAATAATATGCCTATTAAATCTCACCCATGTAAGATTTTTTGGTTTTTTTTTTCACTGTACTTTATTTACATTGCTATTAATTCCTTTCGCCCTAACACAATATTATAGTTTTTTAGCTTTATAATGTATTTTATTTCTTTAAAGGAAACACCTTCATTCTTGATATTTTCCAAAATAACAGCAGCTTTTTGTACCCATTTATTCTGCTATATGAATCCAGAGTAATTTATTAATTTTTAATAATTTATTAATTTTTAAAGTTTATTTATTTTTAAGAGAGAGAGAGAGAGAGAGAGTGTGTGTGTGTGTCTGTATGAGTGGGGGAGGGGTAGAGAGAGGGAGAGATAATGAGAAGCAGGCTCTGCATTGTCAGCACAGAGCCCAATATGGGGCTTGAACTCAGGAACTGTGAGATCATGACCCGAGCCAAGATTAAGAGTCAGGTGCTTAACTGACTAAGCCACTCAGGCGACCCCAGAATAATTTATTAATTAAAAAAAAATCCCTGTTGAGACTTTCATATGAATAGCTTTATATTTATAATTTGATTCAAAGACAATAGACATTTTATTTTTTTAATATTTATTTTTGAGAAAGACAGAGTGCGAGTCAGGGAGGGGCAGAGAGAGAGGGAGACACAGAATCTGAAGCAGGCTCCAGGCTCTGAGCTGTCAGCACAAAGCCTGATCCGGGTCTCAAATCTGTGAACCGTGAGACCATGAACTGAACCGAAGTGGGATGGCTAACCAATTGAGCCACCCAGGTGCCCCTTAAGACAATAGACATTTTGAAGAGACAGATTCTAATACAAAATTTTTTACAAGTTTTTTTTTTTGTGTGTGGAATATTCCATATGTAAGAAAGTGTATTAAAAATGTTTAATAAAGCTGTTAAGAGTGTGGGTTGTGGACCGGGGGAGTGGGGGAGGGAGGGGGAGCCTGGGTGGCTCAGTTGCTTGAGCATCTGACATCAGCTCAGATCCTGATCTCATGGTCTGTGAGTTCAAGCCCCACATCGGGCTCTGTGCTGACAGCTCAGAGCCTGGAGCCTTCTTCAGATTCTGTCTCCCTCTCTCTCTGCCCCTCCCCACTCATGCTCTGTCTCTTTCTGTCTCAAAAATAAATAAATGTTAAAAAAATTAAAAAAAAAAGAGTGTGGGTTGTGGGGGCACCTGGGTGGCTTAGTTGGTTAAGAGTCTGACTCCTGATTTTGGCTCAGGTCATGATCTCATGGTTTGTGGGACTGAGCCCTACACTGGGCTCTGAGCTGACAGCGTGGAGCCTGCTTGGGATTCTCTCTCATTCTCTCTCTCTCATAATAATAATAATAATACGTAAAAAAAAAAAAAAAAAGATTGTGGGTTGTAGACTCAAATAGTCCAGATTCAAACTACACTTGACCACTCACTGGTTATCTGACCTTACGCAAGTTACTTAACATTAATGACTCTTTCTTTTCTCACCTGTAAAAGAACTAATAATTGTACGTATTTTATAAGGTTGTAAAAGTTAAACAAGGCAATCCATGTAAGTCAGCCTAATGTTTGGCATAAAATGTTTTGTAAACATTGTTTATTATTATTATTAACTCCATCCTCCTTAGGATAAACATAAAAATTGTTAAATTGTCTTCTAAGACATTGACGAATCTCACCTCTATCTTTTAATAAAACAAGTGTTTTGTGTATTAGAATAAGATCCAGATTTACATTATAGAGATAAGCAAATTCAAACTATGCAGTGACTTGAAAAGATTTTTGTGCTTCTATATTACAGAATATAGGTTCCAAAGGACAGAAAAATCTATGAGAAGAGCTTTTGAACAGATTTTGACTTACTTTCCTGACTACATTAGACCAAGCCAAACATTTTGGAGGAAATTCATTATAAAGTTATGTCCTAGAGGTCATATTTTCTGGACTTGGATTCATTCATCTTGGAAGGCCTCTTGGTTCTTTGTGCTAATAGCTGGAATGACATGCCTGTTGGAAATTTGTGTTTATATTATTTCATTTTTGCTTCTAGGTCAATCCTTGGATAAGGTGTATCCCTGTTGCTTCTTGAGGCTTAATCACAAGTCATCTGAATTTATTAACAAAACCATGCTCTGAAGTAAATGCCCCATTAGTTTAATGCTATAGTTAGTTATTTGATAAGTGTTGAGTATCACTAACCTGAAAAGACACATCTTGTAAAAAACACAAATTTCTCTCAGAATCAATGTGGTTATTTCCATAAATGCTTCATTTTCTGGGATCTGGTTCAGAAATGCATGCTCCTCCATCTCTATGATCAAATTAGACCATAAGTTACATGCTGGGCTGCTTTTTGTTGCTGTGGGATGCTGGTAGCCTATTATCTCACCGCTAAAGGTAGCCTTAGAGGCTTCCCATGGTGTTCCTCCCAAAGTTTCCAGGCCATTGTTTTAAAAATATGTTTAGGTCTTTTATAGCAAATGGTTGTTAATGTATTGTTTATAGAACAGAGGAGAAGTGGAACACCACAATCTGTGCTGGTGGAGAGCCATTTTCAGTTGCTGCTTTGCTATTAACATGAAAGGATCTTAACAGTTTCTCAGAAAATTCAGTTCATTGTACTCAATTTGTAATCTCTGTGGGGTTTATAGACTTTTCTACAGAAGATAAAATTCTGTGTTTGAAAGAATGAAAAGAGGATATCTGCAAGATTATAAATTGTACTTAAATGTATATTATGTTTCCATCTTTATGTATACACAGACTGTTAAAAGTGATGCAGTTTGTTGTATCCCATTCAAATACTACTTTCTTTATGACTAATTGCAGTTACAGAGATAAGTCTATAGCTTAGAAAGTTAAAAAATGCAGGACGAATGTCCTACTAATTTTAAACAGATATCAGAATTATTCGATCATGTAGAAATATATGGGCTGGTGACTTAGCTAAAAAATTTGATACGAATAAATTCTTGTGACTAAATGTGTGCATCTATGAATTTTTAGATATCCCCATGGAATCATTTGAATTCTTTTCCATCCTATCCATAAGGATTCCAATGAGGATATAGATGAATAATGCTTTTTTTTTCATCTTTGTAAAAAAGTGTATTTATCTAAATTCAAGTTGGCTAGCATACAGTGCAGTATTGGTTTCAGGAGTAGAACTCAGTGATTCATCACTCACATATAACCCCCAGTGCTTTTCGCAACAAGTGCCGTCCTTAATGCCCATCACCCTTTTCACCCATCCCCCACCCACCTGCCTTTGTCAACCTTCACTTTGCTCTTTGCATATAAGAGTCTCTTATGATTTGCCCTCTCTCTGTTTTTATCTTATTTTTCCTTCTTTTCCCCTATGTTCATCTGTTCTGTTTCTTAAATTCCACATATGAGTGAAATCATGTGATATTTGTCTTTCTCTGACTGACTTATTTCGCTTAGCATAGTACACTGTAGTTTAATCCATGTTGTTACAAATGGTAAGATTTCATTCTTTTTGGTCACCGAGGAATATTCCATTGAATATATGTACCACAACCTCTTTATCCATTCACCGGTCGATGGACATTTGGGATCTTTCCATAATTTGGTTATTGTTGATAGTGCTACTATAAATATTGGGGTGCATGTGCCCCTTCAAATCAGTATTTTTGTATCCTTTGGATAAATACCTAGTAGTGCTATTGCTGGGTGATAGGGTAGCTCTAATTTTATTTTTTAAGTTTATTTATTTTGAGAGAGAGAGAGAGAGAGAGAGAGAGAAAACAAGCAGGGGAGGGGCTGAGAGAGAGGGAAAGAGAGAACCACAGGCAAGCTCTGCACTGTCAGCAGAGCCTGATGTGGGGCTTGAACTCACAAACTGTGAGATCATGACCTGAGTTGAAACCAAGAGTCAGACACTTAACCGACTGAGCCAGAACCCCACCTAATTTTAATATTTTGAGAAACCTCCATACTGCTCTCCAGAGTGGCTCTACCAGTTTGCATTCCCACCAGCAGTGAAAGAGGGTTCCCCATTCTCCTCATCCTCGCCAACATCTGTTGTTGCTGAGGTATTAATTCTAGCCATTCTGACAAGTGTGAGGTGGTATCTCATTATGATTTTGACTTGTATTTCCTTGATGATGAGTATGTTGAGCATCCTTGTCATGCATCTGTTAGCCATCTGGATATCTTCTTTGGAAAAGTATCTATTCACGTCTTCTGCCTATTTTCTTCACTGGATTATTTTTTGGGGGGGTGTTGAGTTTGATAAGTTCTTTATAGATTCTGGATGTGATATGTCATTTGCAAATATCTTCTCCCATTCTGTTGGTTGCATTTTGGTTTTGTTGATTGTTTCAAGCTTCTGTTCAGAAGCTTTTTATTTTGATGAGGTCCCAATAGTTCATTTTTTCTTTTGTTTCCTTTACCTCCAGACACATGTCTAGTAGGAGGTTGCTGTGGCTGAGTTCAAAAAGGTTGCTGCCTGTTTTCTCCTGTAGGATTCTGATGGTTTTCTGTCTCACATTTAGGTCTTTCATCCATTTTTAATTTATTTTTGTGTATGGTGTAAGAAAGGGGTACAGTCTCATTCTTCTACATGTCATTGTCCAGTTTTCCCAGCTCCAATTGATGAAGAGACTGTCTTTTTTCATTGGACATTCTTTCCTGCTTTGTTGAAGATTAGTTGGCCATACATTTGTGGGTCCATTTCTGGGTTCTCTATTCTGTTCCATTGATCTATGTGTCTGTTATTGTGCCAGTACCATACTGTTTTGATTATTACAGTTTTGTAATACAACTTCAAGTCTAGACTTGTGATGTCTCCAGTTTTTTTTTTTTTTTCTTTTTTCTTTTTCAGGATTGCTTTGGCTATTCAGGGTCTTTTTTGGTTCCATAGAAATTTTAGAATTGTTTGTTCTAGCTTTCTGAAGAATGCTGTTGGTATTATGATAGGGATTGCACTGAATGTGTAGATTGCTTTGGGTAGTATTGACATTTTAACAATATTTGTTCTTCCAATCCATGAGCATGGAGTGTTTTTCCATTTCTTTGTGTCTTCTTCATTTTCTTTCATAAGCTTTGTGTAGTTTTCAGCATATAGATCTTTTACTTCTATGGTTAGGTTTATTGCTAGGTATTTTATGGTTTTTGGTGCAATTATAAATGGGATCAATTCCTTGATTTCTCTTTCTGCCGCTTCATTATTGGTGTATAGAAATGCAACCAATATCTGCATGTTAATTTTATATACTGTGACTTTACTGAATTTATGTATCAGTTCTAGCAGTTTTCTGGTGGAGTCTTTTGGGTTTTCCACACAAAGTATCACATCATCTGTGAAGAGTGAAAGTTTGACTTCTTTCTGGCCCATTTGTAGGCCTTTTCTTTTTGTTGTCTGCTGAGGCTATGAGTTCCAGTACTATATTGAACAACAGTGGTGAGAGTGAACATCCCTGTCATGTTCCTGTGCTTAGGGGGAAAGCCCTCAGTTTTTCCCCCATTGAGGATGATATTAGCTGTGAGTCTTTCATGTATATCCTTTATGATGTTGAGGTATGTTCCTTCTATCCCTACTTTCTTCAGGGTTTTTATAAAAACAGGATGCTGTATTTTGTCAAACACTTTTTCTGCATCTTTTGAGAGGACCATATGGTTCTTATCCTTTCTTTTATTAATGTACTATGTGATGTTGATCGATTTTAAAATACTGAACCAGCCCTGCAGCCCAGGAATAAATTCCACTTGATTATGGTGAGCTGTGTTGGCTCAGGGTCCATGTTTTCCCACTAAATAAGCAGTTGCCAGGGACAGGGGGGCTGGGTTTGTTGTAAGTGGGTCCCGTCTCCACTGGGGCCACTGTGTGCTCTCCCAGAGTGTTAGTGTTGGGGGGAAAATGGCACCACCCCAATGTCTCATCCCTGGACCAGGGATCTTAACAACCCTGCTGTCCAGGCAGCCCTCACAGAAGAGCGAGGGCAGTCAGCTTCCCTTGCACCACAGCTCTCCTGTGTTTTTTCTTTGCAACATGGCTGTGATTCAAAACCTGAAGCCCTAAAGGACTGGGTACCACATGGATCTGCTCCCCTCCTCCAGAGTAGGGCCTCTCCACCCTATGTCTCAAGTCCCTTGTCCCTGAAAAACAGTCCCATGCCTGCACAGTGTGCTGAATCTATGGTGTAGCACCACTCAAAGCAGCAAAAGTTATACCCCCTCTGGGTGCACTTCTTTCCCTGCCAGTGAAAGGCCTTTTGCTGGTGCCTGAAGGTCTTTTATCCTTAGGGAGGCAATGTACCCTCCTTCAAAAACACTCCAGGAAGCGTAATTTCTCTCCCAGTCACCCCGGATATCCCTACACCATACTATGCACTCTGGGACCAGAGCTCTGCTCTGGAGAACGTGGTACACTTCCAAAACTTCAGAGTTAAAGCTCCAAATGCTGTTTGTAAAATACATCTGTGACACTCAGTACTTCTCAACCCCAGTCTGTGGTCTAGAGGGGTTTTCCTCTTATGCAAACTCAATGCCCCACTTTCTCAACCCCTCTCTCTTTCTCTCCCTTTTGTCTTCCCACAGAAAGGGTTCCCTCTCCTCTATGGTAGTGCCATTTTTCTCTCCCCCAATTCCCTTAAATTCACCTGTACCCACCAGGCTGTCTCTCTCCAACCGTGGAGATCCTTCTGCTACTCCACAGATCGATTTCATGGGTATACCGAGTGATATGACCTCAATACAGCCGTGTTTGAGGGATGAGGAAAGCCCAGGGTCCCCCTATTTCTCCACCATCTTAACTCCTCCCTTAGATGAATAATGCTTTATGTGGAGCAGAAAAAAACATGTAAATGATTATATCATTAATAACCAAATGGCATAATCTATACATTTATTTAATATTTTATAGCATGCTTGTTTTGTGCTGGGTACTGGGCAAAAACAAGGAGAAACAATCCAGAAGATATGGATATAGGGAAAACCCAATAAAGACTGTTTAGGAAGAAGAGATTGGTAAATAGTGTCAAATGCTGCTAACACCTCAAGAGTTGAAGATTTCCATAAGAAAATAAACTTGATTAAAGCAGTGCATTGAAGGTATAAACTCACAATTTACTTAATAAATGTGGCTATGAAGAACAAAGGGAAATGAAACATTGGCTTAGAAAATCCAGAAGAAATGTGTGATGGAAGCTATAGAGGTGCAGGACTTTTGATACGGCAGAAGGACACCTTATCCCACTCTAGCAAGAGGGAATGCTCAGATATGCTTCAGCGAATCCCAAGATTTCAGATATAATACTATTTGCCTCCATTGTGTATTAGCAGACTTTGGTCCTAATGGTTATCAAGGTCTATTACCTTAGCCAGGACAGTAAATCCTTTCTTGCATCTGTGGTTTACTGCAAACAAACAAAGAAAAACAAAAACTCTAGGGGTGCCTGGGTGGCCCTCAATTGACACTCAGTCAATTGAGTGTCTACCTTTTCATTTCGGCTCAGGTCATGATCCCAGGGTCATGTGATCTAGCCTTGAATTAGGCTCTGCGATGAGCGTGGAGCCTGCTTAAGATTCTCTCTCCCTCTGCCCCTCTCCCTAGCTTGCTTTCTCTCTCTGTAAAATAAATAAAATTTTAAAAAGCTCTAAAGGTCAAGCGTTAATCATATTCAAGTACAAAATAACTCACTGAATCCCCTGAATGAAATATTCCCTGCCCCCAGAACTCAAAGTCACTAGCTCAGCATAGCTTGAGTATGTGAATATGAGAAGCACAAATTCTTCAGGTACGTATTGAAGGTGATGTTGACTGTGAACACTCTTACTTCCACTCCTTGGTTCCTAAACATATTTATTCAAATTATTGAGGCCACATCATCCGTTATTAGCCATTAGTTCAATGCATACACCATGGCCTGAAGGAAAGCACTCAAAAATCCAGATTGTTGTCTCTGGGTTGGTGACTTTAACTGGACCACAAATAAGCCACTATTCTATGCAATATTATATCATATCAGCTGCATCTGGGTGATAGCCACATAGTACAACTTGTAAATCTCATGATCATGAGCCTATTCATGCACCTTTTTTCTTTCCTTTTGTCCAACACAATGTTGAATAGTGTACCATATCAATAACTAAGGGATTACATAAACTTTCACATTGTGATGCTGGTACAAAACACTCAGGCAGAAAAGCCAAATTCATTTCTGGATTATGTATGAACTTGGATAAAGATTAACCAGTGACCCCTGCAAGGAGGATGAGATCTATAAGCTACCTACCAACAAGTATCCAACTGATCTCCTTGAGGAATAGTTTATCTTATCAAAGACCCAGTAAAAATCTCTTCTGCCCACAGATTGGGCCCTCAGGAGCAGTAGAAGTTATATGAGCTATGCTGGGAGGAAGCTCATGCTTTAGAACTAATGCAAAGCCTCCACCTTTGTTTTCATGACTAGTACCCACTGTGCAAAGGAAGGATCAAGTGAAGTAGGGTGAATCACACTGTTCACCTGGTTTTTGACTAACTTTTTTGTGGTGGATGCCATCTAGTTGAAATTTATGCCAGACAAAAATATCAACTTGTCATGTACCCACTCCCATGATACATTCACATCCTATGAACCAGGCTAAAGTAATTTATTCTCCAACAAATGTTTAAATAACCCACCTAACCTATCTTTTTCAAAGCAATAGGTGTGGGTTGAAGAAGAAGCATCAGCACTGTAAAGGTAGGGGCCATGGGAGTTTCCACTACTTGTTCATGGGTATTCTTATTTTTCTCAATCCAAGTCCAGAATGGAAAATTCAACATTACAATGGATCATGATTACATTGCCTGACCTTATGCCTTAGTACTGGGACCAGCTATTTTTTTTTCTATAAAGAGCCAGAGAGTAAATATTTTAGACTCTGTGCGACATAAGATTTCTGTTGCAATTAACCAACTGGTGGTGTAGAATGAAAGCAGCCATAGACCATCTGTAAATGAATGTGTATGGCTGCATTCTAATAAAAAATTATTTGCATCAACAAGTGAAAAGCTAGATTTGGACCATGGGACAGTAGTTTGACATGTGTTTTGTAAAGCAGAGAACAGTCACCTTTGGATGTATATATAAGATTGCTTACTTATTTGGTGTTCCATGGTCAATTACTCTATCTTTCCTATAGGTGATTTTTCAAATAGAGATTCATTCTCTGCAAAAGAAGGAATATAATTATTCTAGAAATTCACCACATCTCTCTGATATATGTTATCAAGGAAATGTATATATCCCATATACATCTGGTACGATTGGGTCCACTGTATCATATGGCTCATGTAGCAGGACTGCTTACAACCAGATCCTGTACCTGAAGCAGAGTCCTCACTGTCTCTGGATCCCATTGAAAACTGATAGACTTCCAGATCATTCAAAATAAGTCAGGGCAGTATTCCCAAATGTGATACATGCTGCCTCCAAAATCCAAATAAGCCCACCAGGTATTAAGTCTTTCATTAGTGGTGACATGGGAAATTCCTTTTCCTTAGAGGAGATGCTGTAGTATGCCATAGACTACTGAATCCCTCAAGTCTACCAAAGTGTTTGAGTCTTGAATTTGTGTGGGATGTACCCCTTATTCTGTGGAACACATTTTAGTTATGGAATATAGGGAACTTGTAGTTCATGTTCACCAGATTTGAGAACTGTGGTGTCATCAATATAGTAAATTTGCTTGATATTTTGTAGAATATCTTGTCTCTTAAAAATCATCATCGGGGCAGCTGGCTGGCTCAGTCAGTAAAGTATGTAACTCTTTTTTTTTTATTTTTTTAACATTTATTTTTTTAAAGAGAGAGAGAGAAAGAGCATGAGTCGGGGAGGGGCAGAGAGAACAAGGGAGATACAGAATCTGAAGCAGGCTCCAGGCTCTGAGCTTTCAGCACAGAGCCCACCATGGGGCTCAAAACCTTGAACTCTGAGATCATTACCTGAGCCAAAGTTGGATGCTTAACCAAGTGAACAACCCAGACGCCCCTAAGGAATGCAACTTTTGATTCCAGGGTCATGAGTTGAAACTCAATGATGGGTGTGGAACTTACTTCAAAAAGAATCACCAGGACACCACAGGAAAGAAAAAAAAAAAGAAAGAAAATTATTGGCCAATATCCCTGATGAGCACAGATGCAAAATTTCCCAACAAAATATTAGCAACCAAATTCAACAATATATAAAAAGAATCATACAATATATTCAAGTGGGATTTATTCCACGGATGCAAAGATGGTTCAACATCGACAAATCCATCAATGTGATATACCACATTAAGAAGATGAAGGATAAAAATCACATGATCATTTCAACAGATGCAGAAAAAGCATTTGACAAAATTCAACACCTATTTACAATAAAAAACTCAATTAAGTGGGCATAAAGGGAATGTACCTCAACATGGAGATACAACAATGGAACAGAATCAAAAGCCAAGAAACAAACCCAGGCTTATATGCTCAATTAATTTATGACAAAGAAGGCAAGACTATACAACGGACAAAGGAGAGTCTCTTCAATAAATAGTGTTAGGAAAACTGGACAGCCACATACAAAAGAATGAAACTGGACTACTATCTTACCCCATACACAAAAACTAACTAAAAATGAATTAAAGACTTGAATGTAAGACCTGGAATCATAAAACTCCTAGAAGAAAAATAGGCAGTAAGCTCTTTTCCATCAGTCTTGGTAATAATTCTTTTTTTGACACCAAAAGCAAAGACAACAAAGGCTAAAATAAACAAGTGGGACTACATCAAACTAAGAAGTTCTGCACAGCAAAGGAAACCACCAACAAAATGAAAAGGCAATATACTGAAGGGGAGAAGATAATTGCAATTCATGTATCTGACAAGGGGTTAATATCCAAAATATATACAGAATTCATACAATTCAATAGCAGAAAAAAACAATCTAGTTAAAAAATGGGCAGAGGACCTGAACAGACATTTTTCTAAAGAAGATATACAGATTGTCAATAGACACATGAAAAGATGCTCAGCATCACTACTCATCAGGGAAGTGGAAATCAAACCATAATGAGATATTATCTCACAGCTCTTACAATGGCTATTATCAAAAAATCACAACCTAACAATAAAAAACTAGGTGTTGGTGAGGACATGGAGGAACATCCACTGTTGCACTATTGGTGGGAATATGAATTGGTGCATTTATTTTTTTTTAATTTTTTAATGTTTATTTATTTTTGAGAGAGAGAGAGAGAGAGAGAGAGAGAGGGAGAGAGAGAGAGAGAGAGACAGAGCACAACTGGGGAGGGGCAGAGAGAGAGGGAAACACAGAATCAGAAGTAAGTTCCAGGCTCTGAGCTGTCAGCACTGAGCCGTATGCAGGGCCCGAACCCATGAACTGTGAGATCATGACCTGAGCTGGAAGCTGGAAGTTGGAAGCTTAACCAACTGAGCCACCCAGGCACTCCTGAATTGGTGCATTTGTTGAATAAAACAGTATGAAGTTTCCTCAAAAAAAATTAAAAATAGAACCACCACATAATCCAGCAATTCCACTTCTGGGTTTTTATCCAAAGAAGATAAAAACACTAATTTGAAAAGATATTTGTGCCCTGTGTTCATTGCAGCATTATTCACAATAGCTGAGATATGAAAACAACCCAAGTGTCCATCAATGGATAAATGGATAAAGAAAATGTGGTACATATATACAATGCAATATTATTCAGCCCTGAAAAGCAGAGGAAATCTGTCATTTGCAACAACATGGATGGACTCGGGGGCATTATGTTGAGTGAAGAAGTCAGAAAAAGAGATCATACTGTATGATCTCACTTATATGTGGAATCTAAAAAACAAACAAACTCATAGATACAAAGAACAGATTGATGGCTGCCAGAGGTGGGGAGGAGGGGAATGGGACAAATGAATGACACAGTCAAAAGGTGCAAACTTCCAGTTATAAAATAAATAAACCATGGGAATGTAACTTACAGCATGGTGGCTATAGTTAATAATATTGTATTGCATATTGAATGTTGCTAAGAGAGTAGATCGTAAAAGTTCTCATCACAGGAAAAAAATTCTGTAACCATGTATGGTGATGGATATTAACTAGATTTACTGTGGCGATCATTTCACAATATATGTAAATATTAAATTATGCAGTATACCTGAAACTACTATAATGTATGTCAATTATACCTCAATAATAATAATAATAAAAGAAACTTATCATGAAGTCATAGATCCATTTAAAGACCTGACTATTGCAATTGGCTATATCTGTTTTAATTCATCTATTTATTTAGATGCTCAGCTTTTCATCATTTATCCAGTGGAAATACCTTCAGCTGGCTTCTTTGCATTATTTAGCATGCAAACAAATAATTTTTTAAATGGTTTTTGGTCCTTTTTGACTCATAAGATGTTCAGTGTGTAGCAGACCTTTTTTTAAGACAAAAGGAGAGGGAAAAGACTACATTACCAGCTTATGATAATTACCTCCAAATCTCAACTGTCTAGACTGTAAACTTCTCAGACAATAGTTCAACACATTATTTTAACCTTCTGAAATAAAGTTTGATATAAAGATCTTGTAATAATGTAAGGGGCCCAGACTTCCCTAAAATCCCAATCAAATGTAACAAAACCTCCATTCAGATTGTTTCACAATCCAATTTTAGAGCCTTATCCAACCTTACCACTGAAGGAGTTTTTCCTTTGGTATTATAGAATAAGGCCCTTGATAGGGGATTAATTTCCAATGTGGCCTTGTCAATGCCTCTAAATTGTTCAATTCTCTCTTATTCAGTTCTAAAACTATCTATGCTTTCTGAAAATAACTGGATGTCCTGGACCATACTGATTTTCAAGTCTCCCTAGAAATAGCACCAGCTAGGTCTCAAGGTGTTCTGGGTTGAATTGTTTCCCCCTCCCACAAAAAGATATATTGGAATCCTATTGTCCACTACCTCAGAATGCAACCTTATTTGGAGGTAGGACCTTTGCAGAGGTAATCATGTTAAAATGAGGTCATTAGAGCTCATTCCATATGACTGGCGTCCTTATAAAAAGGGGAAATTTGAATACAGGGACAAACGTACAGGGAAGAACACGTATGAAGACAAGGACAGAGATCTGGGTGATGATTTTACAAGCCTAGGGACACCAAAAACTGGGAGAAGAGCACCAGAAGCGAGGGAAGTAGAATGGAACAGATTTTTCCTCACAGTCTTCAGATGAAAACAGCCCTGCCACTGTCCTCATCTCAATACTTCTAGCCTCCAGAACTGTCAGAGAAAAATCTCTGTTTAAGCCATTAGGTTTGTGGTACTTTGCTACAGCAACCCTAGAAACCTATGATATTATGTGCACATTGTTTCATATGAATACTTGTTGTTTGGCCAGAAAAAACGTAGGTCATGTGAGTCCTTGGGAGGAAGCCCTTTTTTAATTTTTTAAAAAATTTTTAAAAAAGTTTTTAATGTTTATTTATTTTTAAGAGAGAGAGAGAGAGAGAACACAAGCAGGGGAGAGGCAGAGAGAGAGAGAGAGACGCAGAATCCCAAGCAGGCTCCAGGCTCTGAGCTTTCAGCACAGAGCCAGACCTGGGGCTCCAACTAACCTAGTGTGAAATCATGACCTGAGCCAAAAGTTGGTCGTTTAACTGACTGAGACACTAGGCGCCCCACGAGGTAGCCCTTTAAAACGAACAGCTCCCTGGGGCGCCTGGGTGGCGCAGTCGGTTAAGCGTCCGACTTCAGCCAGGTCACGATCTCACGGTCCGTGAGTTCGAGCCCCGCGTCAGGCTCTGGGCTGATGGCTCGGAGCCTGGAGCCTGTTTCCGATTCTGTGTCTCCCTCTCTCTCTGCCCCTCCCCCGTTCATGCTCTGTCTCTCTCTGTCCCAAAAATAAATAAAAAACGTTGAAAAAAAAAATTAAAACGAACAGCTCCCTATATTTTCATTTCACACTAACTATACTAAATATTTTCTTATTTTATTCTGATATTGAAACCTTACAACCCATTTATTTTCTTTTGTAGCTACTAGATTGTTTTCTTCTTTGTCTGACACAACAGTAAAGTGACCTCCACACCGTATTGAAATCAAGTCTGCTGGGACTTAGGTTTCATCCATCCCGACTTCTCTTTTTGCACCAGTATAAAAAACTGAGTATTTTCAAGGTTTGGGGATTCTTTTTTTAATTTCTTTTATTCTCTTTGTACCAGTCCATACGCTGATTCTCTGTAATCATAAAGAGGTTGACATTTCAGGATGCCAAGACCAGTTAAAGTTACAGTCTTTATCCTGAATCTAATCCATAAAAAGCAATATCCAAGTATTGTCTATACTCCATTAAATGTCCCTGTGTGAAGGTGAGAATATCTAAGTCACAACATTTTTGATCCCCAGAGTTGCTTACCTCACTGAAGGACCAGGTGTCAGCGATGAAATGTTCTGGCCCATAGACAATTTTCTGTAGAGAAAACACAGAAAATACTTCACCAAAGGGTGGGAGTACTCTATACTCTAAACTTTTTTTTTAAACTTTTTTCTGAGGTAGAAATTGTGGGTCCACGATTAAATACAGTGACATTTTCGTTTACCTTAATTGAGATACAAAAAGATGCAAGTCTCCTTGATTTCTTTATGGAGACATTCTACCAGATCTAAAAGGTACTGGATCCCTAAACAGTGGAAAGAATTTCCAAATGTCAATTATTTTTACTCACTGTAGGTGTGCAGCTTATTTTTTAAGAAAGGGCCCAGCAAACTATTTAAAAGAATGATTCTCATTTATTAGTCCAATCTGTTTCCACCAGAAGGACTATCATATAGGAATTCCAGAACTCTCAGTCCACATTTAAAGAATGTACCTTAGAAAAGAATAGCAGTTTACACGTTTTATTCAGTTATTTTTCTCTAGGATCATTTGTATGCCAATGGCTAAAATCAACAGGCAAAAATCTGCATGTAACTTTATGATAGACATTCAGAAGCAGTTTTAAATTTCCTAGGTATTTTCCATTAACTTTTGACATATTAATCTAACACTAATTTATATCTTTTGGATTTTTTTTATTAACTTAACTTAAAAGTTTATTATTTTCACAAAACAGTTAAATTTAATTGTTGCCTCAGGAAGGCCTGATGAGTTTGTGTCAACCTGACAGCAAAAGTTCTTGGAGACTCTTTTAGGCTGTTATTCTCACTTCATGTCATCAAGAAATAGGAATATCAGGTCACTTGGGTGGCTCAGTCCGTTAAACATCGAACTTTACTTTGGATCATGATCTTGAGGTTTGGGAGTTTGAGCCCCACATTGGGCTCTCTGCTGTCAGCACAGAGCTGGCTTCAGATCTTCTGTCTCCCTCTCTCTCTGCACCTCCTCTGCTTGTTCATTAAAAAGAAAATCAATAGGAACATCACTGTTTACTAAGTATATAACTGTTTACTGAGTACTTAACTCTGTGCCTGTCACATACATTACCCCAGTGATTCTTTACTATGCTATACTATGCTATGTATAATAGCATTATACATAGGTTTTGTCTTTATTCCCATTTTACAGATAAGAAAAATAACACACAGAGCAGTTAAAAATTTGTCTAAATTTATAAAATGATTCTTTGGTAAAGAAAAGATACAAATCCAGGTCGGTATTACTCCAATACCATACACCTCGGGTTCAAATCCTGCTCCAGTGTTCAGTGGAAATACCACCTTACCAAAGTTACATTACATCCTTAGTCCTCAATTTCTTCATCCATGAATGTGGTAGATGAGTTTTGTTTGGGATAAAATAAGACAATAAACAAATAAATAAATAATAAGACAATAAATAACACAGTGCCTGATACAGAGTAAATGCTCATGAAATGTTAGCTATTATTATCATCATTATTAATCCACCTCCTTCTTTATCATCCACGTTCCCTGATCCGAACCCTTGATTTTCCTCTGACTAAGGCGAGAACCTCTCTATAGAGTACTTGCTAAATGACTATGTGTTCTGCCATCATCTTTAACTCCAATTAAGTGTTTCTCTTTGAGCTAGTTCCTAAGTAACTCCAGGATCCTCCCCCCCACCATTAGCAATTTCCTATGCTATGGTATTAAGATAAAAAATTAGCATTAAATAATTGCATCTGCTCACTTGGAATAGTACGTAGACTAAAGCAGCCAGCATCTAATGCTTCAGCACCCACACAGTTGAACTTCACATTCTGCATTCATATTCTTGGGGGAAGTCCCAACTTAATTATTTTCTTTTCATCTTCAGCTTAGTTCAGATAAAAGTATTTCCTTAATATTGCTTTTTACAACACTTGATTCAACAACACTTTTTTTATCTTGTTGTATTAGGACACAGTTCTTCCTTTAGAATTTTCATTAAATGGCAAGAGCAAAGTGTATTCATTTAGCTATTTGGAATCAAAGAAAAGGTTGCTAGCTAGTTATCTGCAAATGCTTTAGCTTTGTTTTTATCTATATAAGAAACTTTTTTGCACTGAATTGTAATTTTTCTCTGAATTTTTTATTCTACAGAAAATCTTTGTCTAAAAATATCTAAATGTCCAGAAATCTGTGAAAGAAAAAGTAAAACTATAAATCACTGCAACTACCCTGGTCACAACCCACAGCACAGAGATATCCATTCAGTAGACGTAGTCTGTGCCTAACACACGTATATATTTTTTATTTTACTTTATTTTTTTATTGTGGCAAACAAACATAAAAAATTTACCTCCCCAACAGCTTCCAAGCGTACAGTGCAATAATGTCAACCACACACATGTGGTTGTTGCAACAGATTCTCAAACCTCTCCCATCCTACATGACTGAAACTGTGCCCACCAAACAAGAAACTGCTCTCTTTCCCCTCAGCCTCTGGCAACCACCTTTCTATTATATTCTGTTCCCATGACTTTGAAAATTTTAGATGCATCAAATAAGGGTCATCATGCAGTCTTGTCTTTCTGTGACTGGCTTATTTCACTTAACATAAAATCTTCAAGTTTCATCCATTTTGTGATGTATAATAAGATTTCCTCCCTTTTTAAGGCTGAATAATATTTCATCGTATGTGTATACCACATTGTCTTTATCCATGCATCCATCAGTGGACATTCAGGTTGCTTCTGCCTATTGGCTACTGTGAATAGTGCTACAATGAACATGAATGCACAAATAAGTCTTTGATATCCTGCTTACAAAGGTTTACGAAAAATATTCTTTTATTTCCTTTATAAATTTTTATAGTTCACATTCCTTTATATTTTCTTCTCTAAATTATCAACCAACAATTTCTCATATGTAAATCAATCTGCTAACGCCTGTTTATCCTTCGATTTACCGGGAAACTGTCCATTATTTTACATTAATACCAATTATGTATATGAAGTTGTTAGCATGCTTGTGAATTGCATTTTTAG
Organism: Panthera uncia; assembly: GCF_023721935.1. Classification (NCBI taxonomy): domain Eukaryota; kingdom Metazoa; phylum Chordata; class Mammalia; order Carnivora; family Felidae; genus Panthera; species Panthera uncia. The sequence continues at coordinate 27,901,778 of NC_064817.1, forward strand.
CACATTGGTTTTTAAAAATAAATTTAATAATATGGGCTTATAAATACATTTAATTATACTTAAATTAACAGTAATTCACTTGCCTTCAGTGTAACTATTTACACTAATTATTTGAAGGGTGAATCGAAGCAAGAAGAAAAAATGGTATCAAATTGATTGTAGAAAATCCTGTCTTAAACATTTTATCTGGTGTAATAAGCCTCTGCCTATGCAGTTTTAAGGGAAATGTAAATAGTTTCATTGTTTGTTTACCTTTCCTGACTACTTCCACATTCACAAAGATGAATTTGGAAGGAAATGGTAAAAATAAAGGAACGGCTAAAACTGAGTGTTCTTTTTCTTAGGATCACTTGAATTCCAGGGTTCTTCTTTCTTCAGTAAAGGTTACAAAACACCATGCTATCCATGCAAGCATGTAATATTTCCCAACAGATCTATGTTCACGTGGCATCTTTCTAATAAGGCCTTTGCATTAGTTCATCCTCAGGACACTGCCATTAGGCATATTGCCACCTTTGTAAGGGAATTATTCCTAAATTTTTGGTATCACCCAATCAGATAACTCTTTAATCCTCTAGAGATTATGGCAATTGACAATAGGATTCTGTTGTCCCAAGCATCTTCACATGGAAGACATTTAAACAAGCTTCAGAGTGGTTTGCCCAAGAGAAAAGGTTTCCTTGCAATTAGGAAGAACACTTAGCATATTACCATCTGTGCCTTCTGTCAGCTTTTTATGCATACTGCTTTCAGATATGTATCTTCCATTTCTAATTTCATTTGTTTACTTTTTAGTGAACACAGATTTTATCACAATCAGTGAATATTACCCATAATTTAGATAACAATGACATTTTAACATCTTGATTAACAACATAGTTTAAATATTTATCATTTAAAAAAATCTGTCAGATGTACAAACATCCAATATCTTTTGCACAAGGGATAAGTTAAAATTATTTATATTAATTTAATTAAAATTCAAGACTAAATATTTATAATAAAGACTTCTAAGGTGGAGGTTTCAGAAACTTTCATGTCATCTGAAGTTCATTTTGTGCTTTATAATTTGAACAAAATATTATTTCAGTGCAAATGGCAGTGTTACAGATCTGACTTTTTTCCCTAGGATTTGGAAGTAATTAATGCTCATTCAATATCCATTTATATTATTTTAATGGTTTATAATTTCTTAAATGCAAAGTTCCTGGTTTGTAAATTATCTTTGTCTTTCGAACATATTTTTTCCCCAAATATGATCCTTCTGACTAAGACATTGATATACCCTCTTTATGAAACATGGATTTATGGGTTCAGCTTTCATGTAAGATTGCTATTCGTTGGAAACGAGGTTACATACAAAAGTCATCACTTACTTGTTATTGTTAACCCTAGGAACATAAATACACATCTCTATATCTTCCCCCCAAAATCTAATTTGAACTTTGATGTTCTTAAGAATCATATTTACCATCCTTTAATGTTAATTAAATTTCTTCAGAATGCCCTTTATGGTGCACCTGGGACACCTCAGTTGGTTGAGCATCTGGCTCTTTGTTTCAGCTCAGGTCATGATCTCAGTTTGTGAGTTCAGGCCCCACATCGGGCTCCAGGCCGACAGAGGGAAACCTGCTTGAGATTCTCTCTCCCCCTCTCCCTGCTTGTGCTCTCTCTCTCAAAATAAATAAACTTAAAAAAAAATAATATTTCCATTATAAAATAATAGCATGGATATAAGTTCATACATCCATGGAAACCTGATATTTGACAAAGTGGCTGCTGCAAATAGTTAAAGAAAAGATAGGTTATCCAGTAAAGAATGCCAGAACATTTTTTTAATAAAAGAACTGTAATTGATTCCCTACCTCATGCAATAAACAAAACTCAATTCAAGATATATTAAGAATGAATCATGAAAAGTGGAATTTTTAAATGTTTGGTATGTAATGATGAAGTATTTATTCTTCACCTCAAGGAATATAAGGATTTTTTTTAACGATTTCTGTTTTTAACATTTTATTATTATTATTTTTACTTTTTTAACATTTATTTAGTCTTTGAGAGAGAGAGAGAGCATGAGCAAGGGAGGGGCAGAGACAGAGGGAGTCACAGAATCCAAAGCAGGCTTCAGGCTCTGAGCTGTCAGCCCAGAGCCCAAGGCAGGGCTTGAACTCATGAGCCATGAGGTCAAGACCTGAGCTGAAGTTGGAGGCTTAACCAACTGAGCCACCCAGGCGCCCCTCATTTATTTATTATTTTTGAGACACAGAGAGAGACAGAGAGCAAGCTGGGGAGGGGCAGAGAGAGGGAGACACAGGATCTGAAGCAGGTTCCAGGCTCTGAGCTGTCAGCACAAGGCCCAATGCAGGGCTCAAACTCAAGAAATGTAAGATAATAACCTGAGCCAAAGTCGGACACTCAACTGACTGAGCCACTCAGGTGCTTTATATTTTTTGAAGGATTGCTTAACCAAACCACAAAAACGTGTGTGTGTGCACGTATTTATATTTATATATAAAGAATGTCAAAAGGCACCTTAAGAAATTGAAAAGATAAACTGCAGACTTGATGAAGAGATTTTCAATATATGATTCACAAAGAATTACTAGAGCAAATATTGAAGAATTTCTACAAATAAAAAATACATAAACAAATGAGAAAATGGGCAATAAAGTTGAATACGCAATTCACAGAAGAAAGAAAAGAAAAAAGCCATACACTTAAGAAAATACGATCAATCTCTAATAATCAGAGATATGCAAATTAAAACTATACAGAAATACAATTCACACCTGTTAAAATGGCAAAATTTAATAGTCTGACAACATGAAGTTTAAGCAAATATGTGAAGTAATAAGAAATCTTACAAACTATTTTCTGGAATATAAATTGAGACAACTACTTTGGGGGAAAGAAACGTGACATTACCGAGTAGATATAATTTCAATAATTTCTATCCTATATATGTACCTTCATAAAACTTCTAGTTTTTAATATTTTTTTAATGTTTATTTATTATTACTGAGAGAGAAAGACACAGAGCGTGAGCAGGGGAGGGGCAGACGGAGGGGGAGACACAGAATCCGAAGTAGGCTCCAAGCTGTCAGCACAGAGCCTGACAGTGGGGCTGGAACTCACAAACTGAGAGATCATGACCTGAGCTAAAGTCAGTCGCTTAAGCAACTGAGCCCTCCAGGCGCCCCAAAACTTCTAGTTTTTAAATTAGAGTGAAACACCACAAATATAATATTTTTTAAAGTTGCAGAAGAGTCCATGCTGTATGATATACTTATGTATACAAAGTTTTAATTTTTCCCAATTATATTAAATTTTAAGCCATCAAAACAATAATATCCATAGGTTTGTGTGTGTGCATGTGCATAGATTTACCAATACATACCTATAGATGAAAGGATAAAGGCATGCATTGAAATGAAAAATGAAAAACACCAAATTCAGGTTAGTAATAGAGCTTATATTGCTTATTTCACGTAAGGCTAGTCTAAGTACTCTGTATACATACAAACCTTCAATCCTGACTCCTCCCTATGAATTAAAAACCATTGTTTCTTTCATTTTATAGATGAGGAAACTGAGGTACAAAACCGATTGCTAAGGTCACAGAACTAGTATAGCTAGAACTTGCCTTTGAATCTGGGAGAATGACAACATCACACGCATAACAACTGGGAGGGGAGACAAGGGAAGAATGAATGATATTTTCAAAAAGAAAAGCACAGGGGCCTTCCTCTGTATTGTAATAATATTTAATGTCAGAAGTTAGTTGGTGGGTATATGGTAGTGATTGGATTATTGTTACATTGTGTTGTTTTCCTGGTTTTTTTTTTTTGAAAACATGCATGATTCATACGTAGATTAATACGTATACTGCTAATAAGTATATTCCTGACCTAATTTTACAAATGGAACAGTTGTGACATGAACCCCTAGATTAAGAAACAGAATATTACCAGCATCCCAGAAGCTCCTCTCAAGCACTAATCACTATTTTCTGACTTGTAAACCCATAGCGGAGTGTTGTCTGTTATTGACCTATATATAAATGAATCCATACAGTTCCTGCTCTTTTGTGTGTGGATTCTTTAGAAATAAGAAAACAGTATTCATTCATTTAAGTATTTACTGTGAGTTTCCTCTTCTATATCCTGAGGCAGAGCAGTGAATGAAATATAAAAATATATCCTGCCCTTATAATGCTTACAATTCAATGGGGGAAAGTTATCATAAATATGTTTAACACATAGATGTTGGAGGGTGATAAGTGATACATAGAAAATAAAGCATAGTGGGTTTCCAGGAAGTGTAGTGGTGATGAAAGAAGGCTCACCTACATTGTTTGGTGTTGTAAGTTCTTCTATTGCTGTGTGTTTTCTGTTGCCCAGAAATAACAAAATTTTGTTATCCATGCACCTGGGTAATTTCCACTTTGGGGCTACTATGAATAGTGCTGCCATGAACATCTTTTCACATTTCTTTTGGTGACTATATGCACACTGTTATGTATAGAGGGAGGATATTTGAGTCACTGGGGTGTGCTTATATTCACATTTAACAATTAACTACCAACCAGGCAAATTCCATGTGCCAATGTAGACTATCAACAGGAGTATATGGAGTTCTGGTTGCTTCACATCCTCAACAACATTTGTTATTTTTTAAAATCTTTTTCATTTTAGACACTGGGTGAGTATACAGTGCCTTAATATATTTTAAGATATATATATATATATATATATATATATATATATATATATATATCTGACAGTGAGATAGAGAGAGAGAGAGAGAGAAAAAAAAGAACAAAACCAAGAAGGGTAGGGGCAGAGAGAGGGGGAGAGAGAGAATCCCAAGAAGGCTCCACACTGTCACAATGGAGCTTGATGTGGGGCTCGAACTCACCAACTGTGAGATCATGACCCAAGCCAAAGTCCTTTGCTTAACTGACTGAGCCACCCAGATGCCCCAAAACTATACAATATATATTTGTTTTGAGGGAGGGAGGGAGGGAGGGAGGGAGGGAGAGAGAGAGAGAGAGAGAAAGAGAGAGAACGAACTAGCCAGGGTAGGGCAGAGAATCTTAAGCAGGCTCCACACCCTGCACGGGAGTCCTGAGGTGGGGCCCCATCTCAAACTGAGAGATCACGACCCAAGCTGAAATCAAGAGTTGGATGTTCAACCGAATGAGCCACCCAGGCGCCTCTATAATATTTTTTTTTTCTTTTTTTAACGTTTATTTATTTATTTTTGAGACAGAGAGAGACAGAGCATGAACGGGGGAGGGTCAGAGAGAGGGAGACACAGAATCTGAAACAGGCTCCAGGCTCTGAGCTGTCAGCACAGAGCCCGACGTGGGGCTCGAACTCACGGACCATGAGATCATGACCTGAGCCGAATTTGGCCGCTTAACCGACTGAGCCACCCAGGCGCCCCTATAATATTTTTAAATAAAGGAAAAAATTGAATAAATCTGCCAAATTATTATATTATTCCGCATGTACTTTTCATGTGAATTTCTGAGTTTTAACAAAGAGAAGAGTTATGTTTAGGTCAATACCACATCATTCTGTCATCACAGTGTTGCAGAAACATACAAACAAACAAAAAATGGAATGTGGGTTTCCATGATTGGATAGAAATTATTTAAATTGTGAAACCTTTTTACCAATTCCTAAAGATAAAAAATGCTAGATTTTAGCTAGTCTAAAAGGGCATTTATGTGTCAAGGAGAGCTCACCCATTTTACCAGTTTCTTCATTAATTTACTGTAACATTTTCTAAATGTAAAGGACTGGGACTAGACCTCTAATTGCTTCTGGGCAATTGCACATTAATACTCTACCAACACTAAGTATGGTGATTAGGGTGATTAGCCTATGGAGGAAAGAAGATTGCACTGGGAATCTAGGGAGTATTTTCATGATTTACCTCTGCCTCTAACAAGAATTTGACTTTTAAACATGTAACTTAACATTTATTTTGTAACATCCAAGAAATGTTGCCATCTCAGGACTTTGCACTTGTGACTGCATCTTTTCCATGGCTCACTCCCTCACGTCCCATGCAGGTCTTGCTTATATTGGAATCTATTTAAAAGGCCTTTCTTTGTCTTCTTATTTCTTTTTCTAATAAAAGCCATTTGTTTACATTTTATACTCTTTCCATACTTTCAGAATGGGTCTGTGTGTGTATATTAAACATATCATCATCATGGGGCACCTGGGTGGCTCATTCGGTTAAGCATCCAACTCTTGATTTTGGCTCAGGTCATGTTGGTGAGTTTGAGACCATATCGGGCTCCAAGCTGATACTGACCTTGCAGAGCCTACTTGGAATTCTCTCTCTGTCTCTGCCCCTCCCCTGTTCTCTTTCTCTCTCTCTCAAAATAAATAAATAAGCTTAAAAAATAAACATATCATCATCATTAGTAGTTGTTTGAGAGACATTTCTCACATCTGTACAATTAGCTGAAATAGTGAGTAAAATAACACCAATAGTATTTCTAATTATTGTTAATGTCAAATAATTTTCTAAAGATTCAAAGATGTCCAATCCTGCACAACAGTAGTCTGTATTTTAATTTTTTGGTCTACAGTAAGTCAAAGCAAATGATTCACAGCATTGTAAGTTATACTATTTTCACCCTCATGTATCACTTTTCATTTCCTTAAGGATAAAAGTAGCACCTTGATCACATTCCTCACCTTAGTCATTAGAATTTTATATTCTTGCTAACACATTACTTGCTCACATAGTAAGAGGCCCTTCTTTTTCCACCCTATTTAAAAGATCACCCTTACCTCGCCCTTACCTCAGAACTTCTGAATTTATTGTCTTTTAGCATTATCAGTATTCAACATCTATACAGGGAATGAATTTGCTTTATTTTCTATTTTTCTTCAATGGAATAAGCTATCATTGTGACTGCCTGTCACATAGGAAAATCTCAAAAATATGTCTCAAATAAATGAATTGTGTTTTGTAATCTTTGAAATGATTAGACTAGACCAAATGATGAGTAAAATCTTTCCTTGACTAAAATTTTGATTCTATGACGATAATAGAAATATTATCTTCCATGGAATCATGACGCCCCCTCCTATAATAGAACGAGTTCTACCTTGAGAAAGAAGAACAAAACTTGAGGCATCACACTTCCCAATTTCAAACTACACTTCAAAGCTATAGTATGCAAAATAGCATGGTACTGGCATAAAAATAGACATACAGACCAATGGAAAGGAAACAAGAGCCCAGAAATAAACCTATGCATATATGGTCAACTAATATTTGATAAAGGAGCCTGGAATACTCAATGGGGAAAGGAGAGCCTCTTCAGAAAATGGTACTGGGAAAATGAGATACTAATGTGCAAAAGAATGAATTTTGTTTTATACTACTCAAAATATTAACTCAAAATGGATTAAGGACTTAAATGTAAGACTTGAATCCTTTAAATTCCTAGATGAAAACATAGGGAAAAAACTCCCTAATATTGGTCTTGAGAAGGATTTTTTAGATATGACAACAAAAGCATAAGCATCAAAAGCAAAAGTAAACAAATGGGATTACATCAAACTAAAAAGCTTCTGCATAGAAATGGTAAAAATCCACAAAATGAAAAGGCAATCTACAGAATGGGAGAAAATACTTGTTAACAATGTGTCAGATAAGAGCTTAGTATCCAAAATACATAAAGAACTCATACAACTCAACAACAACAACAACAACAGCAGCAGCAGCAATAGCAATAGCAACAACAACACAAAATCTGAAACCCTGACCAAATGTGATGGTATTAAGAGTGGAACCTTTGGGCAGTACTTAGATTTAAAAGATTTTATGAGGATAGGTTCCCCATAATAGGACTGGTATCCTTATTAGAAGAGGCCAGAGTTGGTTGTCTCTCTGGCATATGAAGACAGAAAGAAGGAGGCCTTCTGCAAGTCAAGAAGAAGGCTTTCACCAGACACTGACTGTGCTGGCAACTTGCTCTTGGAATTCCCTGTTTTTAGAACTGTGAGAAGTAAATATATGTTGTTTAATTTACCTAATCGATGATATTTTGTTATAGTAGGCTAAACTAATACAGGATCTATGAGAAATTAGCCCTATAAAGTTTAACTGGACAGTGTAAGAATAAAATAAAGTCATATAAAAATATTCTATTAAAAATGGTCAGAGGAACTGAATAAATGTTTTTCCAAAGACTTATATACATGACCAAGTGATACAGGAAAAAGTGCTCAACATCACTAAACATCAGGGAAATTGAAGTCAAACTACAATGATGTATCACTGAACACCTGTTAGAAGGGATAGTATGTAAATTACAAGAGATTGGGACGCCTGGGGGGCTGGGTTGGTTAAGCGTCCAACTTCAGCTCAGGTCATGATCTCACAGTCTGTGAGTTCAAGCCCTGTATCAGGCTCTGTGCTGACAGTTCAGAGCCTGGGGCCTGTCCCTCTCTGCCCCTCCCCTGCTTGCGCACACACACTGTCTCTCAAATAAACATTTAAAAAATGACAAGAGATTAAAACTATTGACAAGGATGTAGAGAATAGTGAAGACTTGAACTCCATTGGAGGGGATATAAATTGGTATAACTACTATGGAAAAGAGTATGGGAGGTTTCTCAAAAAATTAAAGGTAGAACTATAATATGATCCAGCAATCCCACTTCTGAATATATATATGAAGGAAATCAAATCACTATCTTGAAGAGATATCTGTACCCCATGTTCACTGGAGCTTACTTATCATAACCAAGACATGGAAACCACCTAGGTGTCCATCCAAAGATGAAATGACAAGGAAGATGTGGAGTACATATACAGTGAAATATTATTCAGTCATTAAGTAAGGGAATATGTAAATTATTTGCAACCACATGGATGAACCTTGAGGGAATTATGCTGAGAGAAATAGGTCAAAGTAAGACAAATACTGAATTATCTCATATGTGAAATCTAAAAAAACAAAAATCACAGAAAGAGAGTAGATTGGTAGTTTCCAGGGTGGAGAGGTTAGAAAAATGGATGAAGTATTCAATGAGTACAAACTTTCAGTTGTAAGATGACTTTAAATTCTGGGAATCTAATGTACAACATGATGACTATAGGTAATAATAATACGGTAATGTATACTTGAAAACTACTAAGGGAATGGATCTTGAAATATGTCACCACACACATATGTACACCAAAAGATAACTGAGGTGATGGATATATGAATTAACCTTACTGTGGTAATCATTTTGCTATATATATATATATATATATACACAATCATCACACTGTACACCTTAAATTTACACAATGTTATATGTCAATTATATCTTAGCAAAGCTGGAAAAAATATATGTTCCATTAAAAATAAGTTACCAGGGGGGTGCCTGGGTGGCTCAGTTGGTTAGGCATCTGACTTCAGCTCAGGTCATGATCTCGCAGTCTGTGAGTTTGAGCCCCACATGGGGCTCTGGGCTGACAGCTCAGAGCCTGGAGCCTGCTTCAGATTCTGTGTCTCCCTCTCTCTCTGCCCCTCCTCCACTTGCTCTCTGTTTCTCTTTCTCTCAAAAATAAACAAACATTAAAAAAATAAGTTATCAGGGGTAAGGAGGTGGGGAAAATGGGGAAATGTAGATCAAAAGCTAAAAATTGCAGTTATACCGAATGAGTAAGTCTAGAGATCTAATGTACAGCGTGGTGGCTATATTTAATCATACTGTATTGCATACTGGAAATTTGCTGAAAGTAGATTTCAGGTGTTCTCATCACATGCAAAATACATAGTAACTACTGAAGAGATGATATGTTAATTGATTAGATGGTAGTAGTCATTTCACAGTGTATATGTATACCAAATCATTTTGTAAACTTTAAATATATACAACTTATATTTGAAAATTAACGCTAAAAATAAATGAAAATAACATTCCACATTGGGAGTAATAAACACTATAAACCTATATCTCTCATTTTCCTACTGAATTTTATACTATTTTCTATTGTTACTTACGGATTGTGTGTTCGTAGGCATGTGTGTGTGTAATGCTTTTCAATATTATGTTTCTCCAAAACTGTAATTGGTGGAAAAATCATCTACAGTGTTGAATGACACTCTTCAAGGCACTGTGAATATGTTCTAGATACAAAATCCACATCGTGTAACTCAGGTGGACAAATTTTCTTTTTATAATTTATAGTGATCTCTATTGAGTCACTCTTCAACTCAGTAGGACACAATTGGACTTGGTCATTTCTGTAAAACAATTAATTCAATATTTTGTTTTTCATTCAATTCAGGATTGTCTACATTAGGAAAGGATTTACTTTCCCTCTTCTTTTCCCTGAGGTGATATGCAATTAAGGGTATATATGGGACGTTCATATAGAATTTTAAATGTGTTAGAGAAGGGGTGATCTGGTTCCAGATTCTCATGTGTCCATCTCATGCATCCTTTGGAATGTTTATTGTTCTGTCATGCTCTCAACTATAATCATCTTCCATCCTGACATTTACTAAGGTAGTCAGGCTCTTTGAATTCCCAGTTATGAGGTCCATGCTATATTCTGCCATAACACCCTGTTATTTCAACAATGTGACCCTTAGGATCTTCCAGCTAGCTCTCTCACTTATTTGCAAGCTCTATTTTTTTTTAAGTTTATTTAGTTATTTTGCAAGAGAAAGAGAGAGCACTCACCAGAAGGGTAGGGACAGAGAAGGGTAGGGACAGAGAGGGAGGGAGGGAGAATCCCAAGGAGGCTCTTCCCAATGTGGGGCTCAAGCCCATGAACCTGTGAGATCTTGACCTGAGCTGAAACCAAGAGTCACACATTTAACCAACTGAGCCACCCAGGTGCCCCTGCAAGTACCAGTTTTTAGCTTACTTTTGTGCTACTCCTGAGAGCAGAGGAAAATTTGGCTTCTTTCCTTTACCATTCTGGAGACTGCATGAACTGTCTCATGAACTCCATGAGCTCCATGAACTGTTTTAGATCAGATTTATACGCTTAGCCAAACTTTATATCCTTGCTTACTTTACTTGCTCTTGCACCATGCTGAAGTGTAAAAAATGCTGGAATCTTCAAGATCTCCAGATTACATGACTAAAAAAGCACATATTCCTACAACTTCAAAATTTTTTCATCTGCTTTGGAGTTCTATTCCCCTTCCACCCCCATCAACACTTGGATGTGCCTCCAATGAGGCCTCATGGAAGATCCCATGTCAGAAACTCATTCAAGCATCTACTCTGTGCTTCTTTTTAGACTCTGTTCCTCTTCCCCAAAGTATTTCTAGTTAAATTCTGCCATGGTCCACATTGCATTGGACAGTAAAAGTCTTGTTTGAACAGTAGCTGTCAATGGGGAAGACAAAGCTATTACATAGGGAGATGAACACATACAAATATACATCAAGTAAATATTTCAAAATATCACTTTGCAATAGACAATCCTACTCCATTATTGCTCATAGAACCTACAATGAGATAAGCACATGGTAAAGGCTCAGGAAATTTGTGAGTTGAAAAATGTATTGGTTCTAGGGGCATCTGGGTGGTTCAGTCAGTAAAGCGTCTGACATTGGCTCAGGTCATGAATTCCTGGTTAGTGACTTTGAGCTGCCCTGTCAGGCTCTGTGCTGACAGCTCAGAGCCTGGAGCCTGCTTCAAATTCTGTGTCTCTCACTCTCTCTGCCCCTCACCTACATGCCCTCTGTTACTATCTCTCTAAAAAAATAAACATTAACAAAAATAAAGAAAGAAAAATGTATTGGTTTTAATAATTACAAGACAGAGGTATTACATATGAATCCATATGCCTATTTTTACATTAGATTACTATGGATTAAAAGTAAAACAAATATGTATGTCAGAGAAATACTCAACACCTTGGGGTATATTGGTATCAATTTAGGCTAAAATCTTACTTCAAATAGTTCATATGCTAATAGAAAAAGACATGATTGGGGCGCCTGGGTGGCTTGGTCCGTTAAGCGTCCGACTTCGGCTCAGGTCATGATCTCACGGTCCGTGAGTTCAAGCCCCGCGTCGGGCTCTGTGCTGACAGCTCAGAGCCTGGAGCCTGTTTCAGATTCTGTGTCTCCCTCTCTCTCTGCCCCTCCCCTGTTCATGCTCTGTCTCTCTCTGTCTCAAAAATAAATAAACGTTAAAAAAAAATTTAAAAAAAAAATTTAAAAAAAAAAAAAGAAAAAGACATGATTGTTCACATATAACCCTAACAAACAGCAGATTGTGGGCTATAATAATAAAGCATATTAATAGTTACAGTTTGTTGAGTTAATATTTGCCAAACCTTATGCTTGGTACTTTACATACTTCAACTTATGCATTGCATATAACAACTAGTGATATTGCTATTACCATCTAAATATATAAAGAAAAAGGAGGTGAAGTCTTTAAACTATAGAAGCTGTGTTCTAGAAGAACCCAGAGAAAGAACAAATTGGTGCCAGTGGACTGCAATTCAAGACCTGCTTCTTTGACGGAAAGGCATTTGAACTGGGTCTTTTTGGAAATGGGTGGGATTTTCCTAAACATATTTAGAGAATAGCTTAATGACACCAAAACAGTAGCAAAGATTTTTAAGCGAGGAGGTGACAGTAATTGGGACTGTACTTTGAAGACAGCTTTGACAGAAATTTGAAGAAAATAGTGGAAAGTATAAATACTTCTTATCAAGAACAAAAAAACTAGACGTTAAATTCATCTTGAATGAAAATTGACACTGTGAGAAATGTGTATTTTAATAACTCTCAAAATCCTTGTAATTCAAGCTAGTCTATAAAATTAGAGACAAACTATGTACCAGTGCTCAAAAGTATAGTGAACTTAGAAGCCAATGATATCTATGTACTCAAAAAAGGGGATACTTAAATGTCTATTACTATCACATGAATTTCAAAAATGCCATCATTTAGGAATTATATTGTATCAGTTAATGAGTATTTAAAGACTATTTTTCAATCTTTAGAAAAAAATAAACAGCTATAGTCATCTACCAAAGTGATTTATTGACTTAATCAGATGAGACTTCTCCATTGAACCAACAATAAAATTATATTTATGGACTTTGATAGAGTATACATAGTCATTATTTTTGTCACCTCGACATCATGTTACCAATGTGATATTTAAGAAAGTAGAGCAAAATATCAAAAAGATTACACATTTTGGAGGTCTATGTTTTTATGTGAATTCCAATTCAAGTTTTAAAAAGACTCTTTGAAGCAATCCACTTTCCAATGTAGCCCACAGATTTAATAATTAATTACTAATGTCTCAGCAGTTTTGTGTGATCGGTAAAATTATGGGTCTAACAAAATCAAGATTATAGCTTTCATAATTGCATAGGTGAATTAGCTTCCCACAGATAAACATACCATATTTCTTTTTATTGCTATTGATGAGGATCATGTTCAACAAAATACTGATTTCACAGGATATTAACGGGAATCATGTTATAAAGTGGTCAAATTAGTTTCAGAAATGTTAAATTCAAATAAAGAAAACATGTTTTGTGTTATTTTTACTGTAAATTTTTGTGTTATTTTTACTGTAGACTTTCTCTTTAGTTTTAATATGTTCATATGAACTGCAAATCTCTAAGAAAGAATATAGTATGTAGTATTTCTCAAGATAATATGCTCACAGAATCCTTTATTTCCTGAATATTTCGACAGACTATTGTGCTGTAAAATACACTTTGAGTATTCTAATGTATGCCATATAGCAAGGCTTCTTGTAGTATGTGTTATTTTCTTATTCAGATTTAAATAACCATGATACATTAGGAAAAATGCATGATTACTTCATATATACATATCTGGTTTACTACTCTAATCAAATAATACTTAGATGGAGGCTAATTGGTCACATTTCATAACACAAATGCTTATTTTGTATTTCCACATAGTCAAATATTTAAGCACATGTAGTTTATTTGGAGGGAGAAGGAACACTAGCAGGAACAAAGTGATGTGAGACAGGGAAGACAAGAGAGTTGATAATGAGTGTGTTCTTATATCACCTACAATAATGGACACCTAGAAATTAATTCTGCAGGGAAACCTTGCAAACCATGAAAAAAAAATTTTCCATATTATTCCAGCTATGGGATGCTGTAGCTATAATACTTTTATACTCACATACCAGTCAATCATTTTTTAAGGGTTGTCCTGGCGGACTGGCAGTGGGAAGTGGTGAGAGAAATTATTTCCCAGGCACTTCTGGGCAAAGTAGTCTCTAGCAGTACTCTTCAACACATTATCTATTAACAGGACATTTACTAATTATGGGGAAAATTTTCAAAAATTCTAGCACTTATGGAACACTGAATAAATTGCAAAGAATCATATGATAATAGACTAATGAGAGTTTAGAATAAGATGGTAAACTGGACATGCATTTCTAATTCCCTAGTCGGATGAATTTTTTTTTAATGGGGAAAAAGTCTTGCAGAGGAGGAAAAATTACTAAAGCCGTGATAAATAAGGAAAAGTACCACAAGTGGTCCAGAAATATTGAGAGAGTCCTAACAGGTGGCAAGTAGACAGAGTGGAATTGACTAGAAAAATGAGATCTCAATAGATGCAAATAAGTTGTTTACAGCTTCTGTGGTAGCTGCAAGCTAAGTCAGTTCATGAAGGAAAGAAAGGAGTTCTGAAGGGTACATCAGGATGATTAACCAGAGAACATTGTTTGGAGAAGCTATGTTTATTGCTTTCTCCTTCCTCTTTTATTTATGCTAAGAACCTGACCAAAAGCTGTAGGCTAAAGCAGTGGGTGTGAGTTCCAAGGCTGGAAAGGAAAAGCAGAACGCAGATTGCCATTAGATAATCAGGAGAAGCATGGGATCTCTCACAGTCAAAAGATATCCCCATAAGGAACATCTTCTTCCTTCATTCAGCCAGAACAGAGATTATGGCACACAGATTAGTCAGGGGGACAGAGGTGCTCAAAAATAATGTTGAGCACACAAATACAAATTAACAAACACTTGAGTTAAACAAACATCACAGAGTAAAATGCTGAAAGTAAGCAATAGTAAATGTAACACTCCTCACCTTTTAGAAAGAGGGGGTAAGACACTTAACAGTTTGTGCCTGAGTGGAAAAGACTGCTAAGGAATGAATTATCACATAATAATGAGCCAAAAATCCTTTCTCAAGGCAGGTTAAATGAGTAAATGCTTGGGAGTAGGAGAGAAAAACTGAACTTTGGCAAAATAGATCCAAATGTACCAATATTTTTCTAGTTGGATTTCCAGGGTGATAATTTAGAGGAAATGTGAGGAGAAAAATCACTAAATCATGGAAGAAAATTTCAGACTTAAAAAAAGACCTGGACTGTAAGACTTAACTATCCAACTGCCAAATGGATGGCAAACAGGATGAATGAAAATTATCCACATTGAGATACATAGTGATGAAATGTTAGAATAACAAAAATAAAGATAAAATCTTTAAATAGTACCATACAGAAAAAAAATGCAGGACACACACAAAAGAAAATTAACCATGGTAGTGTCAGACTTCTTTTTTCTTTTACCGTGTTTTCCATTTATTTAGCTTAGATTTTCTTCGAAGTTTTGAAAATTATACTGCAGATAACATATAGTGTAACATTAGTTTCAGGTGTACAATATATTGATTCAACAATTCTATACATTTCTCAGTGCTCCTCAAGATAAGTGTATTCTTCTCTGAAAACTATAAAATATTGATGAAAGAAATTGAAGATGATACCACAAAAAAATGGAAAGACATTCCATGTTCATGGATTGGAAGAACAGATATTGTTAAAACGTCTATACTACCCAAAGCAATCTACATATTTAATGCAATCCCTATCAAAATTCCAACAGCATTTTTCACAGAACTAGAACAAACAATCCTAAATTTTATATGGAACCACAAAGGACCCTGAATTGCCAAAGCAATTTTGAAAAAGAAAAGCAAAGCTGGAGGTATCACAATTCCAGACTTCAACTTACATTACAAAGCTGTAGTGATCAAAACAGTATGGTACTGGCACAAAAACAGACACATAGATCAGTGGAACAGAACAGAAGACCCAAAAGTAAACCCACAACTACACAGCAAATTAATATTTGACAAAGCAGCAAAGAATATACACTAGGAAAAAGACAGTATCTTCAACAAATGGTGTTGGGAAAACTGGTCAACTACGTGTAAAAGAATGAAACTGGACAACTTTCTTACACTATACACACAATAAATTCAAAATGGATTAAAGACCTAATGTGAAACCTAAAATCCTAAAATCCTTTTGCAAATAATACTGCAATAAATATAGGATGCACATATCTTTATGAATTAGTGTTTTTGTATTCTTTGTGTAAATACCCAGTAGTGGAACTACCAGATCACATGGTAGTTCTATTTTTAACTTTTTGAAGTTATTTTCCACAGTTTTCCACAGTGACCACACCCTCTTGCACTTCCACCAACAATGTATAAGGGGTTCCTTTTTTTCCCACATCCTTCTCAACACTTGATTTCTTGTGCTTTTTATTTTGGCCATTCTGACAGGTGTGAAGTGACATCTGATGGTGGCTTTGATTTGCATTTCCCTTGTGATTATGGTTATTGAGCATTTTTTTCATGTGTCTGTTGGCCATCTTTATATCTTCTTCAGGGAAATGTCTATTCATATTTTCTACTCATTTTTAAGTGGATTTTTTGTATTGAGTTGTGTAAGTCTTTATGTATTTTGGATACTGTTTATCAGATATATCATTTGTAAATATTTTATTCCCTTCAGTATGTTGCCATTTAGTTGTGCTCATTGTTTTCTTTGCTGTGCAGATACGTTTTATTTAACTAAGAATCCCTAATAGTTTATTTTTGCTTTTGTTCCTCTTGGTTCAAAATATATATCTAGAAAGATATATATCTAGAAAAAAAAATATCTTATATATATATATATATATATATATATCTAGAAAATATATATCTAGAAAATATATATCTAGAAAGATGTTGACACAGCCAGTGTCAGAGAAAATTACTGCCTGTGCTCTCTTCTAGTATGTTTAACGTTTCAGGTCTAACATTTATATCTTTAACCTATTTTGAGCTCATTTTTGTGTATGGTGTAAGATAGTAGTCCAGTTTCATTCTTTTGCATGTATCTGACCAGTTTTCCAGTTTCCCAGCCCCACTTTTTTAAGAGACTTCTTTTTTCCCATTACATATTCTTGCCTCCTTTGTGGAAGACTAATTTTCCATATAATTTTGGGTTTATTTCTGGGCTCTCTGTTCTGCTTTATTGACTTATGTGTCTATTTTTGTGCCACTACTATACTGTTTTGATTTCTACAGTTTTGTACTATATCTTGAAATCTGTGACTGTGATATCTCCAGTTTTGTTCTTTTTCAAGATTGCTTTGGCTATTCAGGGTCTTCTGTGGTTCCATAGAAATTTTAGGATTATTTATTCTAGTTCTATGAAAAATTCTGCTGGTATTTTGATAGGGATGGTATTAAAACTGTACGTCACTTTCGGTGCTATAAACATTTCAACGATATTTTTTCTTCCAATTTATGAGCATGGAATGTCTTCCCATTTCTTTGTGCCATCTTAAATTTCTTTCATCAGTGTTTTATAGCTTTCAAAGTACATATCTTTCACTTCCTTGGTTAAGTTAATTCCTAAATATTTTGGTCTTTCTGGTTCAATTGTAAATGGGATTGTGTTCTTAATTTATCTTTCTGCTGCTTCATTAATAGTGTATACAAATGCAACAGATTTATGCAAAATGATTTTTTATCCCATAACCTTACTGGATTCATTTATCAGTTCTAGTAGTGTTTTAAAGGAGTCTCCAGGATTTTTATACTATCATTTCATCTGCAAATAGTGAAAGTTTTACTTCTTCCTTACTAATTTGGATGCCTTATATTCCTTTTTCTTGTATTAATGCTGTGGCTAGCACTTCCAGTTCAGGTCCTATATTGAATAAGTTGGTGAGGGTGGACATGTTCTCCTTTTCTGATCTTAGGGGAAAAGCTCTCAGTTTTTCACCTTCAGTATGACATTAGTTGTGGATTTTTCATATATGGCCTTTATTATATTGAGATATGTTTCCTCTAAATCTACTTCGTTGAGAGTTTTTATCATGAATGGGTATTATACTTGGTCAAATGTTTTTTTCTGCACCTGTTGAACTAATCATACTGTTTTCATCCTTTTTCTTATTGGTGTGAGGCATCATGTTGAATGATTTGCAGATATTGAATGAACCTGGATTTCAGGAATGAATCTCACTTGATTGTGCTAATTTTTTAAAAAGAATTGTTGGATTCCATTTGCTAATATTTTATTAAGGATTTTTGCATCTATGCTCTTCACACATATTGGTCTATGTTTCTTTTCTTTTCTTTTTTCTTTGTAGGATCTTTATTTAGTTTTGGTATCAGAGTAATACTGTCCTCATAAGATGAATTTGGAAGCTTACCTTCTATTTTCTGGAATAGTTTGAGAAGAATAGTATTCTTTAAATGTTTGGTAGAATTCACCTGTGAAGCCTCTGGTCCCAAACTTTTGTTTGTTGGGATTTTTTTGATAACTGATTCCATTCCATTGATGGTAATTATTCTGTTCAAATTTTCTATTTCTTCCTGATTCAGTTCAGGGATGTTAAATGTTTCTAGAAATTTATCCATTTCTTCTAGGTAGTCCAATTAGCTATTATATAATTTTTTATAATATTCACTTATAATCCTTTGCATTTCTGTGGTATCAGTTGTTATTTCTCCTGTTTCATTTCTGATTTTGTTTATTTCATTCTTCTCTATTTTGTTCTTTTTGATGAGTCTGGCTAAAGTTTTATCAATTTTGTTGATCTATTCAAAGAAGCAGCTCACGGTTTCTTTGAATTTTTCTATTGTGTGTTTTTTGTTTTTTTGTTTTTTTTTTTTTTAGTTTATGATTTACTTCTGTTCTAATCTCTAAAATTTCCTTCATTTTTCTGGGTTTTGGTTTTGTTTGTCCTTATTTTTCTAGCTCCTTTAGGTTTAAGGTTAGGTTGGGGTTTTTTTTTTTGAGATATTTCTTGCTTTTTGAGGAAGACCTGGATGCAACAAACTTCCTTCTTAGAAAAACTTTTGCTGCGTCCCAAAGATTTTGGGCTGTTGTGTTTTCATTTTCATTTATTTCCATGTTTTTTTTTAATTTCCTCTTTTATTTCTTGTTTGACCCATTCATTGTTTGGTAGCATGTTATTTAACCATGTATTTGTGTTCTTTCCAGTTTTTTTCTTGTGATTGATTTCTAGTTTCATAGCATTGTGGTCAAAACAGATGCATAGAATAACTTCGATTTTTTAAAATTTGTTTAGACTTCTTTTGTAGCCTAATACATGACCTATTCTGGAGAATGTTCCATGTGTGCTTGAAAATAATGTGTCTTCTGATGTTTTATGATGGAATGTTCTGAATATATCTGTTAGCTTCATATGAGTCAATTTGTCATTGTTGTCATTGTTGTCACCATTTCCTTGTTGATTAGGGGTTTCAATAATCTATCCATTGATGTAAGTGCAATGTTAAAGTTCCTTACTATTTTTGTATTACTATCAATGAGCTCCTTTATGCTTATTATTAGCTGCCTTATGCATCTGTGTATTCACATCTTGTGTACATAAATATTTAAAATTGTTATACCTTCTTGTTGGATTTTTTTAATGAATACAGTGTCCTTCTACTTCTCTTGGTATAATATTTTAATGTTTTTGTTTTTATTTTTGAAGGAGAGAGAGAGAGAGAACATGAGCAGGGGAGGAGCAGAGAGAGAGGGAGACACAGAATCCGAAGCAGGCTCCAGGCTCTGAGCTGTCAGCACAGACCCCGACGTGGGGCTAGAACTCGCGAACTGTGAGATCATGACCAGAGCTGAAGTCGGACACTCAACCAACTGAGCCACCCAGGCACCCCTTTTGGGACAGTATTTTAAAGTCTACTTTGTCCAATGTAAGTATGGCTACCCTGGCTTTCTTTTCACTTCCATTTACATAAGGGCTGTTCCAGCTCTTCACTTTCAACGTGTACCTGTCTTTAGGTCTGAAGTGAGTCTCTTTTAGGCAGAACAGAGATGGGTCTTGCTTTTCTATCCATTCTTTTACCCTGTGTCTTTTGATTGAAGCATATAGTCTACTTATATTCAAAGTAATTTTTGGTGGGTATGCACTTATTGCCATTTTGTTACTTGTTTGATGGTTGTTTTTGTAGTCATTCTCTTTTCCTTTCTTCTTTTTCTCTCTTCTCTCACCATTCGTTTGCATTCTTTAGTGATATACTTGGATTCCTTTCCTTTATTTTTCATATGTCTATTTCTGTTTTTTGATTTGTGGTCATAATTTGGTTTGTCTATAAGATTTTATGCATATAACAGTCTACAGAAAGTTGATGGTCCCTGAAGTTTGAACCCATTCTTTATTCTTCTCTCCCTCATGTTTTAGATAAATAGTGTCATATTTTCCATCATTTTAATTTGTGAATTGCTTACCTGATTGTTATATATATATATATATATATATATATATATACTTATTTGTACTGATTTTGTTGATAGAGTATTCTTGGCTGTAGGGTTTTTTCCTTCAGCATTTTCAATATATCATGCCACTCCCTTCTGGCCTGCACAGTGTCTGCTGAAAAAGTCAGCTCATAGCCTTATGGAGTTTCCCTTGTACGTAACTGTTTTCTCTTGCTGCTTTTAGCATTCTCTCTTTATCACTACTTTTTGCCATTTTAAGTATTACGTGTGTGGGTGTGGACCTCCGTGGGTTGATTTTGTTGGGGTTCTCTGTGCCTCCTGGATCTGGATTTCTGTGTCCTTTCCCCAGATTCTAGATGGTTTCAGCAATTATTTCTTCAAATAAAATTTGT
Organism: Panthera uncia; assembly: GCF_023721935.1. Classification (NCBI taxonomy): domain Eukaryota; kingdom Metazoa; phylum Chordata; class Mammalia; order Carnivora; family Felidae; genus Panthera; species Panthera uncia. Next base: position 27,922,731 of record NC_064817.1, read on the forward strand.
TCTCCCTTTGCTCTCTCTCTTCTTCTGGAATCCCTTTAAGGCAAATGTTATTATCTTGATTTTGTTGCTGAGTTCTTTTAGTCTATTTTTATCGTTTTGTTATTTTTACTCTCTCCTGTTCAGCTTGATTACTTCCTTCTACTCAGTCCTCCAAGCCACTGCCCCATTCTTCTGCTTTCTCTAGTTTGCTATTTATTCCATTTAGCGTATTTAAAAATTCAGTTATTGAGTTCTTCATCTCTGGTTCTTTGTTATGTTTTCTGTCTCTTTATTGAGGGTCTCACAGAGGTCCTCCACTCTTTTCCCAAGTCCAGGGAGTATCTTTATGACCATTACTTAGAATTTTTTATCAGGCATTTTGCTTTTCTCTGCTTCATTTAGCTCTTTTGTTGTGGTTTTGTCCGTTCTTTCATTTGGGACATAATTCTCTGCCTCTCCATTTTGTCTAGCTCTCTGTATCTGTTTGTTTATGTTATGAAAGTCAGCTGTTTCCTGCTCTTGAAAATGGTGGTCTTTTGAAGAAGATATCCTGTAGTGCCCTGCAGTGCAATGTTCCCTGTTCCCTGTTCCCTGTGGCTGTGCTGTTTTTGCCTTCACTCCAGTCATCTGCGATGGTTCTCTTTGTCTGTTGTGGGCAGGGTTTGGTCCTTGTGTTGTTAGTGGGCCAGTAGGGTGGGCCTTGGGTTTGAGATGAGTCAGACCAGGCATTGGCCAGAGATGCAGTAGCTTTGTATTGCAAGGCGCTTTTTCTATGTTGTCCTCTGAGAAGCTTTCACTGGTGGGCGGGGCCTGCTATCAGAGCAGATGTCTACTCCCAGACCACCTCTGAGGCAGCAGTTGGACTGGTGTCTGTAGTTGTCTTCCCCTCTCCCGAGGTCAGGAGTCACTTCAGAGTGATTCTGGCCACTGTCAGGACTGCTTGCACACTGACAGGCCTGTGGCACCGCTTTGGATGGGCTCTGGCCAAAGGTATATTGGAGGAGGGAAGTCCAGAGAAGAATGCAGTGGTGGGACATGCATTGTCAACAAGGTCCATGCTGGTGTATGTGGGAAGTGACTTGCAGTCTCTGAGACCCAGGCAGGCCAGGTTGGAACAAGGTTTGCATATGTCTGCTGTGGGAGGATACCTGGAGCAGCGGAGTGACTGGAGGGGGTGTGTCTACAGAAGAAATCAGAGATAAGGTGTGCTTTTAGCAAGTCCTATTTCATGATGTGCAGGAGTACTTTGTTATTTCTGCAAAAGAATGCAGGGTTTGCATGTGCAGAAAGGGAGGTTAGTCAGCTGTTTTCAAATGTAGTCTAGCCTTATCTTCTGGGAAAGTTTGGTCCTTCAATCCTCAAGGCCAGGGTTCTGAATATCTCAATGATATTAACTTAGTTCTTGTACATATCAAGTGACTTAGGTCAGCAAGGAAGGAGTGTGTAAGCTTGAAGCAAGTTAATCCTTAAGAGTGACGGGAGGGCTGTTACACCAGAGGTGAGCCCATTGATTTTTAAAGTTCCAGGTGTTAAGTCCTACTGACTGTAAGAACTCACAAAGTTCAGCTCATCCAGTTCTCAAAGCTGAATGTTTCTTCCTTGTGCAGGCTCCCTATGCCTGGGGTGCCTGGCATGAGATTGTATTTTACTCCCCCCTCAACGCCTATGGTGTTCCTCCATTCTGCAGATGCTCCCACAAATCTCTTTAGCTCTGACCACATCTCTGCCCTTCCTACCCTTTCAGATGAGGCCTCTTCTCTACATATAGCTGTGGAGAGTCTGTTGTGCTAGTCTTTTGGAGAGTTTAGTGGGTTATTTACAGTGACGTGGGTGTGATCTAGTTGTATTATGGGATGAGGTGAGCTTAGTTTCCTCCTACTTCACCATCTTCCTAGGAAGTTTCTCCTATTGCCTACTGATTTTTAAAAGGGGAGAGTCAATCTATAGGGACTTTTAAAAAACTTTATATATATACTATACAAAGTTGTTTATATTGTGTTTAGTTAATTTAACTAGTTTTTTTTTTTTTTTATACTTCATCAAATTCTAGTTTTGAGCATCTGGGAAGTTGTAGTAACCAGAAAACATGGGAGTAGAAAAGAGATATACCAAGAAATCCTCTTGGATGTTTGGTTTATTGATCATTTTTTAGTTAGGCAAGAACATTGTCTTTCTTCACTATATCTCAATACTAATGATTGGATGCTCACTTGTGTCGCAGAGGCAGACTGCATGATTTCTGAAACCTCAACCTTTACAACCAAAGCTCTTTAACTGTCTTAACAGCTGGATGAGAACACTGAAACTGGAAAGCAGCCACATCTTCCCTTTGAAGTTCCACTGAAAACAATATCAGAGCATTGAGGGGAAAGCAGCAACTATAGATTTGTTCTACAGCACAGACAGTTGATACCGAAAATTTCTCAAGCATTTTTTCTGTTGTTTCCTTTCTCCCCAATTTATTGAACTCATCTATAATTTTTTTGCCATTTTAGAACTGTATTTTTAGTCTCCACCTTAATTCATCCCACCAGGACACTTACTTTTGAAAATAGTGGGACATTTCTTGTCCCTAAAACTGATAAAATTTTGTTCTGTTATTGGAGGTAGGAAAGTGGAAATATGTACCTGAGAACTACACTTGCTTTTTGCTAAATTATTGTTATGGGTTTGGAATTATACACATGAACTTATCATTTTTTTACTATTGGGTATATTTTCTCCTTACCCACTTGTTTTCTGAGCTAATACTTTAAAAAAACTGAATATCTTAGTAATAGATTTTTTGTGAAGTATATGCCTTTAGTAAAGCTTGTCAAGATCATAAAATAATGTGAGGGTTGTCCAGTATAGCAGTATTGGAAGCTCTTGAACTTACCTCTTCCTGTGGACACACAAAACACACAGGTATATATGGAAAACTTCCCTCTGAAAAGGACCTGAAAACAATCTGAACAGCTCCTCCACAACAAAGGATAAAATGGCTGTGTTGAGATGAGTGGGAAAGGCAGAAATACAGTGTTAAGAAAAAGTCCATCCCGGGCACAGCAACCCCAAATCAGGAGTGATTTCATAAAGCAGGTGCATCTTCCTGAGGAATGAGAGGCATCTAGCTTTGAAAACAATGGGACTTATACCCAGGAGACCCAAATAGCTGTAGGGAACAGAGATACCACTTAAAGGGCTTATATGTAGACCCCCTCACCCCAGGGCCCAGTGGCAGTTTGAACATTGCCTACACTACTTGTGAAAGAGATCCATTTGATAATCTTAAAGTCCTCTGGAGGGGCAGGAGCCTGCTGGGAATCTCTCCTGGACAGAGTTGTTAGTGGGCACCATTTATGTGTTTTCATTCTACCTTGCTAATACTGGCAGATGCACACAGTTCCTGCACTAACCCAGAGCCCTGCCAAAGCCAGCAGGCACACACATTTCCTGAACTCTCCTGATGCCCTGCTAAAGACAGCAGGAGCTTCAGAGAGGACTACCCTGCTGAAGCTGGTTTGCATGCACAGTCCCTGTACTCTTAACTGCCTCTCTAAAGCTGACAAACATGCACAGACCATACAGGGCACTCCACTTGACTGCCTGGCTCTGGTGGCAAGGGGAGCTTGTTTTCCTGAATCCTATGGGACTGTGACAATCAGAGACAGTTCTTGGCAGGCAATCACCCCCCAGGGCACTACACAAACAGTAGACTGAAACATACCCATAGTCTTCAGGTGAAAAAGGCCTATTTAATTTTCCCGAAGCTTTAGCTTGAAGAACAGGTTTCAGGGTCATCACACTCCTAGAGACTACAGTGGTGCTCTCAAGCAACAAAGGGTGGGGGACACTATCTTTGTGCTTTCCCTTATCCTCCCTATAACTCACTAGTACCTCCCAGAAAGGAACTTATACACTCATCTGCTGCCCCAGTTTTGCAACTGTTGCTCAAGGGACATCTCCAGATTGGAGATGGCTGGAGGCCAGCAGTATTTACCATTGAAGTCACACAGGACTGTATGTGTTTGCATTAGTTAAAAGCTGCAGCCTGAGGGTTTGTTTACCAATCAACCTGACTCTAGGTGCTAACTGAGATCCCTCCCTTTGGAAGAGTGACAGGTCTTGGCACACTCTTAACAATAGGAACCTATCCAGAATAAATCAGGCTGCTTAGGCAATCACAAAAGTTTGGGAGAAAATCAACAGCTAGGGCAAGAATGAATGAAGAAGTTCATTTACACAAGACTATTCATTCAAGACTTGGAGAGGTTGCTGTTTCACCTAGTACATAGAAACAAACAAACAAGAAAAGAGTCAAGAAAAATGAGGAAACATGAATATATTCCAAATGAAAGGGTAAGATAAAACCTCAGGAAAAAAAAATAACAAAATGGAGGTAATTTATATGAGAATTCAAAATAATAGTCATAAAGGTGCTCACTGAACTTAGGAAAAGAACTGATGAACACAGTGAGAATGTTAACAAAGGGAAAATATAAGAACATACCAGATGAAAGTGTAAGAGGTAAAGAATACAATAACTGAACTGAAAAGAAAAATACACTAGAGGGATTCACTGGCAGGCTAGGTGAAGCTGAGGAAAGGATCAGTGAACTAGAATATAGGACAGTGAAAACTTACCCAGACAGAACAGCAAAAAGAAAAAAAGAATTGACGATAGCTTAAAGAACCCATGGGACAACATTAAGCAGAATAACATTCATATTATAGGGTTTCCAGAAGGAGATGAGAAAGACAGTGGCAGAAAACTTATTTAAAGAAATAATAACTGAAAACTTCCCTAACTCAGGCAAGAAATTCACATCTACATCCAGGAAGCTCAGAGTTCCAAATAATGTGAACATAAAGTATCTATACCAAGACATTATAATTAAAATGTCAAAAGTTAAGAATAAAGAGAAAATCTTAAAAGCATCAAGAGAAAAACAACTTGTATGTAAAGGGAACTCCCACAAGGATATCAACAGATTTTTCGGCAAAAACTTTGCATCGCAAAAAAGAGTATCATGATATATTTAAAGTGCTGAATAGAAAAAGCACCCTACAAGAGAGAGAGAGAGAGAGAGAGAGGAAATAAAGACAATATTTTACCTGGCAAGGTAGGTATTCAGATTCAAAGGAGAGACATAGTTTTCCTAGCAAGGAAAAGCTAAAGGAGTTTATCACCAACCACTAGATCAGCCTTACATAAATGTTAAAGAGACTTCTTTAAGCTGAAAAAAAAGAAAAATAATTAGTAACAAGGAAAAATATGAAAGTATAAATCTCACTAATAAAGGTAAATATAAGGTAAAGATTAAAAGACAAAAGTAGTAAAAATAGCCACAGTTACAAAAATTAGTTAAGGGGTATATAATATCAAAAGACATAATATGTGGGGAATGAGTAGTAAAAATGTAGTTTTTTAGAGTACATTCAAATTTAAGTTGCTGTCAACTTAAAATAGACATTAATAAATAAAAACTTAATATATATAATAATATACATATATATAATATATTAATATATATATATCCACAAAGCCAAAACCTGTAGCAGATACACAAATGATAAGAAAGGAGTCTAAACACTACAGGAACCTATCAAACCACAAGTGACGAGAGCAAGAGAAGAAAAAAAAACAGGAATTACAAAACAAAAATAAAATAATTAACAAATTACATTAAGTACATACTAATCAATAATTACTCTGAATGTAAATTGACTAAATTCTAGAAAACAAAGGACATAGTGGCTGAATGGTTTAAGAAAACACCAACCCCCCCACCCAACCAAGACTCATTTATATTTTGTCTACAAGAGCCTCAGTTTAAATGTAAGGACACACCTGAACTGAAAGTGAGCAGTGGAAATGGTTGTTCTGCACAAATGGAAACCAAAAGAAACCTAGAGTAGCAACACTTTTATAAGACAAAAAAGACCTTAAAACAAAGACTGTAATAAAAGACAAAGAACGCCATCACACAATAAGGGGGCCAATCCAACAAGAGGATATGACATTTGTAAATATTTATGTACTCAACATAAGAACACCTAAATATATAGAGAAAATATTAACAGATCTAAAGGGGGAGGTTGAGAGCAATACATTAATACTAAGGAACTTTAATAACCCTACTTATAACAAAGGAAAAATCATCCAGGCAGAAAATCAGTAAGGAAGCATTGTCCTCAAATGGCACATTAGACTAGATGGATTTAATAGACATATTCAGAATATCCCATCCAGAAACACCAGAATATACATTCTTCTCAAGTGTGAATGGAACATTATCCAAGATAGATCATATGTTAAGCCATAAAACAAGTCTCAAATAAGTTAATAATATTGAAATTATATCAAGCATCTTTTCTGATTACAATGGTATGAAACTAGATATGAATTACAAAACAAAGCTAGAAAAAACACAAATATGTAGAGATTAAACAACATACTACTGAACAACCAATGAGTCAACCAAGAAATCAGAGGAGAAATAAAAAAATGTCTAGGTATAAATGAAAAGAAATATGGCATACCAAAATCTATGGGGTGCAGCAAAAGAAGTTCTAGGAGGGAAATTAATCGCCATACATGCCTACCTCAAGATACAAGAAAAATCCCAAATAAACAATGTTACTTTAGACCTAAAATAACTAGAAAAAGAACAAAGTCCAAATTTAATAGGAAAGAAATAACAAAGCTCAGAAAAGGAATAGATATTAAAAAGACAATCAAAAAGATATATGAAACTAAAAGGTCACTATTTGAAAAGATAAACAAAACTCAACTAACCTTTAATTAGAATGACCAAGGAAAAAAGAAAAGGGGCTCAAATAAAATAAAATATAAAAGAGAACGCACAAATGATACTACAGAAATACAAAGGATCATAAAAGACTACTATGAAGAATTATATACCAATAAGTTGGCCAATTTAGAAGAAATGGATAAATTCCAGGAAACTTACAATCTTCCAGGGTTGAATCATGAATAGTTAATCTGAATTAACACATTAGTAGTAAGGAGAATGAATAATTAATCCAAAACCTCCCAACAAACAAAAGCCAAGAACCAGATGACTTCACTGGTGAGTTCTATGAAAGCTACAAAAATATTTAATATATAGCCTTCTTAAACTCTTCCAAAAAATCTAAACAGGAGATAAGTCTTCCAAACTGATTTTAGGAGGCCACCATTACTCTGATATCCAAACCAGAAAAGGACACCACACACACACAAAAATTACAGGCCAGTATTCCTGATGAATATAGATGCAAAAATCATCAACAACATCTTAGCAAACCAAATAATTTAAAAGGGCCATACACCATGATCAAGTGGGATTTATTTTGGAGATGCAAGAATGGTTCAACATTCACAAATAAGTCAACATGATATACCACATTAACAAAATGAAGGATAAAAATTATATGATCATCTCAATAAATGCAGAAAAAGCTCATGAGAAAATTCAACATTCACTTATGCTAAAAATCCCTCAACATAGTGAGTATAGTGGAAACATACCTCATTGTAATAAAGGCATGACAAGCCCACATCTAACATCATACTTGATGGTGACAAGCTAAACCTTTTTCCTCTAAGATAAGGAACAAGATGCCCACTCCCACCCCTTTTATTCAACATAGTACTTAAAGTTCGAGCTAGAGGAATTAGGCAAGAAAAGGAAATAAAAGTCATCCAAACTGGAAATGATGAAATAAAACTGTCACTATCTGCAGGTGACATGATTTTATATATAGAAAATTCTAAAAACTTCACCAACAAAACCCTGTTAGAACTGGTAAAAGAATTCAGTAAAAATGCAGGGTATAAACTCAATATAGAAAAATCCGTTGCATTTATATATACACTAACAATGAACTATCAGAGTGAGAAATTAAGAAAATAGTCCCCTTTTCAACTGCATACAAATAAAATACCTAGGAATAAATTGAACCAAGAAAGTAAAAGATCTGTATACTAAAAACTATAAAACACTGATAAAAGAAATTGAAGACACAAATGAACAAAAAGATATTTTATGCTCATGGGTTAAAAGAATTACTATTGTTAAAATTTCCATACTACCTAAAGCAATCTACAGATTTAATGAAATATTCATTAAAATTCTAATGGCATTTTTCACAGAAATAGAAGAAATAATCCTAAAATGTGTATGGAACCACAAAAGACCCCAAGTAGCAAAAGTCATCTTGAGAAAGAAAAACAAAGCTGGAGGCATAATGTTCCCTGATTTCACACTATACTACAGAGCTGTAATAATCAAAATAGTATGGTGTTGACATAAAAACAGATCACTAGAACACAACAGAGATCCCAGAAATAAACTCATACATATGTGGTAAGTTAATTTATAACAAAGGAGACAAGAACATACAATGCGGAAAGGAAGTCTCAATAAATGGTTCTGGGAAAACTGGACAGCCACATGCAAAAGCATGAATCCAGACTACTATCTTATACCATACACAGAAATTATCCCTAAATGGATTAAAGACATAGGTGATAAGTTCCTTGATATTGGTTTTGGTGATGATTTTTTTTTTTTGATCTCTCTCCAAAGGCAAAGATAACAAAAGCAAAAGTAAACAAGTAGGACTATATCAAAATAAAAAGCTCTGCATAGCAAAGGAAACTATTAAGAAAAAGAAAAGGCAGCCTATTGAATGGGAGAAAATATCACAAATCATATATCCAATAAGAGGTTAATGCCCCAAATATATAGTGAACTCATACAAACCCATCGCAGAAAAATAATCTGATTTAAAAAGTGGGCAGAGGACCTAAATAGACATGTTTCCAAAGAAGACATAGAGATGGCCATCAGACAGATGAAAAGGTGCTCAAAATCAGTAATATCAGGGAAATACATATCAAAACCACAGTGTGATACCACCTCATACCTGTTAGAATAGAGATCATAGAAAAAGCCTTAAGAGATACCAAGTGTTGGTGAGGATGTAGAGAAAAGGGGACTCTCACGCACTGCTGGTGTGAATGTAAATTAGTTGAAACATTAAGGAACACAGTTTGGTGTTTTCTTAAAAAAATAAAAATCAGTTATATGTGGCATCTAAAAAACAAACAAAACAAAGATAGATATAGAGACATAAATACATAGAATAGAATGGAAGTTGCTAGAAGTGAGGATCACTGGGTATTGGAAGAAACAGGTAAAGGGTTCAAAAGATACACACTTTCAATTATAAAATAAATGAGTCATGGGATTCTAATGTCCCCTGTAAAATGTTCCCTGTTCATCAGAAACTGGCACTTCAGCGGTGTCTCCTATGTGTGTTTCATGTGCCCTGCTGTTGTGACTGAGCAAGCTTTGCCTCCAGTTCCAGTAATCTGTAATATCTCTCTTCGTGCTTTGTGGGCAGGGTTTTATTTTTGTGACTTTAAACGGTGATGGTTGGTAACTAGATTTATTGTGTTGAACATTTTACAGTGTATACAAATATCCAACTATTATGTTGTACGTCTAAAACTAATATAATGTTACAAGTCCATTACACACCAATAAAAATCCAAAAAGGACTTAAAATGATTCTTTTCATTAACTACATATCTATAAATAGATAATATGTATGAACTTAAATACATATTTATAACTATATCATCCCATTGACCTTTATTTAAGTACATATGTATAAATAGATCATCCCATTGATTTTTTTTAATGTTTATTTATTTTTGAGACAGAGAGAGACAGAGCATGAACAGGGGAGGAGCAGAGAGAGAGGGAGACACAGAATCTGAAACAGGCTCCAGGCTCTGAGCGGTTAGCACAGAGCCCGACATGGGGCTCGAACTCACGGACCCTGAGATCATGACCCGAGCCGAAGTGGGACGCTTAACTGACCAAGCCACCCAGGCGCCCCCATCCCATTGATCTTTGATAGTCCATAAGGTTAACTCTAAAATCTGCAGATTTTTAAAATTCAAATTCAATATCAACTATTAAAAATTATAGATAATTTAAAATATATGACATAATTATATAAAACAGTAACCATACAGATAATTTTATATACTCAAATATATAGTTAGGAGATGTGTGTGTGTGTGTACTCAAAGATGACAGATTGAAGAGATATATGATAATTTCACAAAATATAAATGTAGATCATTTTACCAAATGGAAGAATGTATTTTATAACGAGGAGAAGAGCAGTATCAGAGTACTGATGGGAACATTATCCTGGTTTTCCTGTTTACTTTTGAGATTTTTCTCTCATTAAGAACTCATATAATTTAATATACTCAAACAGCAAGACTATAAAAATTCAGAATATATTTAGACAATGCTCCTCATTCATTAAAATAAATTACAACTGATTTCTTGAAGCAATAATCTTCAAATCTATGACACAAATCCCAAATAGGAAATCATCCTTTAAATGCTATAGCAATTTTAAGGTAATAATTCAAAAGAAATGTAAATATGATTAATTTGTTTAAACATTACTTTCTACTCTGAGAGAAAAAGTAAAAAGTAAGAATACCAGGGGCGCCTGGGTGGCGCAGTCGGTTAAGCGTCCGACTTCAGCCAGGTCACGATCTCGCGGTCCGTGAGTTCGAGCCCCGCGTCAGGCTCTGGGCTGATGGCTGGGAGCCCGGAGCCTGTGTCCGATTCTGTGTCTCCCTCTCTCTCTGCCCCTCCCCCGTTCATGCTCTGTCTCTCTCTGTCCCAAAAATAAATAAAAAACGTTGAAAAAAAATTAAAAAAAAAAAAAGTAAGAATACCAGCATAAGCTCTCGTGTGTATTAAAAGCCCAGGGTTTCTTACTTGGGTATTGTTGAAATATTGATACATTGGTTGACAATTTTTAAGGAAATTCTGTATGGGGATTTGAGAATTCCTAGTATTATTTAGCTTTAGGAATTTCTCCTTATCCTTGACTTGAATTTAAACTGCAAGTTTGTGGGCAAGTTTTACTTCTTCATTTGTCCTGCTCTTGTACACAGTAGTTTCTTCCAGTATCAGCATCCATGTACACTTTCAATTCTTAGAAATTTTTATTCGTGATTTCTTCAAATACTTTCAACCCAACATAATTATACACTCTTATTCAGAAATCTTAATAGAGAAATATTGCAACTTCTGGATCTGTATATGTCTCTAAACTATTTGATCCTGGTCCTCCTGTTTTTAAATGTTTTTTTTTTTTTTTAATTTGTTTCAGACAACTGCTACATCTGACCTTTCAACCTACTCATTTATTCTTCAGCTATGGTTATTTAGGTAATCATCCTATGTTCATTTAGGTAAAAGCCTGTGCTAAGATTTTTACTTTATTTCAACACTATTGCTTTTCAAAATGACCGATTGGTTTATCCTCATAACTGTCCATTTATTGTTCATGATGCTTAATTTTTATGATTTCTAACTAACATAATGAGCATGATTCCTTTGTTTATTGAGGGTATTAAATGCATTTATTTTAAGCCTGTACTGATGACTCTAATATTCCTAGTGCTCCAGTATAAGTGTTACCTTCTGTTGGGATGTTTCTCCCCATGGCATTGGTCTTATTTAGGTCAATGATGTTTCAGGCTTACGTACTCATTAGTGTCAGCTCTAGTTTTATGGCACTCACACTGGCCCTGCTTCTCAGAAAGCTGTCATAATATAACTGATTTGGTTTCTTTGTTGCTTTGTTAGTTTATTGTAAGTATTTATAGAAATGCCTTTTCATTTCTCTTTCTTGTTTTGAGTACAACTATAAGTGTGTGCATAATTTTTTATATTGTATATATGGTGCTAATGCGGGCAAGGAAAATTCAGTGTCTTCGAAATGGAAATCTGAACCATATCATCTGTGATATAACTATGCTGTTGTTTTAATCTCAGATTTCAGTCTAGAATTGTCATGACATCTTCCAGGGCTTGTGTAATTTTTACAAAATTATTATTCATAACAACACCTGTGTCATTTTTTCTTCTACGTTTCTTTGTAGCTGCTTCTCTATAAAAATGAAAAGCCCTTCTCAATTGTCTAATTAGTATTCATTTTTTCTTAGAATAGTATATTTGGAGAACAAAAGACCTGGATTCTAGTCATAATTTTGACATTATCAAAGTGGGGGACATTAAATAATTATTAATTTCTCCACCTTTAAAACTGGGAAAGTATTAAATCTCTCATCAGTTTCTGAAATGAGATAATTTTGACTTTCAATGCCAGGTTGTTATAAGTCAGTATGTATGCAAGATACAATATGTTTAGGCTCCACAGAGTTGGACAACCTAAAAATCATTAGTATGCTTAAGGGTTCTCTTGAAGACAGCTTGGGGCCCAGTTATTTTTACTGACTTCCTTGCTTTTTAGGTTGTGTTCTAAAGTCACCAATCAAAGAATCACTCAGTCTAGAAATACTAATAGTTGAAAATAATTGAGCTATGTTGAAAATGAAAATGAATAGGATGAGAGCTTAAGGCACCTAATAAACATGAGCTTCTATTATACATCTACCCATAGCTTCTGTGTTACTTGGGGCAAGTTAATAAATATCTCCATACTTTCCTGATGAATTCCCAGTAAGATTAAATTACACCACAAAAATTAAAATCCATAGATATTCGATGCATTTCAGTTCTCTTTCCTGTTAAATTGACTGTATTTAATGTTCATGAGTTTTCCTTAATATTTGTTTACTATCAAATGTTCCTGCCATATATTTTCCGGTATCTGATATTGTAGATAAGAACCCTGACAGACTTCTAGCAAAGATGACAGAATAGGAGGACTCTTAGTTTACTCTGTCCCACAGATACAACCAGGAAACAGTCACATGAATGTAAATAACCCAGAAAATGACCCAAAGACTGACAGAATAGACTATCCACAGCTAAATGTAAAGAAGAGGTCACAATGAAGAGGGTACAAGGGGAAGAGATACGGCCAGGAGCTGAATGGACCCATGGGACTCTCTGCAGGAAAGAGGGACACCTCAAGCACAAAGAGGAGTACTCTCACATCATGGAGTACACCCAGGGAAGATGTCTCCGTAATATTTGGCTTTGAGAAACAGAGGGGCCAAATTTCATGAGTTCTTGCAATCAGCAGAGCTTAAAACCTGGAACTTCAAAAATAAGCAGGCTCATGGGAGACCCGGGAGGGTAAGAGGAAACTGTCCCTGCCCTTGAAGAGACAGAAAAACAAACAACCATATAGAGAGCCATCACACAAGTAGCATTTTGAAAAATGCCTGGGGTATGTGGGAGGGAGTTTCTTTTAGTACTCTCAGAGCTTGGAAGGGCAGGGATCATTGGAAGACATCTCCAGGAATAAAGAAGATGGCAGTTGCCATTTCCCCCTCCCACCCCCAGAATAAATACATGGACATTTGCAGGAACCAGCACAGTGCCAACACTCCTTACCTAACTTGCTCATAGTGTGCCCTGCCCACACATTCTCCTGTGGACATGCCCCCAATAGCCAGGCATCAGGTCCAGGTGCTTGCCCACAAAAGACCCACGTAAACCTTGTTAACACCCAGCATCCCACCCTTCCACGCTTCTTCATATCAGCTTGCTTCAACCATACCTGCCTTGGTCCCAGACAGTTGGAGGTCCCCTCTCACTGGCAGGAATCTTACTGGCACTGTGTGCTACACCGCTGCCTTACTCATTTCAGTGCTACTGCATCTCTGGCCAATGCCTGGTCTGACTCATCTCAAACCCAAGGCCCACCCTACTGGCCCACTAACAACACAAGGACCAAACCCTGCCCACAACAGACAAAGAGAACCATCGCAGATGACTGGAGTGAAGGCAAAAACAGCACAGCCACAGGGAACAGGGAACAGGGAACAATGCACTGCAGGGCACTACAGGATATCTTCTTCAAAAGACCACCATTTTCAAGAGCAGGAAACAGCTGACTTTCATAACATAAACAAACAGATACAGAGAGCTAGACAAAATGGAGAGGCAGAGAATTATGTCCCAAATGAAAGAACGGACAAAACCACAACAAAAGAGCTAAATGAAGCAGAGAAAAGCAAAATGCCTGATAAAAAATTCTAAGTAATGGTCATAAAGATACTCCCTGGACTTGGGAAAAGAGTGGAGGACCTCTGTGAGACCCTCAATAAAGAGACAGAAAACATAACAAAGAACCAGAGATGAAGAACTCAATAACTGAATTTTTAAATACGCTAAATGGAATAAATAGCAAACTAGAGAAAGCAGAAGAATGGGGCAGTGGCTTGGAGGACTGAGTAGAAGGAAGTAATCAAGCTGAACAGGAGAGAGTAAAAATAACAAAACGATAAAAATAGACTAAAAGAACTCAGCAACAAAATCAAGATAATAACATTTGCCTTAAAGGGATTCCAGAAGAAGAGAGAGAGCAAAGGGAGAACAAATTTTATTTGAAGAAATAATTGCTGAAACCATCTAGAATCTGGGGAAAGGACACAGAAATCCAGATCCAGGAGGCACAGAGAACCCCAACAAAATCAACCCACGGAGGTCCACACCCACACACGTAATACTTAAAATGGCAAAAAGTAGTGATAAAGAGAGAATGCTAAAAGCAGCAAGAGAAAACAGTTACGTACAAGGGAAACTCCATAAGGCTATGAGCTGACTTTTTCAGCAGACACTGTGCAGGCCAGAAGGGAGTGGCATGATATATTGAAAGTGCTGAAGGAAAAAACCCTGCAGCCAAGAATACTCTATCCAGCAAGTCTATCCTTTAGAATAAAAGGAGAGGTAAAGAGTTTCCCAAACAAAAGTTAAAAGAGTTCATGACCACTAAACCAGCACTACAAAAAAATGTTAAAGGGGACCCTTTGAGTCAAATGGAAAGACAAGAAGTAGGAATAAGAAAAGTAGGGAGCACAAAGCAGTAAATAGAAGTATATCTATAACAATCACTTAAGGGACTCACAAAATAAACAGTGTAAAGTATATGCATTAAACATAAAGCATGGGGGAGAGGAGTAAAGAATGGGTTCAAACTTATGTGACCATCAACTTAAGATAGACTACTATGGGGCACCTGGGTGGCTCAGTTGGTTGGGCGACCAACTTCGGCTCAGGTCATGATCTCATAGTTTGTGAGTTTGATTCCCGGGTCGAGTTCTGTGCTGACGGCTCAGAGCCTGGAGTCTGCTTTGGATTCTTTGTCTCCCCCTCTCTCTGCCCCCTCCCTGGCTCACACTCTGTGTCTCTCTGTCTCTCAATAATAAATAAATGTTAAAAAAAGTAAAAAAAAGATAGACTACTATACTAAATATATATATATGTCTTTCTTAAGATAGACTGCTATACTACATACATGCACACATATATAAATATGTATATATATATGTATATACACACACACACACACACACACACATATACTATAGTATATGTAAATCTAATGGCAACCACAAAACAAAAACTGGTAATACATATACAAAATACAAAGGAAAAGAAATCCAAGTATATCACTAAAGAGCCCACAAACTGTGGGAGAAGAAAGAAAGGAAAAGAAGAAGTATAAAAACAAGCATAAAACAAGTAACAAAATAGTAATAAGTACATAGCTATTAACAATTACTTTGAAAGTAAATAGACTAAATTCTCCAATCAAAAGACAAAGGGTGAGGGAATGGTTAGAAAGGCCAGACCTATCTATAGGCTGCTATAAGAGATTCCTTTCAGGTCTAGAGACACATGTGGATTGAAAGTGAAGGGATGGAAAATCATTTATCATGCAAAGTGCTTATCATGAAAAGAAACCCAGGTAGCAATATATTCATTGGACAAAGAGACTTTAAAAAAAAGACTGCAACAAGAGACAAAGAAGGATACTATATAATCATAAAGGGAACAATCCAACAAGAAGATATAACAATTTTAAATATTTATGCACACAAAATGGGAACACCCACATAAATAAAGCAGCTAATAACAAACATATAGGAATTAATTGACAATATACAATAATACTAGGTGATTTTAACATCCTAGTTGTATCAATGGACAGGTCATCCAAATGGAAAATCAACAAGGAAATGGTGGCTGTGAATTACCTACTGGACCACATGGATCTAAAAGATATATTGAGAACATTCCATCCTAAAACAGCAGAATACACATTCTTTTCAAGTGCACATGGAACAGTCTCCAGAATAGGTCATGTATTATGCCACAAAACAAGTCTCAACCATTCAAAACGATCAAAGTCATACTATGCATGCATTTTGATCACAATGCTATGAAACTAGAAACCAACCACAGGAACAACCTGGCAATAACACAAATACATGGAGGTTAAATAATATGCTACTAAACAATGAATGGCCAACCAGGAAATCAAAGAGGAAATTTAAAAAATATATGGAGACAAATGAAAATGAAAATCTACATTCCAAATTCTTTGGGATGCAGTAAAAACTGCTCTAAGAGGGAAGTTTATAGCCTGTAGATATTCCTCAAGAAGCAAGAAAAATCTCAAAAAAACCAAACCTTATACCAAAAAGAGCTAGAAAAAGAACAAACAGAACCAAAAACCAGAAGAAGGAAGGCAATATTAAAGATTAGAGCAGAAATAAATAAAAAAAATCTCATAAACAATGAACAGATAAATGAAACCAGGAACTGGTTCTTTGAATAGATCAACAAAATTGATAAAGCTTTAGCCAGACTCATCGAGAGCGAGCGAGCAAACAAGTGAGGTCAAATAAACAAAATCTGAAATGAAAGAGGAGATATAACAACTGATCCCTCATATTACAAAAGGATATAAGAATATTATGAAAAATTATATTGCAACAAATTGGACAATCTATAAAAATGGATAGATTCCTAGAAACATATAACTTTTCAAAACTGAATCAGGAAGAAATAGAAAATTTGAACAGAATGACTACCAGCAATGGAATTCAATCAGTAATCAAAAACTCCCAACAAATAGTCCAGAATCGGACAGCTTCACAGGTGAATTCTATCAAATATTTAAAGAGTTAATATCTATTCTCAAACTATTCCAAAAAATAGAAGAGGAAGGAAAAATTTCAAATTTATTCTATGACTCCAGCATTACCTTAATATCAAAACCAGATTAAGACACTACAAACATGATAACTACAGGGCAATGTCTCTGATGAATGTAGATGCAAAAATCCTCAAAATAATATTAGCAAACCTAACCCAACAATATATTAAAATATAATTAACTGCAATCAAGTGGCATTGTTTCCTGGGATGCAAGAGTCCTTCAATATTTGAAAATCAATCAATGTGATACATGAGATCAACAGGAGAAAGGAGAAAAACCACACTATCATTTCAATAGCTGCAGAAAAAGCATTTGACAATTACATGATAAAAATTCTCAACAAAGGGAACTTACCTCAACATAATAATGGGCATATATTAAAAACCAACAGCTAAGATTATACTGAATGGTGAAAAACTGGGAGATTTTCCCTTACGTCAGGAACAATACAAAGATGACCATTCTCACCACTTTTATTCAGGACAGTATTTTAAGTCCTAGTCACTGTAATCAGACAAAAAAAAAAGGCATCCAAATTGGTAAGGAAGAAGTAAAACTTTAACTACCTGCAGATGACATCATACTATGCATAGAAAACCCTAAAGACTCTACCAAAACACTACTAGAACTGATAAATGAATTCAGTAAGGTTGTAGGATACAAGATCAATATGCAGAAATCTGCTGTATTTCTATATACCAATAATAGTAACAGAAAAATAAATTAAGTAAACAATTTCATTTATGATGCACCAAACATAAAAAAATACCTAGGAATAAACATAACCAAGAAGGTGAAAAATTTGTACTCTGGAACTATAAAACATTGAAAAAAGACATTGAAGACGACACAAACAAATGGAAATGTATCCCAAGCTCATGGATTGGAAGAACACATATTTTTTAAATGTCCATACTACATAATCTATAGATTTAACGCAATCCCTATTGAAATACCAACAGCATTTTTCATAGAACTAGAACAAATAGTCCTAAAATTTGTATGGAACCACAGAAGACCTGAATTACCAAAGCAATCTTGAAAAAAAAAAAAAAAAAAAAACTAGAGGTATCATAATCCCAGATTTGAAGATATACTGCAAAGCTGTAGTTATCAAAATAGTATGGTACTGGCACACTAAGAGGCATATTGAGCAATGGAACAGAAAAGAGCTCAGGAATAAACCCATAATTATATGGTCAATTAGTCTTTGACAAAGGAGGCAAGAATAGGCAAGGGAAGAAAATGACAGTCTCTTCAACCAACAGTGCTGGGAAAACTGGACACCCACATGCAAAAGAATGAAACAGGATCACTTTTCTTTGTTTAATTTTTATTTATTTTTTTAGAGAGAGACAGACAGACAAAGTGTGAGCGGGGGAGGGGCAGAGAGAGAGGGTAACACAGAATCTGAAGCAGGCTCTGGGCTTCCAGTTTTTAGCACAGAGCCCAATGCGGGGCTTGAACTCACAAACCGTGAGATTATGAACTGAGCGGAAGTCAGCTGCTCAATCAAATGAGCCACCCAGGTGCCCTGAAACATGACCACTTTCTTACACCATACACAAAAATAAAGTTAAAAAGGATTAAAGACCTAAATATGAGAGCTGAAACCTTAAAAATCCTAGAAAAGACACAGGCAGTAATTTCTGTGACATTACCCGTTCCAACATTTTTTTTAGATGTGTCTCTTCAGGCAAGGAAAACAAGGCAAAAATAAATGATTGGTACTAGAACAAAATAAAGTGCTCCTGCACAGGAAAGGAAATAGTCAACCAAACTGAAAGACAATCTATTGAATGAGCTAAGGTGACTGCCAGTTACATATGTATCTGATCAATTGTTATTATCCAAAATACATAAATAACTTATACAATTCTACTCCAAAAAAATAAAATATCCAATGAAAAAATGGGCAGAAAACTACTAAACATTTCTCCAAAGAAGACATGCAGATGACCAACAGACACATGAAAAGATGCTCACCATCACTAAGCATCAGGGAAACACAAATCAAAATCATAATGAGCTATTACCTTACACCTTTAAGAATGTCTGACATGAAAAACACAGGAAACAATAAGTGTTGCCAAGAATATAGAACAAAAAGCCCTCATGCATTGTTGGTAGGAATACAAAAAGTGCAGCCATTGTGGAAAACAGTAGAAAGGTTCATCAAAACATTAAAAACAGAATTACCATATGATCAGTAATTCCCATACTGGGTATTTACAAAGAATATGAAAACACCAATTCAAAATGATATATGCACCCTTCTGTTTATTGTAGCATTACTTACAATAGCCAGGATTTAGAAGCAATCTAAGGTCCATCCATAAACGAATGGATGAAGAAGATGTGGTGCATATGTGTGTACACACATACACACACACACATACACACACACACGTATATATGTAGATACATACTGTGGAATATTAGCCATGAAAAAGAATGAAATCTTGCCATGTGCAACAACATGGGTGTACCTAGAGGGTGTAAAGCAAAATGATATAAGTTAATCAGAGAAAGACAATTACCATATGATTTCACAGATACTTGAAATTTAAGAAACAAAATAAATTAACTAACAAATAAAAAGGAGATAAATGAACAAACCAACAAACAAAAAACCAGACTCTTAAATACAGAGAAGAAGAGAGTTAGGTGGAAGGATGAGTGAAATAAAGGAAATTATACATACACTTATCTTGAAGATGTCTAAGAAATGTATGGAATTGTTGAATCATTATATTGTATACCTGAAACTAACGTAACATTGTATGTTAATTATATTTAAATTAAAAGAAAAATTCTGATTTCAATTCTTTTGGATAGGTACCCAGGAGTAGGATTAATGATCATATTTTTTTAGTTAATCAAGGAAACTCTACATTATTTTTGATTGTGGCTGCACCCTTTTACATTCTTGCTAATAGTGTACAAAAGTTCCAATATCTCTATAACATTGCCAACACTTATTATTTTTCTAACAGCCATTTCTACAGGTGTGAGGTGATATTTTTGTGGTTTTTATCAACATTTCTCTGATGATTAGTGATATTGAGCACCTCTTCATATTTCTGTTGGCAATTTGTATGTTTTCTATAAAGAGATTTCTATTCATGTCCTTTGCCTTTTTTTCCTGTTATTTGTTTGTAGGAATTCTTTATACATTTTTTTAAATTAACCCTTTAAGAAATATATCATTTCCAAGTATGTTTTCCAATTCCAGAAGCTGCTTTTTAACTGTTGATTGTTTCCCTTACTGTACAGAAGCTTCCCAGTTTGATGTAATCCCACTTGCCTATTTTTTGAAATATATGAAATAGAGACTAGAAAAACTATAGAAGTTGGTTTTTTGAGAAGATAAACAAAATGGACAAAACTTTAGTTAGATTAATAAAGAAAAAAAGAGAAGATTCAAATAAAATTAAAAATGAAAGGCGATGTTATAATTGTTGCCACAGAAATACAAAGGTTCATAAGAGACTGCTTTGAAAATTATATACAAAAAATTAGATAACCTAGAAGAAATGGATAAATTTCTAGAAATATACAGCATATCCTGGCTGAATCATCAAGAAACAGAAAAAGTGAACAGACTAATAATGAGTAAGGAGATTGAGTCAGCAATCAAAAACCTCCCAACACAGAAAAGCCCAGGACCACATGGCTTTGCTGGTGGATTCTACCAAACATTTAAAGAAGGATTAGTGACAATCCTTTTCAAATCTTCCAAATAAGTAAATCAAGAAAAAAAGAATATAGATATAGATATATAAATATAGTAACAATTCCAAACCGATTTTTCAAGTCCAGCATTACTCAGATACCAAAGCCAGACAAGGACACTACAAGAAAATTATGAGCCAATTACTCTGATCATCATAGATGCAAAAATAAGTCAGTCAGAGAAAGACAAATACCATATGATTTCACTTGTAGGTGGAAGTTAAAGTTGTATATACTTTAATGCCATTCACAAAAACCCAAAGATTGCCTTCCTTTAAGAATGAAGGAGAAAGTATCCAAATCTGATTTCTGTCTGTTTTTTTGCCAAGAAAGTGGATTAACTTCATTTGCAGTAGTGTTAGAGCCTCTATCTCTGCCTTAATGCAGTAAAATTTTAAACTTCAAATTATCTATTCATAAGATCTTCCATACTATTCTGGTATCTATAATTTTCTTCAAAATAGTTCATCACAGACTCTATTATATTATGCATATATTATATATTATATAATACAAATATATAATGTATATAAATATATATATATAAATATATAATATAATACATATATTAATTAGTTCAAGTTTCAATTCTACGCACAGTCACTTCAAATGGAAAAATCCATACTCCATATGATTTCACTTATATGTGAAATTTAAAAAAATGGATAAACAAATAGCAGAAACAGACCCATAAAATACAGAGAAGAAAATGATGGCTGTCAGAGAGGAGATGGGGGTGAGGATGGGCAATATGGGTAAAGAAGAGTGGGAAGGTTTCTAGTTATGAAATGAAAGGTACAGCACAGGGAATATAGTCAATGGTATAGCACTCTATAGTGACAGATGGTAGCTACGCTTGTGATGAGCCTAACATAAAGCATAGATTGTTGAATCTCTATGTTGTACACCTGAAACTAATGTAACATTTTGTGTCAACTATACTTTAATAGAGAAAACTAAATTTAAAAATTCTGAAAAGCTATTTCCTAACACTTTACATGTTATTCACTTGTTGATGCATAAACATATCAACTGGCTGACAGATTTTTATTTACAAATTTATTCATACTTAGAATGAATGCAAAAACACTTGTGAGGGAATTTTTTAAAAAATTAACCAGTTTTGGAGTGCTTGGGTGGTTCAGGGGGTTAAGCTTCTGACTTTGACTCAGGTGATGATCTTATGGCTCCTGGGTTCCAGCCCCATGTCTGGCTCTGTGCTGACAGCTCAGAGCCTGGAGCCTGCTTGGGATTCCATATCTCCCTCTCTCTCTACCCCTCCCCTGCTCATGCTCTATCTCTCTCTGTCTCTCAAAAATAAATAAATGTTAAAAAATTTTTTTTTAACTTAACCACTTTTCTGGGCTGCCTGGGTGGCTAAACTGATTAAACGTCCAATTTTGGCTCAGGTCATGATCTCATGGTTTGTGGGTTGGAGCCCCACGTCAGGCTCTCTGCTGACATCTCAGAGCCTGAGTGTGCTTCAAATTTTGAGTCTTCCTCTCTATCTGTCCCTTCCCCACTTGGCTGTCTCTCTTTTTCTCAAAAATGAATAAACATTTAAAAAAAGTTAAAAAAATTAACCAGTTTTCCACTTTTTATAAGAATTGTTTCTGATTCTAAAGATTGCTGTGTTAAATAGCATATGCTAGGAAATTATCCTGGACTCCACTTAGCTTAATTAAAACCCAAGTCTACTTAAAAGAATATAGAATGCCTCAAAGGACTGGGCTGTTGTGGTATAATGTAAAAAACAGTGATTTCAAGTTAAAAGACTTGAGTTTCATTCTCTGGTCTAACCTTATTAGCTGTGCCAGTTGGAAAAAAATTACTTGAGTATGTAAAACACGAGCTCTTTATTTGACAGAATTGAAAAGAAAATATGATTGTTAACATTTAGGGAGTATACAGTATATCTTAGTCACATTGATTTATATAAACCAAAGCCTCAGTCTTTATAATCATACAAAATAAGTAATTCTTAACATTTATCAAACACTTATTATATTCAGTGTGCCTTAAAAGCACATATTAACTTTATACATAGTATTTGGCATCTCACTGTGTTGTTTTAAGGTAAAAGCAAAGTATAATATGGAAATACACTTTGCAAGCTTAGATCCCATATTTTCTTTTAAATACAGAAGATTGCATTATAGAATTATGAAAAATTACAGATTGAATGTAATAAAATACCCACCAAACCTAGCTGATTTTTTTAAAATCTTTATTTATTTTTAAGAGAGAGACAGAGTGTGAGCAGGGGAGGAGCAGAGAGAGAGGGAGACACAGAATCTGAAACAGGCTCCAGGCCCTGAACTGTCAGCACAGAGCCCAACGCAGGGCTCGAACTCACGGACCGTGAGATCATGACCTGAGCTGAAGTCAGACGCTCAACCAACTGAGCCACCCAGGTGCCTCCTAGCTGAATTATATTACAAATGATGTCATTGTTCAATTTTAAAAGGAAAGAAGTCTATGTCTCATTGACGTCAGAATTGTACGTAGTGAAGGCAGTGTCCACCTTGTAGTTGGCTGGCTGTACTGTGGCCTCTGAGTGAAGAGGATGGAGGCAAGCCAAATAATTAAATAGCTTAGCCCAAAGTCTCTTCTCACATTCCATTGGTCAAATTAGTCATCTGACCTACTTAACTGCAAGAGAGGTCAGGAATTGAAAATGTATATCGATATATGGGATTACCAATAGTAGTCTGCTGTACCAGCCAAAATTATTACTAGAAGATTTCAATTTTTGAAACTGTAGTTTCCAGATGATGAGCCATTTTGGCTTAACTTTAAGAAATGTGCCATCTGACTCCACATCTTAGCCTAGGGAGTTTTTTATATAGTATATTTTGAAGTTGTTATAAATCTTATTATAATACAGTTTTCTGAGATTTTTACTATAAAGAAATAATTATTTTAATTTAAGTCTTAATTATTTATTTTGAGAGAGAGAGAGACACAGCATGAGCAGGGGAGGGCCCAAAGAGAGGGAGGGGGAGAATCCCAAGTAGGGTCTGTGCTGTCAGCGCAGAGCCTAATGCAGGGCTCATACTCATGATATGAGATCATGGCCTGAGCCAAAATCAAGAGTCAGATGCCTAACTGACTGAGCCACCCAGGTGCCCCTACTAGAAAAATTTTTTATCAATCACTTGCAACTATGCTGCATAAAAATGAAATTGCATCATTATGGATCTCAGAAAAAGCACGAGAGGCCTGGAACAAAACAAAATGTAAGCATATGAAAGAACTACATGTTCTAAAATATCTTAAAACATGCCAGACATACCAATATCAACTTGAACATGGAGGATAACATACATAATGCTTAAAAGTTCAAAGATATTTAGAATACTTAGGAAATGTAACTTTCTTTTTTTTTATTAAAAAAATTTTTTTTAATGTTTATTATTTTTGAGAGAGAGAGAGAGAGAGAGACAGAGAGACAGAGAGACAGAGACCAAGCAGGAAGGGGCAGAGAGAGAAGGAGGCACAGAATCAGAGGCAGGCTCCAGGCTCTGAGCTATCAGCACAGAGCCCGATGCGGGGCTCGAACTCACAGACCGCGAGATCATGACCTGAGCCGTAGTCGGCTGCTCAACCGACTGAGCCACCCAGGTGCCCCAGGAAATGTAACTTTCAAAATACATAAGAATAATATGCATTAATAGACATTGCTATTTACATCAGCCTGTCACCAAGTACACAAGGAGCTTTTACCAAGATTAAAAATATGCTGGGGGTGCCTGGGTGGCTTAGTCGGTTGAGTGACCGACTTCAGCTCAGGTCATGATCTCGCAGTCCGTGAGTTCGAGCCCCGCGTCGGACTCTGTGCTGACAGCTCAGAGCCTGGAGCCTGTTTCAGATTCTGTGTCTCCCTCTCTCTGACCCTCCCCCGTTCATGCTCTGTCTCTCTCTGTCTCAAAAATAAATAAACGTTAAAAACAAAATAAAAAAAAAATATGCTGAATCATAGAACAAAACTCAGTATGTTTTAAAAGTTTGAACTATGAGGTCATGTATTCTGTGACCAAAATGGAATTAGAATATAATTCAATAAAAATAAGATATCTAGAAAATATACAACCAAATTTATTAAACAGTTTCTAAACTATTCAAAAAAAAAAACCCCAAAAATAAGCATTTTAAGATCTTTCATGTGATTTATAACTAAAGGACAACATTTCAAAATTCATGGAAGAATAAAGCATCAAGAAGAAAATGTAAGCCTTGAATATAGTTTTCAAAAAAGAAGACGTTTTATATAAATAATAAAGATTAAGCCCAAATGTAATGGAAAGAAAGAAGTAATAAAGATAAGAGAAAAACCCAATTAATAAAAAGTTGCCAGCAATGGAAATGTGTAGAGACTCAAACTTTAGTTCCTTAAGAATTCAAATAAAATTAATAAAACCATAAGAACATTATAAAGAAAAGAAGAAAAAACAAATTACCAATAACAAGGAAACATGGTATCATTGCATATTCTACCTATTAAAATAATAATTAAATATTACAAACTTTATGGGAATAAATTAGTCAACTTAGATATAAATTGGAGAAATTATTTACAATACGCAATTTACCAAAGTTGACATGACAAGAAATCTAAAACTTTAAGAGCCTATATTTATTAATAAATCTTATGTGAATAATAATGTATATTCTCACACAGAAAAGTATAATCTCAAATGGATTATTTGGTTATTTCTACTAGTTAAGGCAGAAATAACACAAATCTTAGAAATTTTGTCAAAAAGCAGCAAAGGAGAAACCACTCCTGAGATCATTATAAAAGGCCAGGTAGGCCTGGTACCAAATTCCAGCAAAGGTATTAAAAAAAAAGAAATTACAATTTTTTATCCTTTATGAGCATACATTCAAATGTCATTAACAAAATATCAAAGGAACAAACCCAGCAATTAAAAAAGATAATATATCATAATAAACAAAAATTGTATTCCAGGAAAGGATTAATTTAACACTTAAAAACCAATCAACGGAATTACTTCATTTCATTTACAGAATAATAGATAAAATCAAATGAACATTTTGATATGCATAAAAAAGCATATGATACATTTCAATACCTGTTCATGGTGAAAACACTCAAAATTAGAAATGGAGGAATTAAGATGCCAAGTAGTAGGGATATCCTGGGCTCATCTCATCCCTCAAACACAGCTAGATCAACATCAAATCATTTTGCACACCTAGGTAATCGATCTGAGGTTTAAGAAAACAATATGTATAATTTGAGGGAGAGAACATGGCAGGTCCATGGTAAGGAGAGGGAAATTAGGGGAAAGAAAAGCCACCGTGTGGCATAGAGGAGGGAGCCCTTTTCTCAGAGAGGAGAAAGACGGGGAGAAAGGGCAGTGTGTCGGGTTCACGCAAGAAAAGAACTCTGCCAAAACCACTGACTGGGGAATCATTAGGAACTGATTATCACAAGTTGTTGTAAACAGTGGAGCGGAAATTCTGAGTTTTTGGAAGTCTGCGCTATTCGGTGGAGTAGATTTGGGCACGCAGTGGTGCTCCTGGGGAGAAGGAAGGAAGGTCCAGGAGCAGACAGTGGAGAGTGTGGTGTGGGGATCCCTGAGTTTCAGTGGGCAAGAACATTCCCTTTCATGGAGCGTTCTGGAAGAGGGTATATTGCTTCTATAAGGACAAAAGTCCTGACTGGTGCCCTCTGAGTGGCTTTTCAACAATTGCAGATGGAGGCACACGTGTAGGGCAGATAAAGCACTCATAGCTTCTTGCTGTGCTTCACCACAAACTCCAGGAGCCTGCACAGTCGTAATACTTATTTTCTCGGACAGAACAGTGCCAGGGACAGCGCTGTGAGCCTCTCCCCCACAGGAGGGGAGCAGGTCTGTGCCTTGTCGAGTCTTCTAAGATTTGGAGTTTTGAATCCTAATGATGTGGCAGAGATAAAATACAGGAGAGTGTGACACCCAGCGTGTCAATGGCCCTGGCACAGATGGGTTGAGGGCAGGGATCTGAAAGAAGCCTAGGACATAGGAGGGGAGATTGTTTATTTGTCTGTGAGGCCTACCTGAACAGTGGCGGCAGGAGCACCCCTACCCGAGGACAAGAGAGTGGGGTGACATCATCTCCTCCCAGCCCAGCAGCACAGTTGGACTTCAGTGAACAACACAGTGCCCCCAGTGGAGGCTGGAGCTGCTTGCATTAAATCTCATGCCCCTGCACCTTGCAGGGACATCTTTTCTAGGTCAGGTCTGACTGTGAGCCAGTACTGTCGGCCTCTCCCCCAGAGGACCAGCACAGGCACCCCACATGCACCAAATCTACTGATCATAGAGTGCTCCAAAGCATCAGCTTCAGTTTTGGTGGAACCAGGACTAGGCTTTTTCTTTTTTTTAATCAGCTTTATAGTTTGTTTCTTTGTTTCCTTTGTTTCCTTTTCTGTTTTTGTTTTTTTTTTTTTTAATTTTTTAAATCAGGCTTCTTTTTCCCTGCTTTCTTTTTCTTTGGAATCAGGCATATAGTTTTTTGTTTGTTTGTTTTTGTTCCTTTTCTTTTTCTCTTTTTTTGGATCAGGCTTTTTTTTTTTTTTAATCAGGCTTATTTTAACAAACAAATCAAAGCATATCTAATTAAAGGTCCAAACACTCCCCACTGAAAGCAAGGAGGAACTCTGCAGAGGAATGACCTGGGGGAAAGAACAACCAAATGACAATAGCAGAGTATACACAGCATATGCGAGAAACGCTTCCTGAATCTCCAGGCCATGGACAGTGTATAATCCCTTCTTAATATAGCATTATTCTCAGGAAAATAAAACATTACAAGCTTTCAAAAAACACAAAAGAGAGAAACCTAGACAAAATGACAAGATGGAGGAACCCTCCCCTGAGGAAAGATCATGAAGAAACCACAGCCAGGGATTTGCTCAGAACAGATATAAGTAACGTAATGTGAACAAGAATTTAGAAAAAACAGTCATAAGAATACTAGCTGGGTGTGAAAAAAACATAGAAGAAACCAAAGAAACCTTTGCTTCAGAGATAAAAGACCTAAAAACTAGTCAGGCCAAAATAAAAAGTGCTATAACTGAGATGCAAAACTTACTGGATACAATGACAATGAGGATGGAAGAAGCAGAGGATAGAATAGGTGATATAGGTGATATAGAAGATAAAATTATGGAAAATAATGAAACCGAAAAGGAGAAGGGAGGAAAAACTATTAGATCATGAATATAGACATAGGGAATTCAGTGATTCTATACAGGGCAATAATATCCATATGATAGGAATCCCAGAAGAAGAGGGGGAAAAAGGAATAGTAGGTTTATTTGAACAAATTATAGCTGAGAATTTCCCTAATCTGGGGAAGGAAATAGGCATTCATAGACAAGAGACACCGAGAACTCCCCTCAAAATCAATAAAAACAGGTTAACACCAAGACACATCATAGTGAAACTTGCAAAATACAAAGAGAAAATTCTGGAAGCAGCTAGGGACAAAGTCCTTAACCTACAAGGGTAGTAACATAAGGTTAGTAGCAAATTTGTCCACAGAAACTTGGCAGGCCAGAAGGGAGTGGCAGGATATATTCAATGTTCTGAATGGGAAAAATATGCAGCCAAGAATTCTTTATCCAGCAAGGCTGTCATTCAGAGTAGAAGGAAAGATGAAGAGTTTCCAAGACAAGAAATAGAGGGAAACTTCTTCCATATGATTGACGATAGCTTCTCTGAAAACAAACAACTAATACTATACTCAAAGATGAACTTTTCAATATTTTCTAAGAATGGGAATAAAGCACAAATGTCATTATTAACATTTATTTACTATTTTACTGGAGCCTCTAGTTGTCCAATAAAGAAAAAATGGCATATATATTAGAATGAAAGAAATGAGACAGTGTCTGCTCATAAAACTTGCATGTAGAAAACCCCCAAAGAATCTATAATACCAAATATTTACTAGCACTAATAAATGAATGAATCAAGGTCACAGGATATAAGAATACAAGATACAGGGCATACCTCAGAGATATTGTGGGTTCAGTTCCAGACCACTCCAATAAAGCAAATATTGGAATAAAGCGAATCAAACGAATATTTTGGGTTCCCAATTCATATAAAAGTCATGTTTATATTATACTGTAGTCTTTTAAGTGTGCAATAGCATTATGTCTAAAAAACAATGTACATACCTTAATTCAAAAGTACTTTATGCTAAAAAGTGTTAATCATCATCTGAGCTTTTAATGAGTTGTAATCTTTTTGCTCGTGGAGGGTACTGCCTTGATGTTGATGGCTGCTGACTGATCAGTGTGGTGGGTGGTTGTGGCAATTCCTTAAAATAAGACAACAAGGAAGTTTGTGTTTCATCATTGTTATCAATTGACTCTTCCTTTCTTGATGAATTTCTCTGTAGCATGTGATGCTGTTTGATATCATTGTACCTATAGAACTTCTTTCAAAATTGGAGCCAATCCTCTCAAACCCTATCGCTGCTTTATCAACTAAATGCATGTAATATTTTAAATATTTTATTGTCATTTCAATAATTTTCATAGTATTTTCATCAGGAATAGATTCTGTCTCAAGAAGCAACTTTCTTTGCTTATTCATGAGAAGCAATTCCTCATCTGTTTACATTTTATCATTTGGTTCCAGCAATTCAGTTGCATCTTTAGGCTCCGCTTCTAAGTCTAGTTTCCTTGCTCTTTCTACCACATCTGCAGTTACTTCCTCCACTGAACTCTTGAATCCCTCAAAGTCATCCATGAGGGTTGGAATCAACTTCTTCAAAACTCCTATTAATGTTGATGTTTTGACCTTTGCCCATGAATCATGAATTCTTAACAGTGACTCAAATAGTGAGTCCTTCTCAGAATGTTTTCAATTTACTGTGTCCAGACCCATTAGAAAAATCACTAGTGATGGCAGCTGTTGCATTACCAAATGTATTTCTTTTTTTAGGTTTATTTATTTTGAGAGAGAGACAGAGAGAGAGACAGAGAGAAGGAGAGGGGCAGAGAGAGAGAGAGAGAGAGGCCCAAGCAGGTTCTGTGCCATCGGCACAGAGCCTGATGCAGGGCTCAATCCCATAACCATAAGATCATGACTTGAGCTGAAATCAAGAGTTGGCTGCTTAACCGACTGATCCACCCAGGCACCCAACCAAAAATATTTCTTAAAGGGTGAGACTTAAAAGTTGAAATGACTCCTTGATTCATGGGCTGCAGAATGGATGTTGTTAGGAGGCACGAAAACAACATTAATCTCATTGTACAGCTTCATCAGAACTCTTGGGTTACCAGGTACATTGTCAAAGAGCAGTAATGTCCAGAAAGAATTTTTCTCTTTTGAGCACTAGGTCTCAACAATGGGCTTAAAATATTTAGTAAACCATGTTGTAAACAGATGTTCTATCATCCAGGCTTTGTAGTTCCAATTATAGAGCATAAGCAGAGTATATTTAGCATAATTCTTAAGGGCCCTGGATATCTGGAATGGTAAATGAACATTGGCTTCATTTTCAAGTCACCAGCAGCACTTGTCCACGACAAAAGAGTCAACCTGTCTTTTGAAGCTTTGTAGCCAAGCATTGACTTCTCCTCTTTAGCTATTCTAGATAGATGGCATTTTATTTCAATAAAAATTCTAAATGGCATCTTCTTCCAATAAAAGGTTGTTTCATCTACACTGAAAATCTGTTGCTTATTTGTAGCCACCTTCATTGATTATCGTAGCTAGATCTTCTGGATACCTTGTTGCAGCTTCTACATTAGCACTCCTGCTTCACATCATACTTTTATGTTATGAAGATGGCTGCTTTCCTTAAATTTCATGAACTAACCTCTGGTACAACTTGGCTAACTGCTTGCTCCAAAAGGCGTAGCATTTGGCCTACTTACATTTTTGACATGCCTCTCTCAAAAGCTTAATAATTTCTAGCTTTTGGTTTAAAGTGAGAGATGTGTGGCACTTCCTTTCACTTAAACACTCAAAGGCCATTGTAGGGTTCTTAACTGCCTTAATTTCAATAGGTTATTTGTCAGAATAGGGAAGCCTGAGGAGAGGGAGAGACACGGAAGAAATAGCCAGTAGGTGGAGCAGTAAGAATACACACATTTATCAATTAAATTCACTGTCTTTGGGTATAATTTGTGGCACCTCCGAAAAATTGCAATAGTACCATTGAAGATCACTGATGACAGATCATCATCATAAATAAAATAATAATGAAAAAGCTTAAAATATTGCAAGAATTACCAAAATGTGACACAGAGACACAAAGTGAGCCAATGCTCTTGGAAAAAATGGTATTGGTAGACTTGCTTGATGCAGGATGCTGCAAACCTTCAATTTGTAAAAAAAAAAAAAAAAAAAAAAAATCAACATATGCAGAGAATAATAAAGTGAAGTATAATAAAACAAGGTATGCCTATACAAAATTCAATTCCAATATCAAAAAGCAATTTAAAAAATTTTAAATGAAATTCTGACAAATAATGCCATACAATGTAATGTTTAGTAACAAATTAAACAAAAGAAGTGTAAGAATAATCACTGAAAATTAGAAAATACTGCTGAGAAAATTTAAGAAAATCTAAAGAAATGGAGAGTAACACTATGTTGTGGGTTAGGAGGCAGTACTGTTAAGAAATTTATTTCCCCTAAATTTATCCATCACTGCAAATACAATTCTAGTCAAAAGCCCCACAACCAATTTTTAGTATTTGAAAAATTGAGTCTTACATTTGTTTGGAAATGCACAGGACATAAGACAGTCAAAACAATTCTGAAAGAGGAGAATCTAGGTAGAGGATTCATATTACCTTGGATGAAGACTTATTTTCAATCTATAGCAATTAGAACAGTGTGCTTCCAGCATAACCCTAGACAAACCATAGAAACAATAAAAAGTACAGAAGCAGAACTGTATATATATCTTTTTGGTATAGATGCCAAAAAAATTCAAAGAAAGTCTTCCACCCTTGTTACCTATTGCTGAAAAAAACTTTATATAGGTATGGGAAATAATTAACCTTGACCCTACTAGGGACAAAAATTAGTACAAGATGGATCATAAGTATAATTATAAAAGATAAAAATTTGAAGTTTCTAAAAGAAAAAAGTATAATATATTAATGACCTAAAATTATGCACATATTTCTCTTATGGGAAAAAAAACCTAGAAATAAAGAAAAAAATATAAATTCAAATTCATCAAAATTGAAAACCTATGTTCATCAAAGACACATTTTATATGATTTTCTTTTCTTTCCTTTTTTAGCATATTGGTGGTGGTGGTGGTTTCTGTCATTGCTGTTATTTTTGTTGTTATTGTTGTTATTTTTCTTCCTCCTCCTCCTCCTCCTCCTCTTCCTCTACCTCCTCTCCCTCTTCCTTTTCTCCTCCTTCTCTTACTTTCTTTAGTGTTGTCCTTAGAGAGTTTGTAATATACATTTACAGCTAATCCACATCCACTTTCCAATAACTGTATACCTACATTTTGTGGGAAGTGTACCTTATAATAACAAAATAATTCTAATTAACTTCATTCTGTCCCTTGTATCATTGCTGCCATTCATTTCACTTATGTATAAGTATACATGAGCATAGTTATCCATAAGATATATACCTAAGCATATATAACTGACTACATTGTTGGTGTTATTATTTTGAAGCAATTGTCTGCTAATCAACTAAGAAAAGTAAGTTTTTATTTTACTTTCAGTGTTCCTTCTCTGATATTTTTTCTTACTTTGTGCAGATCTGCATTTCTAACTTATATTATTTTCCTTCTCACTAAAGAACTTCTTTTAGCATTCCTCATAAGGCAGGTCTAGTGGTAACAGATTTGTTAAGTTTTGTTTGTCTGAAAAAGTCTTTATTACTCCTTTACTCTTGGAAAATAATTTTTTAGAGTACAGATTTCTAGTTTTGTCTTTATTTTCCCTTAACATTTTAAATATCTCACCCAAATCTCTTCTAGCTGGTATGGTTTCTAAGGAAACAATGGATGTAATTCTCATTTTTCTTCCTCTTTACTTACGGTGTTTTCCACTCTGGCTTCTTGCAGAATTTTTTCTTTACCTTTGATTGGCCTAGATATAGTTTTTGAGCATTTATCCTGCTTGGTGTCCTTCAGCTTCCTAGATCTGTGATTTGATATCTCACATTAATTTGAGGAAGCTCTGAGTCATTATTTTTTCAAAAGTTCCTCTATTCCTTTCTCAATTTCTTCTCCTTATGGCATTCCCATTTGTGTACATTACAAGTTTTATTGTTATCTCACAGTCCTGAATATTCTGGGCTTTTTTAAGTCTTTGTTCTCTTTG
Organism: Panthera uncia; assembly: GCF_023721935.1. Taxonomy (NCBI): domain Eukaryota; kingdom Metazoa; phylum Chordata; class Mammalia; order Carnivora; family Felidae; genus Panthera; species Panthera uncia. Next base: position 27,955,795 of record NC_064817.1, read on the forward strand.
TTTCTCAATTTTCCAAGTTTCTATTGCTATATCACTAATCTCAGACAGTCTTTTCTCGCTTTGTCCAATCTACTAATAAGCCCAGCAAAGGCACTCCTCATTCGTGTTACAGGTTGTTTTTTTTTTTTTTTTAATCTTTACCATTTATGGTGGGTTCTTTCTCAGGATTTCCATCTCTCTACCTACATTTCCCATCTGTTCCTGCATGCTGTCTACTTTATCTATTAGAGCTTTTATCATATTAGTAATAATTGTTATAAATTCCTGTTCTGATAATTCCAAAATCCCTGCCATGTCTGGTCCTAATGTTTGGTCTGCCTTTTACAATTGTATTTTTTGCCTTTTAGTATGCTTTCTAATTTTTTTTTATAGCCAAACAAGATGAAAAAGGGGAATGGAACTAGTATAACTTAGCCTTTAGTAAAATGGCAGTAAGGTGTGAGTGAAGGGGAAGCATTTTACAGTCCTACCATCATCAGGTCTTAGTCTATTTGTGAGTCTATGTCTCTGGATTATGAACTTTATAATAAGACTTTCTCAGTTTTTTTTTTTTTTTTTTTTTTTGTATGTAAGTGAGACACGATGACTACAGTGGACTGGAATTGGGTATTTCCCTTTTACCAGATTAGTTAGGCTATGATAATACTCCACCAGGTTAGGCTCTGGTTAACTAGCTCCCCTTGAAAGCAATCCTTGTTAAGAAGAACAGAGGGGGGGCGCCTGGGTGGCGCAGTCGGTTGGGCGTCCGACTTCAGCCAGGTCACGATCTCGCGGTCCGTGAGTTCGAGCCCCGCGTCAGGCTCTGGGCTGATGGCTCGGAGCCTGGAGCCTGTTTACGATTCTGTGTCTCCCTCTCTCTCTGCCCCTCCCCCGTTCATGCTCTGTCTCTCTCTGTCCCAAAAAAAAAAAAAAAACGGTGAAAAAAAAAAAAAAAAAAAAAAAAATAAAAAAAAAAAAAGAAGAACAGAGGGTTCTGGCATATTTCAAAATTGTTCCTCCACCCCCATCCCCCTCAGACAGAGGGAGGAGGGGATATTTCTCTTATACCTATTTTGAGAACCGGCTTAGGCTCTTGGAGATAAATTTCACAATATACTGAGTCTCCTTTAGCACTGCCCCCCCCCACTAGTATTTTAAGCTCTCAGAGTTGTCCACACTGAGCTTTTAGCAATTTGTCAATTGAATTTTGGGTTTTCCTAACCCTGCAGTAGTTCCCATGGTAGTTTTTGCTTGAAAGTCTCTGCTCTGATAAGCTGTTACTCCCTCTATTCGCCTCTGTCTCTTCAGTGTTGAGGGCAGTAGTTGGTCCTATGTCTTCCCATCTTTTATGGATCTAAGAAGAGTTATTAATTTTTCAGTGTGTTCAGTTTTACTTGTTGTTAGGATGGGGTAGTGACTTTCAAGATCTTTACATGTGCTTATGTAAGTCTAAAAGATAGGCAGAGAAAAGTATAATTCTTTATGGTTAAAATAGTATGCTAGTGGAAAGTAATACTTATGTATGCTCAAGTGGTGCCACTCTTTTAGTTATAACCTACACTGAGGTGGAGGGGGGATGTTTAAAATTAAAACATTTAAGAAAGGTACTTAGAGTCTTACTTTAAATCTCCTTGTTTCTTAACAATATTTCACATCACGTTAATAAATAATGTCCATTTAAATATCAACCACCTTTAATTACAATACATTTCAACAGATAGCATTACTAAATAACAATGGCAGTGTAAACTAGTTTAGTTTAGTTTCATTACATAAATTAAAAAAGACATCAAACTCATCTATGTTTTGTCAAATCAAATTAAAACTAGAGTGTAGGGGGCTCCAATGCCCGTGCTCATTCCACACCCGGCCAAGTGGCCTGTGGGTGAGGGTCAAGGGCAGCCTCTTGGGGCCTGCCACACTGTGCAGCCTGCTCACACGCTCCGACTTGGGAGGGTCCTCCTGAACACAAGAGCAGACCTTGGTTGCAGTTAAGCCAGATGGGGTGTAGCTGGGGCTTTTTGGGTATGTGATGCAGTGCTTTGAGGAGAGGGCCTTCAAGCTGGTGGGGATGAAGATGTTGCAGGTGACAGCGAGAGTCCTTGCACTACCATGACCTGCAGAGGAAGCCTTTCTACTCAGCTCTCATTAGCTACATGAGCTCCAGTCTCATGGTGGCCATGGTCTGTGAAGGCCCTAATGTGGTCTGCTCCTCAAGGGTCATGATAAGACTCAGCTGAGGCTGCCCCTGGCACTATGGAGAAAGGGGTGGGGAGATGACTTCAGTGTCCACATCAGCAGGAACATCTTCCATGCCAGAGACTCAATGGAGGAAGACCAGAGGGAGATTCAGCTATAGTTCCAGATCAGGAGCTGGTGGACTGGGCAGAGAATGGCCACCAGAGCAGCACCTACCTGCCTGAACAATCAGGCTGCCCTCAGCCACCCCAGCAGCCACCCAGGATCAACTACTTCTATTGACAAGAACTTGAGCCCACCCATAGTCTGCCCATCTGTCACAGACCACCTCCCTGCCCACCTTCTGCCACACCTCAGCCTAGAGCAACCAAAAGTTGATTTGAGCAACGAAAATTCATGTGCTATTTAGTATCCTAAGCCTGCAAGAAATCAGACCAAATCCTTTCTGTAGCAAAGTGCCCAGAAACCTTTAAGGGGTCTCCAAATGCATGTAGTGTGACCTCCTTTCTCCCAAAAGGGAGGGACATTGAAATTCACTGTACTGTGCATGGGGGATGGATTGCTTATTACAGTTTCTGCCACCTCTGATGTATGGATGAGGACTTTATGCAAAGTTTTCAGAGTTTGAGAGTAGAAATAAAGCTTATTCTCACACATATGCACACGAAACTATAGGGGTTTGGGTAAAACAATAGTACATTATTCTACTATTTCACTGTCCATACTGTGGTTTACACTAATTTTACATGTCTTTTGAGTTCAGTTATTTTTTTTTTTTAATTTTATTTTATTTTTTTTATTTTTTTATTTTTATTTTTTATTTTTATTTTTTAATATATGAAATTTACTGTCAAATTGGTTTCCATACAACACCCAGTGCTCATCCCAAAAGGTGCCCTCCTCAATACCCATCACCCACCCTGCCCTCCCTCCCACCCCCCATCAACCCTCAGTTTGTTCTCGGTTTTTAACAGTCTCTTATGCTTTGGCTCTCTCCCACTCTAACCTCTTTTTTTTTTTTTTTTTTCTTCTTTCCTTCCCCTCCCCCATGGGTTTCTGTTATGTTTCTCAGGATCCACATAAGAGTGAAACCATATGGTATCTGTCTTTCTCTGTATGGCTTATTTCACTTAGCATCACACTCTCCAGTTCCATCCATGTTGCTACAAAAGGCCATATTTCATTTTTTCTCATTGCCACGTAGTATTCCATTGTGTATATAAACCACAATTTCTTTATCCATTCATCAGTTGATGGACATTTAGGCTCTTTCCATAATTTGGCTATTGTTGAGAGTGCCGCTATAAACATTGGGGTACAGGTGCCCCTATGCATCAGTACTCCTGTATCCCTTGGATAAATTCCTAGCAGTGCTATTGCTGGGTCATAGGGTAGGTCTATTTTTAATTTTCTGAGGAACCTCCACACTGCTTTCCAGAGCGGCTGCACCAATTTGCATTCCCACCAACAGTGCAAGAGGGTTCCCGTTTCTCCACATCCTCTCCAGCATCTATAGTCTCCTGATTTCTTCATTTTGGCCACTCTGACTGGCGTGAGGTGATATCTGAGTGTGGTTTTGATTTGTATTTCCCTGATAAGGAGCGACGTTGAACATCTTTTCATGTGCCTGTTGGCCATCCGGATGTCTTCTTTAGAGAAGTGTCTATTCATGTTTTCTGCCCATTTCTTCACTGGGTTATTTGTTTTTCGGGTGTGGAGTTTGATGAGCTCTTTATAGATTTTGGATACTAGCCCTTTGTCCGATGTGTCATTTGCAAATATCTTTTCCCATTCCGTTGGTTGCCTTTTAGTTTTGTTGGTTGTTTCCTTTGCTGTGCAGAAGCTTTTTATCTTCATAAGGTCCCAGTAATTCACTTTTGCTTTTAATTCCCTTGCCTTTGGGGATGTGCCGAGTAAGAGATTGCTACGGCTGAGGTCAGAGAGGTCTTTTCCTGCTTTCTCCTCTAAGGTTTTGATGGTTTCCTGTCTCACATTCAGGTCCTTTATCCATTTTGAGTTTATTTTTGTGAATGGTGTGAGAAAGTGGTCTAGTTTCAACCTTCTGCATGTTGCTGTCCAGTTCTCCCAGCACCATTTGTTAAAGAGACTGTCTTTTTTCCATTGGATGTTCTTTCCTGCTTTGTCAAAGATGAGTTGGCCATACGTTTGTGGGTCTAGTTCTGGGGTTTCTATTCTATTCCATTGGTCTATGTGTCTGTTTTTATGCCAATACCATGCTGACTTGATGATGACAGCTTTGTAGTAGAGGCTAAAGTCTGGGATTGTGATGCCTCCTGCTTTGGTCTTCTTCTTCAAAATTACATTGGCTATTCGGGGCCTTTTGTGGTTCCATATGAATTTTAGGATTGCTTGTTCTAGTTTCGAGAAGAATGCTGGTGCAATTTTGATTGGGATTGCATTGAATGTGTAGATAGCTTTGGGTAGTATTGACATTTTGACAATATTTATTCTTCCAATCCATGAGCAGGGAATGTCTTTCCATTTCTTTATATCTTCTTCAATTACCTGCATAAGCTTTCTATAGTTTTCAGCATACAGATCTTTTACATCTTTGGTTAGATTTATTCCTAGGTATTTTATGCTTCTTGGTGCAATTGTGAATGGGATCAGTTTCTTCATTTGTCTTTCTGTTGCTTCATTGTTAGTGTATAAGAATGCAACTGATTTCTGCACATTGATTTTGTATCCTGCAACTTTGCTGAATTCATGTATCAGTTCTAGCAGACTTTTGGTGGAGTCTATCGGATTTTCCATGTATAATATCATGTCATCTGCAAAAAGCGAAAGCTTGACTTCGTCTTTGCCAATTTTGATGCCTTTGATTTCCTTTTGTTGTCTGATTGCTGATGCTAGAACTTCCAGCACTATATTAAACAACAGCGGTGACAGTGGGCATCCCTGTCGTGTTCCTGATCTCAGGGAAAAAGCTCTCAGTTTTTCCCCGTTGAGGATGATGTTAGCTGTGGGCTTTTCATAAATGGCCTTTATGATCTTTAAGTATGTTCCTTCTATCCCGACTTTCTCAAGGGTTTTTATTAAGAAAGGGTGCTGGATTTTGTCAAAGGCCTTTTCTGCATCGATTGACAGGATCATATGGTTCTTCTCTTTTTTGTTGTTAATGTGATGTATCACGTTGATCGATTTGCGAATGTTGAACCAGCCCTGCATCCCAGGAATGAATCCCACTTGATCATGGTGAATAATTCTTTTTATATGCTGTTGAATTCGATTTGCTAGTATCTTATTAAGAATTTTTGCATCCATATTCATCAGGGATATTGGCCTGTAGTTCTCTTTTTTTACTGGGTCTCTGTCTGGTTTAGGAATCAAAGTAATACTGGCTTCATAGAATGAGTCTGGAAGTTTTCCTTCCCTTTCTATTTCTTGGAATAGCTTGAGAAGGATAGGTATTATCTCTGCTTTAAATGTCTGGTAGAACTCCCCTGGGAAGCCATCTGGTCCTGGACTCTTATTTGTTGGGAGATTTTTGATAACCGATTCAATTTCTTCGCTGGTTATGGGTCTGTTCAAGCTTTCTATTTCCTCCTGATTGAGTTTTGGAAGAGTGTGGGTGTTTAGAAATTTGTCCATTTCTTCCAGGTTGTCCAATTTGCTGGCATATAATTTTTCATAGTATTCCCTGATAATTGTTTGTATCTCTGAGGGATTGGTTGTAATCATTCCATTTTCATTCATGATTTTATCTATTTGGGTCATCTCCCTTTTCTTTTTGAGAAGCCTGGCTAGAGGTTTGTCAATTTTGTTTATTTTTTCAAAAAACCAACTCTTGGTTTCGTTGATCTGCTCTACAGTTTTTTTAGATTCTATATTGTTTATTTCTGCTCTGATCTTTATTATTTCTCTTCTTCTGCTGGGTTTAGGCTGCCTTTGCTGTTCTGCTTCTATTTCCTTTAGGTGTGCTGTTAGATTTTGTATTTGGGATTTTTCTTGTTTCTTGAGATAGGCCTGGATTGCAATGTATTTTCCTCTCAGGACTGCCTTCGCTGCATCCCAAAGCGTTTGGATTGTTGTATTTTCATTTTCGTTTGTTTCCATGTATATTTTAATTTCTTCTCTAATTGCCTGGTTGACCCACTCATTCGTTAGTAGGGTGTTCTTTAACCTCCATGCTTTTGGAGGTTTTCCAGACTTTTTCCTGTGGTTGATTTCAAGCTTCATAGCATTGTGGTCTGAAAGTATGCATGGTATAATTTCAATTCTTGTAAACTTATGAAGGGCTGTTTTGTGACCCAGTATATGATCTATCTTGGAGAATGTTCCATGTGCGCTCGAGAAGAAAGTATATTCTGTTGCTTTGGGATGCAGAGTTCTAAATATATCTGTCAAGTCCATCTGATCCAATGTATCATTCAGGGCCCTTGTTTCTTTATTGACCGTGTGTCTAGATGATCTATCCATTTCTGTAAGTGGGGTGTTAAAGTCCCCTGCAATGACCACATTCTTATCAATAAGGTTGCTTATGTTTATGAGTAATTGTTTTATATATCTGGGGGCTCGGGTATTTGGCGCATAGACATTTATAATAGTTAGCTCTTCCTGGTGAATAGACCCTGTGATTATTATATAATGCCCTTCTTCATCTCTTGTTACAGCCTTTAATTTAAAGTCTAGTTTGTCTGATATAAGTATGGCTACTCCAGCTTTCTTTTGGCTTCCAGGAGCATGATAAATAGTTCTCCATCCCCTCACTCTCAATCTAAAGGTGTCCTCAGATCTAAAATGAGTCTCTTGTAGACAGCAAATAGATGGGTCTTGTTTTTTTATCCATTCTGATACCCTATGTCTTTTAGTTGGCGCATTTAATCCATTTACATTCAGTGTTATTATAGAAAGATATGGGTTTAGAGTCATTGTGATGTCTGTATGTTTTATGCTTGTAGTGATGTCTCTGGTACTTTGTCTCACAGGATCCCCCTTAGGATCTCTTGTAGGGCTGGTTTCGTGGTGACAAATTCCTTCAGTTTTTGTTTGTTTGGGAAGACCTTTATCTCTCCTTCTATTCTAAATGACAGACTTGCTGGATAAAGGATTCTCGGCTGCATATTTTTTCTGTTTAGCACACTGTAGATATCGTGCCAAGCCTTTCTGGCCTGCCAAGTTTCAAAGGAGAGATCAGTCACGAGTCTTATAGGTCTCCCTTTATATGTGAGGGCACGTTTATCCCTTGCTGCTTTCAGAACTTTCTCTTTATCCTTGTATTTTGCCAGTTTCACTATGATATGTCGTGCAGAAGATCGATTCAAGTTACGTCTGAAGGGAGTTCTCTGTGCCTCTTGGATTTCAATGCCTTTTTCCTTCCCCAGTTCAGGGAAGTTCTCAGCTATAATTTGTTCAAGTACCCCTTCAGCACCTTTCCCTCTCTCTTCCTCCTCTGGGATACCAATTATGCGTATATTATTTTTTTTTAGTGTATCACTTAGTTCTCTAATTTTCCCCTCATACTCCTGGATTTTTTTATCTCTCTTTCTTTCAGCTTCCTCTTTCTCCATAACTTTATCTTCTAGTTCACCTATTCTCTCCTCTGCCTCTTCAAGCCGAGCCATCGTGGATTCCATTTTGTTTTGCATTTCGTTTAAAGCGTTTTTCAACTCCTCGTGACTGTTCCTTAGTCCCTCGATGTTTGTGGCAAGAGATTCTCTGCTGTCCTGTATACTGTTTTCAAGCCCAGCGATTAATTTTATGACTATTATTCTAAATTCACTTTCTGTTATATTATTTAAATCCTTTTTGATCAGTTCATTAGCTGTTGTTATTTCCTGGAGATTCTTCTGAGGGGAATTCTTCCGTTTGGTCATTTTGGAGAGTCCCTGGCGTGGTGAGGACCTGCAGTGCACTTCCCCTGTGCTGTGGTGTATAACTGGAGTTAGTGGGCGGGGCCGCAGTCCGACCCGATGTCTGCCCCCAGCCCACTGCTGGGGCCACAGTCAGACTGGTGTGTGCCTTCTCTTCCCCTCTCCTAGGGGCGGGATTCACTGTGGGGTGGCGTGTCCCGTCTGGGCTACTTGCACACTGCCAGGCTTGTGTTGCTGGGGATCTGGCGTATTAGCTGGGGTGGGTAGGCAAGGTGCACGGGGGGTGGAGGGGCAGGCTTAGCTCGCTTCTCCTTAGGTGATCCACTCCAGGAGGAGCCCTGTGGCAGCAGGAGGGAGTCAGATCCGCTGCCGGAGGTTTGGCTCCGCAGAAGCACAGAGTTGGGTGTTTGCGCGGAGCGAGCAAGTTCCCTGGCAGGAACCGGTTCCCTTTGGGATTTTGGCTGGGGGATGGGCGGGGGAGATGGCGCTGGCGCCTTTGTTCCCCGCCAAGCTGAGCTCTGCCGTCCGGGGGCTCAGCAGCTCTCCCTCCCTTTGTCCTCCAGCCTTCCCGCTTTCCGAGCAGAGCTGTTAACTTCTGACCTCCCAGACGCTAAGTCGCGCTTGCTGTCGGAACACAGTCCGTCCGGCCCCTCCGCTTTTGCCAGCCAGACTCGGGGGCTCTGCTTGGCCGGCGAGCCGCCCCTCCGCCCCGGCTCCCTCCCGCCAGTCCGTGGAGCGCGCACCGCCTCGCCGCCCTTCCTACCCTCTTCCGTGGGCCTCTCGTCTGCGCTTGACTCCGGAGACTCCCTTCTGCTAATCCTCTGGCGGTTTTCTGGGTTCTTTAGGCAGGTGTAGGTGGAATCGAAGTGATCGGCAGGACGCGTTGTGAGCCCCGCGTCCTCCTACGCCGCCATCTTCCCGAGTTCAGTTATTTTTAAAAAAATCGTTATTTACTTTGAGACAGAGAGAGAAAGAGAGAGAGCACATGTATGGAGGAGGAGAGAGACAATCCCAAGCAGGCTCTGCACTGTCAGCGCAGAGCCCATTGTGGAATTCAATCCCATGAACCGTGAGATCATGACCTGAGGCTAAATCAAGAGTTGGACACTTAACTGACTGAGCCACCCAGGCACCCCAAGTTCAGTTATTTTAAAAAGTGGAAAAGCTCAAAGATCTCAAACTGGTGGTGCAGCCTCAGTTAAGGAATACAGAATGTGTCTCTAGATAACATGTCTCTAAGCATTAGCTTGCAACAACTTTTCTTTTTGTATCACAATTACAAGAACTTCTTGAACTGGAATTTTCAGAGAAGCCATACAAATGTATTGTTGTACTATGGGGGGAACTACTGCAAAGAAATGTTTCATACTTTAATGTCTAACATGCATTGCACATTAGATATATCCTCTTCGCTTTCCCTTTCCTTTCTTCAATATAGAGAAAAATTGTCCATATTTTTTATTTTTTTAAAGTTTATTCATTTTTGAGAGAGGGCGCATGCACACAAGCCTGTGAGGGGGGGAGGAGCAGAAAGAGAGTGAGACACAGAATCTGAAGCAGGTCCAGTCTCTGAGCTGTCAGCACAGCACCTAATGCAGAGCTGGAGCCCAGGAACCATGAGATCATGATCTGAGTCCAAGTCAGACCCTTAAACGACTGAGCCATCCAGGTGCCCCAGTCCATATTTTTTGAAATCTATTCTCTTTTTGATGACTTCAAGAGATGCTAAAGTTAGGTTATCATTCTGAGGATCAACTGTCTTTGAAGTTCAATTATTTAAGCAGATTAATGTTTTCTGTCACTAAGAGAACAACCCAAAATGACCCATTTGAGTAACTGTCATTAACATAATGGTTCTGGAAAACTAATTGGTACACACTCATATTCAAGGGAAAAATGCATTTGAAGGGTTTCTGTGACTCTTTTTTTCTTCTTTTCCTTTCGTTCTGGTTAGATGATTCATAGGAATCACCTATGAAATTTATATTTTGGAAAAAAAAATTTTAGATTTTGGTGAACATATGTGCATAGTATGACTACAGCCTTCTTTACTACACTAGTCCCTGAAGAGTAACACTCATTTTTACTGAAACTATTATATGTTGAAATAAGATTCATTTCACATATCATTTTGCAAAATCCCTGCTCAAGTTTAAGTATTGATTTTTTTTCTAAAACCTTGTAATTCCTTACTATAACTACTTTTCAACTACAGGTTTTCTAACAATGACTAGGCACAAACCACTAATAATTTGTACCCCCTTAATAAGCATTGTATAAATAAGATAAAATTACTTTTGTTACAGAGAAAACATAAAATTTCTCTAGTGAATGCCTATTATTGACACACACATAAAAAATACTTTCCATGACAGACTTAACAACCAATAATGCATTAGTACTTGGTACCTAATTCCAGTAGACAAATTAGGAAAACAAACCCTGTCTTGTTCTATATCAATATAAACACTCCTATTTTAAATGTAGATATAATATTATGCAATACTCACTGTAAGTTAAGTAGTAACTTGGAGACAAAAATAGTCAGATACGTAATTTGCCTCTTAATTAGTGTCACATGTTCAAAAAGAGTTATTTTTAACTTTTTAAAACAAACTAATCTCTCAGACCAAATATTATTATAGCTGAACCTAAAAATGTCAAATTCTGTTGGCTTCTATACCCACACCATGCACACAAATAAACAAACATACTAATAGACTACTTATTTTTAGCTAAAGCATTTTTTTCCAACTTGTAAATATGGAGAATTTTTCAAAAAGGAAAGTAAAATCCTAAGGTGGGAGCTTTTTTAGATTTTTTTTTTGCTCACTCCCCAACACCTCCAAACACACACATTAGCCCAACTATGGTTGTAAACACTAGATAAACTGATTTCATATAAAAATCAATAGCATATCAACTACCCTGAAGAACACAAGTAGACTATTTTCTAAGCATTTGCTTATCTCCTTAAATGATGCAATAAATAAAGCTTCTGAATGCCTACTTAGCAATTTAGGAAAAGCAGGGGGAGAACACCTGGCATCCTTTTATCTCCCTGTGGTAGGCAGGCAGAATAACTCTCTCTAAAAAAAAAAAAAAAAAAAAAAAGTCCATGCCCTAATCCCCAGAACCTGTAAATATGTTACCTTAATTGGCAAAAAAGATTTTAAACACTTTAAGGACCTTGAGATGGGGAGATTATTCTAGATTGTTCAAGTGGATCCAGTGTAATCACATGAGTCCTTAAAAGTGGAAGAGAAAGTTTGAAGACTGGATCAGAAAAGTGAGACAATGAAAGCAGGAGAAAAAGAGACGTGAAATGTGACGGACTCAAACTGCTATTACTGTTCTGAACATGAAGAAAGAGGGTCATGAGGCAAGGAATACGGGTAGCCTCTAAAAGATTGAATGAACTTCATCTGATAATCTACAAGGAAAAGAGGGCCTCAGTCCTACAACTGCATGGAATTGAATTCTGCCAACAACCTGAAGGAACAAGGACATTGATTCCCTGTTTAGCCACGAGGGAAGAATGCAGCCCCCTTGACCACACAGATTTCAGCCTGACGAGACCTACATCAGACTTTGAACCTACAGAATTTAAGAAATCATGTTGTTTTAAGTCTATAAATTTGTGGCAGTAAGAGAAAGCTAATACATTCTTTTTACAAATATTTTCTGCAAGAAAACACTTTAATTGGAATGAATTTGTTTTATTTTTTTAATTTTTAAATTTATTTTGAGAGACACACAGAGAGAGAGAGAGAGAGAGAGAGAGAGAGGGCGCAAGCGCATGCAGGAGCTGGGGATGGGCAGAGAGAGAGGGGGACAGAGGATCTGAAGCAGGTTCTGCACTGACAGCACAGAGGCCTATGTATGGCTCAAATTCAGGACCCGAGCTGAAGTCAGATGCTCAACAAACTGAGCCAGCCAGGTGCCCCAGAATGAATTTGTTTTAAAATAAGACAGGACTTTTGACTTTCTACTAAAGATTCTTAAGTAAGTTCTCTGATTTTAAGCATTCTGGAATGATAGATTTCTTTAGAAAATGATTTATTTCTTGCTTAAACAAATGAAATTCATTTTATCTTATTGTCTACATCATCCTAGATTTGAAACATGGTTTCACATCTCAGCCTTATTTACTGGAATACCCTGCAATTCCAAAAAGTATACAAAATGAACTGTTCCTGTTTCTGTGCCACTTTAACTAGATGCTCTATGTGCTCCATCAAACAGTAATCCTTCAGCTTTATTTTTATACTCAGACTTTCCCTTCACAATCTTTGCCAAATTACAGTGGTGATGGCAGTTACTTTTTTATAAGCAACAGGGCGTCTGCAACATTGATTATCAAGTGATTCTGAAATTCCCAGTGCTCACACGTTGTTCTCACAAGGCTTTGAGCATCATAAACTAACTACAATATTCACTCATCATCAAGGGAAATATCTACTTTTTCCCCTTAAAAAAATCACAGCCTACCATTTCTTTGTCTGTTTCTGCAACAATGACTCAGGGTGCAAAGCAGTATGATTTAGAGCCAGTCTAAACAGTCACTTTCGTTTTTGGAAAAAAATCCTAGAAGCAATCCAAGTTAAGAATAAAAGTAAAAGTATTTCAGTTAGCTGTTTTATGCTGTATCCTTGATTGAGAACTTGTTCCAACTGGGAATGGGTCTTTTAATACCTTGGCTTATGTCAAATGAAAACAGTGAGTAGGAGTATAATTCTCTTTTTTGTGAATGTTCATATTACTTTTTAACTCACTTATTTATTTATATTAATTTTTTTAACAAAACTTTTGGTTATGTGACCTTCCAATTTAATTAGTACTTGAATTAATATGCCTGTCTCCTAAAGCACAGAACTTATTGAATGACAAAATGTCCTCAATAGAAATGCTTAACTTGAAACCTTGCCCTCAAAGAGCTATAATCCAAGAGAAGAAAACCTTGTGTTAAAAGACAGCATTTCATAATGATAAAATCCATAAGAGATGTGGTGGACATACAAAATACAGATGCAGTTAATCCAGGGTACAGTTAATTAGAGAGCTTCTTGAGAAATCTGGATTGATAGACCATCACTCTGAACAGAAGCAATAAGGAAAAAAAAAAAAAAAAGGTTAAGAGTCTATGCACAAAGATCCAGGAAGACAACTCAGTACTTTGTTGACAATTGCTAGCAGGCAGTTGTGTACATCTGGAGGGCAAAGAGAGTAACCAGAAAGAAAATCTTAGAATACTATACTGTTTACATTATATCTGAAAAATAAAATTTGTGTTTCTTAACAGGGGAAGGGAGGTAGAAAAGAGATCTAACATTTATTCAACAGTTAGTATAAGCCAGACACTGATATTTATGCATACTATCTCTGTAAATTCTAACAGCAGTACAGGAAATAATATTATCTCTATTTTATTACAAAATAAAACAAGATTCACAGACATTGAAGTCATGTGAGCAGTAAGTAGCAGGATTTAAACCTAGGACAATCTGATTCTAGTAAGCCTGTACTTTTTCTACAATATTGGGAGATTGGATCCTCCCTCAACACTACAATATTCTTTGTAGAATAATATGAAGGCTGATTTAACTTGTTCTCCATACAAACTTATTCAGCACTGAAATTCTTAATTTCCTTTTAGCAGTCTCTTAAAATCAAAGAACAAATTTTGTTTTACTTTCATCTTGAGGCCATTTTTATATGTGAGTATTTTAATCATTTCCACTATTTTTATGACACATTGAATCTGCATATGGAAAGACATAGGCATTGCACTAAGATACCCTGTATTATCAATACTGATCTTCCATTTTGGAAGATTCCCTTTTTACTAAGTATGTTTTCATTAGTGGTGGATTATTCATAATTGGCTAGATCTCTAGATCTAATTATTTCATTTAATTGTCATATGATAGGAAGTAATAAGCTCCATATCACCATGAGTTTTCAGAATTGAACTGTATATATAGTTATATTGGAGGTTGGGCAAAATAAGCAGTGAAGCGCCAAGATTCTGATAAATACATCATTATACATGAACATATTTTACATTCCTAACTAGTTAAAATCTTGAAAATGAAAAAGGGAAAACAGTTTCAATCATTCTAAGTTATAAAAGTACCAAAATAAAAACATGTTTAATACTCACTACTATTGAAACCACAATACTTTAGACATTTATACACACAGCAGCAGAGAGTTTAAAGTGTAAACTCTCCTGAAAATCTACAGTCCATACCTTAGAAAAAATTCATAGTCATTGAGTCATGAACTCAAAGACTAGACCTAAAGAAATGAATAGCTATACAGGCAAAATTTATACATTATGATATTGAATGCAGCATAACTTGTAATAATTTTTTAAAAGGCAGACACAAGTAACTGAAATAAAAGAATGGTCAATATATTTTATCCACAAAATGGATATTATATTTTATAGACATAAAATTGCATTTAAAAATATTTATATTACTTAAGATTATTATAATATTAGAAAAAACAATATATTTAAGACAATCCATCAAGAAAAATGAGTTGAAAAAATTCTTAAAAATATTAATATGAATCAGGAGTGTCTGTGTGGCTCTGTCCGTTAAGCATCTGATTTTGGCTCAGGTCATGATCTCACAGTTGGTTCGTGAGTTCAAGCCCTGCATCAGGCTCTGTGCTGACAGCTTGGAGCCTGGAGCCTGCTTTGGATTCTGGGTCTCCCTCTCTCTCTGCCCACCCCTTCTCACACTCTGTCTTTCTCTCTCTCTCAAAAAATAAACACTAAAAGAAAATTAAAAAAAATATATTAATATGAATTAACTCAGAAATGATGGCTTATGAGTGATTTTAAAAATTTGGTTATAATTTTTGGAGCATTCTACAACACAGAGACAATATTTTTTACCTAACCAAAAAGCTTATTGTCAATTAAGCAAGCTATTTTGCCTGTAAGTCTTATAGACACAAAGAATTTAATTTATTGATTCATTTCCTTTTTTCCTACTTAGCACCCCTATGATTTCTCTTAGGACTTTGAAATGACCACTTATTACTCTCAATGAAATGATTCAAGATGGTTTGGAAGCACTCCTTTCCAGTTTGGGCATGATGATTAATTTTATGTGTCAACTTGACTGGCCAAGTAGAAAGGGAAAAGACAATGAGTAGTGGAAGAAGTTAGTTACAAATACTAGCTATGACCATGTGACCAATTACAGACAGAATTATAACTCTTACGAGTATTTCTTGCTCACCTTGCTATGAATACATTTATGTGTATTTGTTTTCTGCTTGCTTTTTGACTTTTTCTCTTAGTCCCTTTTTATGTAACTTAAGATTTACTGATTTTATATCATAGATTTTAAGTATTATTACTTTTTCATAATAATACTTAAGTTATGGGACATCAAAAAGAGTAAACATCACTCAAGCACTTTACTACCTGCACTGAGGAAGGGATAAGTTTTCAGTTGTACACAGGAGAGTTTTATCATGTTAGGTAGAATTATGACCTTGTTTTTGTGTTTAGTTGGAGATTAGGTATTGTTTAAGGAGATGCATATGGGTGGTAAATTGACAAGGAGTGGACTCAACTTCTGATGGTTAATTTTATTTGTCAACTTCACTAGCCACCATAATGTTCAGATTAAATTTTACTTGTGGGTGTGTCTGAGGGTGTTTCAAGATTAGATTATTATATGAATTTGTGGGCTCAGCAAAGTAAATTGCCCTCTCTAATGTGGTTGGGCATCATCCAATACTTTGCGTGACTAGAACAAAAAGCAGAAGAAAGAGGAATTCCTCCCATTTTTTCTGCCTCACTGATCTGGGTCTTCTCATCTCTTATCTGCCTCTCTTCCTCACTGGGATTGACACCACTGGCTCTCCTTGTTTTCAGGCCTTCTAAGGCTAAACTATACTGACAGTTTCCTTGGGTGTCCAGCTTGCACAGGGCAGATTGTGTGGTTTCTCAGCTTTCATAGTCACATGAGCTAATTCCTTATATTCTACTGGTTCTGTTTTCTCTGCCTAAACATGACTAATATAATTGGATTTGAGGTAATACAATTTTTTATTTGCATGTCATTTTAAAATCTCAAAGTTTAATTTATACATAAATTTTACCAATTATAAGTGTCCAATTTGATGAGTTTTGTCAAAACCTGTGTCATTTTTGTGATTGCTATTTTTTATGTGCCAAGTTTAAAGTCAGAGTGTGAATAACAAACTCCCCCATCATCACCAGTGCAACAGTGGAGTGCTCAAATCCGCAGATCAGAAAGAACTTCTGTTTCTTCCTCTCTTCTAGTCACTTCTCAACTTCCTTGAAATTTTAAGAATCCCACTGGGGTTCCCAATACTGTTGATAGTCCAAGCCCTGTTTTTTCCTTAGCCATCACCACAGACATAACTTGATAAACACACTCTACATATTGAAGCTGAAGATCTCCAGATGCCATAAGAGGTTAGTTAGTTTGAAAGGAACCAGGGTCGGGTAGCAACGTGAAAACATGGGAGCCTATTATAAGGCTAAGTGGCACAGATAGCCAGTGATATTTCCCCAAAGGTAGCATAGCCACATTAGATTTAATAAAACAGATCTGTGATATTGTTATTTTGAGGTTCTGTGATGTTAGCCCTCATCTAAATGGTATCCTCATAACTGGCCTCCAGCTATCACCAAATCTGTCTGAGTGGTCAAACATGGAGAAGTGGTAAGACAAACTGGCAACTAAGAAGCCAAAGTTAGAAACCAGAAGTCATCATGAAAATAGAAGCTTCTTCAGAATTCCAGAAATATTTAGGAAAGGTTAGGGCTTACACGGAGCATTGAATGGGAATTGAAGCAATTTTACTGAGATAGCAAGAGGGAGACTTGAAAAATAGGCCCTTTAGCAACCTGACAATTTGTGAAAAGCCTTGGAGCAGAGGTTATATAAGTATTTCCCAAGACTTTAAAATATAAAACCAAGGAGATTGAAAGTATAACATACAATAAGATTGAAGCAAAAAAATTAAAAAAACAACAACAACTAAACTGGTTAGAAACTTTAAAAAGAAATATAGTTTGCATAGAAAAATCTTTAAAAAGAATTGGATTTAGCACAACAGGATAAAGTCACAAGGTTTCCTGAATACATGGGTGTATCAGGAGAAAAAAGCAAGGTGGAGGGGTGGATTATGGCCAATAAAACATAATTATATTTGAAGCTGAAGCCTTAGAGAAATTTTATTTAGAAAGATTTTTATTATAAAATGTTTAATGCAGTATCTTTGAGAGTCCCTTAAACTCTTATTTTCTGAATCTTTGAACCTCTCTAGGCATTACACTGTAATTTATGCTACTTTTCAGGAGTAAGCCTAAATTTCCTCTTCTCTAAACTGGGAATAATAATAATGTTTGCAAATAGGAATTTTATGAGGATTAAGAGCTGCAATGCATATAAAATCCTTAACACAGTGCCTGAGAGATTGTTACAGAAATGAATGTGATCCTAAGCTGTTGTTACTCTTTTTGTTGTTGTTATTAGTGATCTCCTTTATCAGTAAGTCTCCTTAGAAATTTACACTAGGATGTTCATTATCTATGGGTGGTGTCAGGGAGGAAGACCTTCCTTTGCCTTTCGAGGTCCTTCTAGCTGGATTTAGAATCAAAATTGACTTAAGACAGTTTAACAGAAGAAAATCAAATTTAACAGACATACATACAGGGAATACACACAGACAAGAAACTCCAAAGATTATGAGGCAATGTGAAGCTCACATGGCTAAGGAGGAGAGGGGACTAAAGACACAGAGGGGAGGGCGCCATTAGCAGAAAGGGGAAAGGAGCCATTTGGAAAACAAAGACTGCCCTCTCAGGTAAAATGGAGTCTTTGCTAATGCTGTTAACAGCTCTAGTCCTGACACAAGAAGGTCAGGCCTTGAAAGGGAGGTTAAGAGCTTTTCCCCAAATCTGTTGTGTTTTGATTTCTTGTAACTCAAAAATAATGTTCATGCCAAAGTGGTCCATCTTGGGGTGACCTGCTTTTGGCCTCTACAGTGGCAGAGAGTTAAATTAAAGGACCAGGCAGAGCATTGCCTGGGGCAACAAATGGAAATGACCTCTATCCCTCCCTCCTTTGTCTTCTACACTTCTACCAATGTGAAATCTCTGGATCTCAGGGTGGTATCCTAGAATGTTAGATCCAGTATGAAATTTAAAAAGAATCTAGGAGAAGGGCAACACCTTAATAATCAGGAAATCTGCCACAGGGTGTCTGAGTGGCTGGTCTAATGTCAGTTAATAGAAGATTTGGGAGAGAGACAAAAAAAAAAAAAAAAAAAACCCAAAAACCAAACCCAACATTATGAGTGGACTTTGATAACTATTCAACCAGATGACAAAATAAAAGTAGTGGAGTTCAAGGATACATATAGCTTTGAGGAAATATTGGTACCTACAAATAAGGCTGTAGCCTTCAGGTGCCTTCATTTCTTGACACAAAAAGTTCTCACTCCCACACCTGAAGCTACAAAGAACAGGAAATGCTATATATAAAATCCATCCTTCCAACACTTCATAAACCATTGCCCTCTCTTCTACTTTGTGTTTTTTTCCCCCCAGTTGTCAGGCATGCACTGACATCACTACTTAAGTGACACTCTATTATATGTATTTAAAGAATTTTTTACCTCAATTTTCAAGAGGCTGATTACTACAGCACTTTTTGTCAAAAGAAAATATTGGAACACATTTTCATCTTCAGTCTTACTCTACTAATAACTAAATTATTTGAGTTTTTAAAAATATTTTCAAAGAACAATCCATTAGCCTTAAAAAAACTCAATATATTATTGGTTAACAAAAATTATAAATGTATAAACTATTTGATGTTTTAAAATAATTCATTTTCTCCTGGCATTCCATGTTCCTGATGTTAATTTTTATGAGGTCACAGAGTGACCTCTGATGACATTTTGACTTGATTCACTTAGTAGGGGAGAAGTGACAAAGAGGCTGTCCAAAAGCATTGTTTCTATAGAAACAGTCTCTCCCACTTCAGACTCAGGAAGATGAAGTTTTGGGGTGATGGGGGGTTTGTGGGGTCCAGAGTCGACAGCCAAGAAACAATTCTTGAAGATGTCTTCGGTGCAAAAAGGTGATTTTATTAAAAAATGGGGATAGGACCCATGGGCAGGAAGAGCTGCACTGGGGTTGTGATGGGTAACTCATTATATACCCTCGGGTTGGGAGGGGGTCAGGGATAGAGTAAGTCTATAAGGTATTTTAAAAGCAAGGTTTCCAGGACCTTGAGGGGCTAGCTGTTGCTGGGGAAATACCACTTATTACAGTTTAATAAAACCCCAGTCATGAGACCCTTCAGATGTATATCAGGGGGGCCATAAGCTTGGAGTATGATTGCCAGTATATATCTTGGGGCAGTTGTGATAAAAGAAGTAGACTTACAGGATCCTCGAAGTTGACACAATATTAAGCCAAGGTTCTCTTTTGCCCGTACCAAAGTGTCACCATCTCAGCAACTGAGCTCCTAGAGGGAGGTCACTCTGCCGATTTCAAGGACTTATCAGTGGGTTGTAGGCAGTAAGGGAATTTGCTTTTTCATTTGCCTTAGTTTCCCACATTACCACGACAAGCACTTTCCTTTGTTCTTGAGTAGCCAGGAGTATCTGAGGAATATCACACATATTCCACCTGGTATATGTGTGTGTGTGTGTGTGTTCACCAGCCTGTATTTTGCCCTCAGCTTGCCCCAAGTTCTCTCCTCAAAGATAAATGGAGAATATTAGAGGTATTAATATTTACATTCATAAATCCCAAGTTGGAGGTTTCTCCTTCCACTCACTCTTCTCCCAATGATTTTAGGGCATGTAGGCTATGAAATGGGCTTGCCCCAAACCTGAGCCTGGATACTCAAGAGGGAAATAATTCACTTAATGGAGGAAAGAATATGATGAAAATATGACATATGAACAAATAAATAAATGACATCTTAAAATATTTATTTAAACTTCACATTGTATTGTAGAGTACTTTTTTAATACTGATAACCCACTACTGAAAATGAGACCTTAGAATGTAATTTGGCTTACCAAATTCTCAGAAGACACATTGGCATAGTGTTCCCAAAAATCTTCTTCCCAAATACTGCTGCAGGTTACAAAGGTAACTGGATAAGTCATCATATTTAGTAAATGGTTATAAGAGTTTTGGATAGGATGGTAATTGCTTGGTAGTGGCAGTGAACCAGAGCCCAGACAATTTTCCATATATTATAAACCCAAAATATTGAATAGGGCAAAGTAAAAATACAAATCAATGAGGTAGATGCATGAACCAATGTTCATATGAGTGCATGCATATACATACAGACACACAATCATAGAACCAAAAACCGTTTCCAGATCTTTCCACATCTTAGTATCAGGAACCAAAGAAAGTAAATATATACAGAGATATCAACAAATGAATAATATGGAATATTTTGCTTTTTTAAATATTTATTTCTACTTTTGAGAGACAGAGAGAGAGAGCATGAGTAGGGGAGGAGCAGCGACAAGGCGGGGGGGGGGGGGACAGAGGAGCCAAAGCAGGCTCCTTGCTGACAGCAGCGAGCCTGATGCAGGACTCCAACTCACAAAGTGTGAGATCATGACCTGAGTCAAAACTGGACGCTTAACCCACTGAGCCACCCAGGTACCCCTATGGAATCTTAATATAATAACTTTTATCTACAACTTTCAAAGATAGAAATATGTTGTCTTTAAGTAGAGAGTGTAGGGGTGGAAAACTTTTCCCTTTTTCCCTTCTAGGTTCTTTGACTGGTCTAACAATTAAATTGACATAAGACAGGTTAACAGGAGAAAAACAAATTGCATACATGTGCATGAAAGACATGAAACCCAAAGGCAGTCCCGTAACTGAGGTTTATATGCCATAGTGAACTAAGGAATAGGATAGGGCCTGAGACTTTAAAAGGGAGGAGGGCAACTCACAAGCAGATGTTCGGTAATCAAAGGTTTGCCTTGACATACAGATAAGTGTCTCAGATAAAAAATTATCTCTGGTCATAGCTCTTTTCTTGGTACAAAGCCCTCTAAATTCTTTTAGGTAATTAAGGGAGAGGCAAAATCTTTTCCTGAGCTTGCTGGGTTTTAATTGCCTTCAGCTCAAAACAATCCCCATGCCCAAGCAGCACATTGTGGGACAGCATATGCTTCCACCGTCAAGAGTGTAGTATTTACTTTATACCTTCAGCCAGCTCTTTCTTAGCAAATAAAACAGAACAGAGTTTATATCCTCACTGCATTTTCAGGGTAACCTAACTGCCATAGAGAAGGAAGAGTCGGTAACTTGGCAACATTGCAATTTATGGTTCTCTGGAACAATAGCCCAATATGTGTGATTACGGTGGGCTGATGCAGGGATCCAGGACTCACACTGTACCTTATTGTGAATGGGATGTATGATGTTTCCGCCCTCATTATTTTGGTGAAACAAGCGGCCCTACTAGCTGCAAGTGGCTGGGGCTTCTAGTCCAGCTGTATGCCTGGGAAAACTAGGAGAACAAGGAACTGTTCTACACAGTCTTTTCATAAAGGAAATAGAATTCTGCAGTTAATTTTTAGTTTTGTCATCAAATGCTTAAAATAGGAGCAAACATATTTTATAATCAGAGAAATGTGACAATTGAAACCAAGTGTTACAAGGAAGAGGGGTGGTTGTCTGACATAACAGTATTTTCCCCTATGATGCATTGCAACAAAAGAAGTTCAACTTTTGAAATCATGAAATCCTACTTATATGGCAGTCATAAGGCTTGTCAGACTATAAGCTGGACATTTGGAGCTGAATTAACTAAGTGGTCGTTAACTTAGTTTCAAAAAGTCAAAACAAAACAGCATATGAGATAGTGTTTGGAAATACCGGCTCTGTTGTCTAACAGATCCAGCTCCCTGCTTTCTAGCCGTCGTTCACATACTAAGCAGCATGTTGCAGATGTTTTTATAGTTTCATGCAGCCCATATTATTTCACACGAAATATTACACACATCTATTTCTTTTTAACTATATAGGGCCTTCCCATTCTCCTGAAATACTTAGCCCTTCTTTTGTAGCAGCATTATCTGGCAATAAGGCCTTCAGCACATGGTTTAATGGCTCAAACAATGCTGCTTTAGAACTAAAGGTTGGGTGTGGAGGGATGCTTCTTCAGGCTATAGTGTTGTCAGACCATTGTCCTCTGAGCTAATAAGGTTACCCCTGTTTGGGGGAGACTGTTGACATTTCCAGGCTTTTGCTTACTTTTCATCAAAGGTTCAATGGAAGTCTGAGACTCTATCATGAACATACAGGATGAGAAACAAATGGTGCTTTTTTTCTGCTACACTGTATGCATGAACTAGAAATGGCTTATACTGGTTCCATTACACCTTTCCATCTGCACATGTTGACTGGCATATTCAATAAAGGCCACTGGAGGCTCTCTGTTTGGAACCAGATCTGACAATAAAAATAGTAATTTCAGATTTTTGAATTCTTAGAAGATGGATCATTTTCCATAATTGTCTCTGAATTTTCCCTTAAACTCAGAAAACGCATTCAACATGTTCTTGGATTCACATTAACATAGTGTTTCATCTAATCCCGCAAATCCAAAATGATGTATGGTCCTCAGAACCATGAAGTAGACATCTGAGGTAAAACAACAACAACAACAACATTGTTTGCCTGGTACTTTTCAAAGAATCCAGTAGTACCTGGTGCAGCACTCACTTGATTCATACTCATGTCTAGCATACCTGAAACAATTATCTTGACATTCACAGAAGTGCTGAATGTCCCTAAGAAGAACTTCTTTCTTCTGACTCCCTCCAACTACTGTGGGTTTGTTCACTGGGTTCTCCTCTCCTTTTTCCCAGAGGAGGAAGATGCCGAGTCATGGCAACATTACATGGCACTGAATGTACTGTATTAAGAGTCTAAACTTGAAAGGCTTCACTTTGAAGCTATCCTCTGAACTTAATCAACAGTATTCTGCTTTAGCATGGGCACGTTAGTTTGTAAACAAATTACATCTCTTTGTCAGACATACGCTCTATGGAAAATTCAGTAATCTTTTTTCTCCCGGTGAATCTCTGGGGTAAAGAGCAGCTCCTAATCTTCAAGGATCTTATCAATATATAGGATAAATGCTTGGCAATAACATCAAGTCCACCAAAACTCTCCAAGGCTTTTATGCAGACTTTGTTTCAAGGATTCCCAAAAGGCTTAAGAATACTGGTTGTGTTTCCTTTCATTTTAACTTCACTTTAGATGTTAATACCAGGCTGATAGATTGATCATGAAGAAGGTTTGAAAGGTAGAAGTTAAACGTTTGGCAAAAATTTTGTAAGATCCACTGAAACATAAAAACAGGCAGAATACATTTATTTTAGTAAGTGAAAACAAGGACACCGTATGCTTTTATAGACATTGCATGCACATGCAGACAAATTTAAATAAGGTAGTCAGAAAAGGCTTATCTGAAGAGGTTGTTGTGATGCGATGTCTGAATTAGAATGAGCAACATATGCACAGTGCTGGGCAAGCAGTATATTTCAAGCAGAGGGAATAGTAAGTATAAAATTACTGACATGGAAAAGGGCTTGCCATGTTCAGGAATGAATACGAGTAATACGGAACAAGAAGAAAATTGTATGAGATGTGTTTTGGGATGTATACTGGAAACAGGTAAATTATGAAATGTTTTGTGTTTCATTCTGACTTAAATGAGAAACTATTCAATGTTTAATTAAGGGAATTCCCTATCAGATATTTACTTCAAACAGCAATGTATGGAGAATTAATGGAGTTTGAGCAAGTGTAGAAACAGGAATGTTCTATCCGTTATTCATCTAAGTATTAGATAATGACATCCAGAACAAATAAGTTTTCAGTGAAGATGAGGAGAAATGGATGGATTGGAAATACATTTTGGAGATAAAATTCATGGAACTTGCTGATAAGCATGGGATGCAAGGAGTAAAAAATGAGAACAAATGAAGGATAATACCTAATATTTTTATTTCTTTTGGCTTTGTTTTGTTCCTTTATCTTGCATTGAGTTAAATTTTGGTGCAGTTTAGTATTATTTTGGAAAATAAGAAAGATGTTTTGGGAGAAATGGGTATCAAAAGTTCTGTTTTAAACACCTTTGGTATTGCTGGTATCTCTTTGTGTGTCCAAATTTCCTCTTCTTACAAGGACACCAGTCAAATCGGATTGGGGCCACCCCAATGGTCACCTTTTATCTTAATCATTCTTTATAGGCCTTATCTCCAAATACAGTCACGTTTTGACGTACCGGGAATTAGGGCTTTAACATATAAATTTGCCAGGACATAATTCAACCCATCATATATAAGAAGCATGTTTTTAACTTTTCAAATTACACCTTGGTGATTTTAGTGGCTCCACAAACAAATATTTTACATGTTCACTCTCCATTCTCTATTCTAAAATATACGCTTCAACAGACCAACTATTTCAAACGTCATATTACTCATTTTTTTCAGAAAAATGCAAAGTGAAACTTGATGTTAGTTTCAGGTTGAGATCTCTGGAAAGTAGATGCTGAGATGGAGTTGAGTAAAAATGTTTATTGTAGAGTAACAGATGGAGCAAAAAAAGGGAGGAAGTAGGATTAGACACAAGGAGCTGTCAGAACATGATTGTGAAGGGAAGTAGAATGTGTCACCCCCCAAAATATGCCTGTTTGGCATAAGGATTATTTTAAGCTGGGTATTTTTAAGAAACGGCAGACATGGGAGATGCTGGGAAAACCACATCAAAGTTACTCTTTTGTAAGGGATATTTACGTTTATAAGGGAAATCTTCATTTGTAAGGGTATCTCCTTCTCTGTACCAAGAAGGGAAGGCTGATTCTAAATCTCTAGAAATTCTTATCCATGTAGAAGGCAATTGCTTAAATCTGCATAATGACCTTATCCTTGATTATTGTGCTGTGCTTGATAACCTTCCCTAACTGGCCTCTCTCCTTTTACCCAACATCTTTTGTCTTTAGCTGGAGTTGTTATTTAAGGGGGTGGCTTGGGTCATTTCAGGGGGTTACTCAGTTTTCCTGGGAGTTTTCCATATATACAGGAGGTATACATGTTATTAAACTTCTGTCTGTTTTTCTCCTGTTAATCTTTTATTATGGGGCTGTGGTCTCAGCCAATAACCTATAAGGCTAGAGAGAAAATTATTTCTCCTCCCCCACAATTCTGACCTGACAAAACTTCTAACAGCTCAACCGGGAGGTCCAGAGCAAAGATTACTCAGTAAGAAGATCCTCACTGGGAGGCCCTCAGACCACCACCTTGCTCCATTATTGCTCCACTGCCCTAGAAGATCATAGCTTTGGCTCACAAGTTAATGTGGATGTTGATGAAAATAACGGTTCAAGGCTGTCAACTAACCATAATCCTTGGAGCTAGGCAGCAAGTACTTACTTGATGAGGGATCTGACTGTTGTATATTTGGATCTGTCACAAAGTTTAAGTCACAAACGTTTAATAGGCATATAAAAAAGGAAGGAAATAAAAATCAATTCAAACATCTAAACAATAGTAATAACCAACATTTGTGGCCACGTACTATGTGCCAGACACTATTTGGCACTTCATAGCATTATCTAATTTTTCTGCATCTACCTCAACATAAAGAAAAGAAAAAAATTATAAACATACAAAATGAATCCTTTTACTGTCAATGATTGTAGTTCTCATATTTGGGCACCAAGAAACATTGATTACAAACTCATTGTTCAGTAAGAAATAACACATATATCACATTTTTATTGCAGCATATGCTGATGTAAAAAGATTCAATTACTGTAAGACTCATTTGTTTAGGATAACATTCTATCACAAAGATAGTACAAAATTCCAAAAAGAAATTAATGCAGGCTATTTAATAGCCTTCCCAAACCAAATTTATTAAAGGATATGCATGCTTAGATGCATGTATAATTCTTAATATTAGGTTACAAACATTTCCCTTTTGTTTCTATTGATCATTACGCTTTTACAGATTTTCAAATAAACTAAAAATAAAACTTCATCAGGTGTTAAGGAGAGTGGCATTTGCAACTCATACAGCTTATATTTCCATTTTTTAACTTCTTCATTTTCAATCCAAGTCACTTTACCTCTTAAGGTAAATATACAGAAAGCAATAGACCAATTAGGTGAAAAAAATGTATTCATTGGTTAAGGAATTAGATCCATGTCCATTAAACTGAAAGCTATCTGTGAAAAGTAGGTGAATTAATAGTCCAAAGCATATATACTAAACAGGATACCATCTATAAAGGTGATCATCAACTGAAGCAGTTAATATTTTGAAACCTCATAGGCCTGCTTGGTACCCTTAAAATAAATCAAAATTAGATAATTTATACCTAGAGTCCATCTCCGGAAACAAAATTAAAAATGGTCAATTTTGTTAGGTATGATTATGCAATGAAAAAACCCAAAAATAGGAAAAAGTCAATTTATATAAAAATTTAAATTTATAGTCTACAATGATTAGCAGTTCCAAAATATTTTCTCTTGGTTTAGAAAATTACCCTTCCCTTTTGTCAAATGATTACCATGGAGAAATTCATTTAAACAATGAATAATTGTTAAAGTAATTTTTTCATCTTTAGAAAAACTTGTCTTACATGGTATAGTATCTCTCTTTTATTTCCCTCTCTTTAAGTTGTAGCTCTGTTAAGTGTTGCCAATTAAAGAGTAGTACGTTCACTGGCAACTTACTTTCAGTTATCTTTTTAATTAGTCTCCAGAGTAAAAAATTCCAGAATGTTCATATGCCTCCCCAAACACAACAAATATTAAGCACAACATTGTTCCATATATAGTTTTTTTTAGCACATTGGTTCTGTGTTATGAAATTTTCTCAAAACATAAATTAAATATATTTTGCAGCTCCAATCTTTGAAAATAGCATTTTGTCTTAACTCTGCTAGTTCCCTAAGTATCTTTAAACAGGAAATATTTTTAAGCCTTCTTTATCTGCTTTCCATATAATAATCTAGGCAATATATCTTAAATTAAAACTTTCCAAATATCAAATCTTCCTACCTCTTCAAGAGCCCCCTCCACAACACACTTGTATCTTGCAGTGGTCTCTAGTAACCTACAATATAATAAAATCTCTTCTCGTTAGCAAGGCATGCATGGCCTCCAAAGGAAGGTCCCCACTTGTCTTTTCAGACTTATCTCTCAATACTTCTGTTCTCATAATTTAAGGACTAGCAAAAGCAATGTTAACTCTTCTTTTCAAGTTTACCATCTCTACTCATCTTCCTTTCTATTTTCTATGAACAAGTGTCCTTTTTCTCTCTGCTGCATTCTATGCATGTCTCTATAATTTCACTCATCTCATTTAATTGTGATTATTGATCCCCACATAAGAGTTTGCTTTAATAGGGCCTATGCTATAGACATCTTTGCATCACTAATTTCAAGCTCTGACAATTCACTTATGTGATGATATGTTCTTCCAAATTTACAGTCACCACAATATTTTGAAGAGCTCATGTATATTTTTCTACATATACACAGCCTGGTACACAGATACTGATATCAGAGTGCTCAGAATTTACAATGAGTAAGATCATAGTGAAAATATCAAATTGAGTAATTTTCTCTTTTATATTTCCTTTACATAAGGCAATTTTCTCCTAATACTGAGAGGGTGTGAAGGAGGGAGAAAAGGAGGGTGAGAGAGAGAGAGAACTGACTTTAATGAAAAGGAAAAGAAAAATTTAGTACCTTTTCCCCCCATTAACCTCCTGCTGGTGGCTGGCATTGTGTGTACAATATATTTACTCCCTCTGTTTTTCTAATGCTGGGCCTTGCCTATCAGAGCTTCTTAGAATTTCTAGTAAAGAGCGATTCTATTTACTTTCTGTAGTAGCAACCTAATATATCATATCTTGTCAAGTACTGAGCATGGAATAGGTTGTACTTCTAAACATATAACTATTGAATTCTGGCTTCTTAGAAATGTTTCTCTAATGCTCTAAATCTGCCCTGTTGTATTGCTCTTGTATTTTTGCTTACACCTTTGTATTCTAGTTGGATCCTCATTTAGCTTTCTTCTAGTAGGCTTGTTTTTCTGTGCTAAAGCTTCTCTTGATTTTGGTAACTTAGAGAAAAATACCATAAAGCTAGCTTTATTTTTTCTCATTTATAAAACTTCCTATTTGCATTATAACTCTTTGAGTCTATTACTTTTTGACTGATGTTAATGGATTGGTGAGCAACACGGAATTGGGTAGTTTTGCTACATGAATAACTAACTCAAAGTCAATGGTTTAAAGTAACTATTTATTACTAGAATTCCCTCATGAGGGGGATCACCTGGTTTAGGTTAGACCCAGCTGGGTGGCTCTACAACTGGACTCTGTTATGTATCTGTAGGCTGGCTGGTATACTCTACCTTGAAAGCCAAGAGGTTTAGTTGCAAAGCTCAGTTCCGTGTGCCTTGAATCCATGAACTTTGAGCAATCCTAGTGAATTCAACCCTACCCAATGTAATTGAAAACTTGATCAGTTTGGGTCCTCTGAGAAGCAAACAATGGTATTAGATACATAAGAGATTTATTAAGATAAATTCTTCTGAAAGATAAAAAAGCATGGGAACAGGACTACATGGGGAGAGACTTCGAACTGCAATGCAAGTCTGGCCCCTGTGAAACAGGAGAAAGAAGGAAGGAGAATTTGGTAGAAAGAGCCTCAGACTGCAGTGCTGTGTTTAGAAAGTCTTGGCCAGATGGATGAGAAGTCCTAGAACATAGATGCCCCTTAGAAAAGTCCCATGCTGGGCAGGGATGTTTTGGCTCTTGTATACCCACTGTGTTCAGTCACTGATTGGGAGCACCCCGAAAAACAGAGTAGCATTTGCAAGAATGCAGAGATATATCCAAAAGGTGTGTCAGCTGGAGACTTTCAACAAATTACTCTTCTCCTTCTAAGTTCTCTTTTGAAGGGAAATTTGAGTGGCATATTAATGGTTGCTACTACAACTCTTTCCAGAAAACGGGTACCAGACTTTCTTTTTATCAACCACGAAAAGATGAATGAATTTACTCTGTATTATCTAGAATGTAAACTTACACTTCTTGATTAATAAAACCATAAGAAAAGAGAAAAAACATATTTTTATTCGGGAATTAGTACACTTCTTTACTGTATGTGTTCTTGATTCTAAGTTAGAAACAAACAACCCATAATAGCCAACTTAATACTGAAAAATAACAGTGTTAGAAGACTGGCAATACCCAACTTTAAGACCTACTATAAAGCTGCAGTAATCAAGATAGTGTGGTATTAGTAAAAGAAGAGACAAACGTATCAATGGAACAAAACTGAGATCCCAAAAAGAGACCCAAAATATAGGCAACAGATGTTTGACAAAAGAGCAAAAGCAATTACATGGAGAAAGGATAATCTTTTCAACAAATGGTACTGGAATAACTGGACATCCACATGCAAAAAATTAAAAATTAAATATAGACAGGGACCTTATACACCTTATACCTTTCAGAAGAATTAACTCAGAATGTATAATAGACCTCAAGGTAAAATGCAGAAGTTTAGAATTTTTAGAATATAGCATAAGAGATAATCTAGGTGACCTTGGTGATCTTGGTAATCAGTTTTTTGGTACAACACCAAAAGCATGGTCTATAGAAGAAAAAAAATGGTAAGTTGGATTTCGTTGAAATTAAAACGTTTTGCTCTGTGAAAGACACTGTTAAGAGAATGAAAAACCAGTTAGTGACTTGGAGAAAATCATTGCAAAACATGTATCTGATAAAGGATTTGTATCTAAACTATATAGTAAACTCTTAAAACTCAGCAATAAGCAAACAACCCACTTAAAAATAGCAAAAGAAAAAAAAAAGAAAAAAAAATAGCAAAAGATTTGAATAGATACTTCACCAAAGAAGTTAAACAGACAGCAACTATGCATATGAAAGTATACCCAACATTATATGTTATTGGGGAATTGCAAATTAAAAATGAGATAACACTACATACCTGTTAGAATGACTAAAATTAAAAAAAAAAACCTGATAATACTAAATGCTGGTCAAAATGTAGAATCACTTTTCAGTGAACCTAAAACTGCTGCTGCAAAAAAATTAGTCTATTAATCTAAAAAAAGTTCTCAGCATTTATTTATGCATGTTGTAGTGATCTTTGTTTCTCCTTTGACAGATTTTAGAAAGACATAAAATGCCCTCTTGCTTCTGCCTCTTGCTAGTTGCATATTTTGGCCAATTCCCTGAACCTTAGCTTTCTCCTATGTGAAATAGTGTTAACAATACCAAATCCATAATACAGTGAGGGTACCTGGCTGGAGGAGCACGTGTTTGGGATCTTCAATACATGTCACTTTCCTCCTTGTTTTTCTAATATGCTTTCCTCTATTACTAAATGGGAACAACCTGAGCCAAATACACTTTTGCATGCTTTCTCCTTGTGCCATGTTTATTCAATCACTCTCTCCATTTCCCCCTCATCACTTAAATTTCTCCTTCTATTCTACCCTTTGCCGTTTCTTCAGATCCCAGAACACAACTTATAAAATAGCTAGATAGTTCACAATAAGGAAGGGGTAGGTTTTTCAGCATGATAATAAAAAATTATTTTTGTTGAATTATTGAGGTAGTGACTATATGCTAGCCTCAGCACCATGAGAAGTCCTCAAAATAATCATGAATAAAACATAATTCCTGCCTTTAAGTAACTTACAGTTAGAAAAAGGAGATGCATGTAAAGAGACCATACTTGATGCAGTTATCAACAACTCAGTATGAAGTCATATTGCATACTTTTCTCAGACTATACTAAAGACGGAGAGGTGGCCCCAGCATAAGAATGCTGGGAGTTTGGCAGGGAGAAGGTGTCCCTTAAAGGGAGGTGGGGGGGTTGAAGAAATTAGGGTTTAGTAGCAGTAAGTAATACTCCACATAGTTTGAAGTTATATTACTTGAAAGCAAGTACCACCCCCCCCCCAAATTCTGTTTTCTGATCCCACTACAAAATACAATTATCAAACATTTCTATCAGTGGAAATCAGGAGGAAGAAGTTATTCAAGGACATTAAGCATTACAGAAAATTTGGGTTTTTAATCATTTCATATTTCTAAGAAACTCATTTTAGTTATATTGCTCTACAAAATTAATATTCCTAGAGTTTATTTAGGCTCTATCTTTCTCTTGCATGGATACATTTTTAACACAGATTCCAAAGAAAAGTTAATGATTTTGTTTCCTTTTACCTTTCCCAAATTAAGATGTTATTTATAATCAAACTGTATGACATCTCAATGTGTGAGGCTAAAATTCACTTTAATCTAGCTCTCCTTTTTACTAATATTATTAATGAATTGTATGTTTCCAGGATTATTTCTTTTTATCTATGAGAATGGAGAGTCACAGAACATTTCCTACAGTAATGATACTGGTAGAATTTGAAAGTAAAATGATCTTTAGCAGCAATCAATTAATTTACCTGCATTTTAAATATTTGATGTATAATTTTCATAAAACTTATGTCCATTGATTTGATTACTTAATTAATAAACAGAGTACATATCATAAAGTAATACCCACAATTCTAGATAGTCCCAAGTTCCTGAAGTCCTCCTCAGAAAAGTCATAGGGAGAACTGGATATGTACGGTGTTAACTCTTCTGGATAATATGATATAAAACTAGATCATCCACATACAATTCTTATCTTACCTTCTCAATTATTTTAGTCCTCACTTTTTCTAATATAATAAATGTTTTTCATGTTGTTTTATATTATTCCAAAGTCAAACAGGACAGAAAAAATTCACAAATTCCATGAAATTATATCTCCCTTCCAGAGATGTTTATTAAGCATCAACTTGGCATTCCTGACTAGAATTCCTGAAAGATATCACAGAATTAAAATCACCATGAAAATACTTCCAGCAGCATATTTTTTTCCAGAGCGATATTTTTTTATCATCTTTATGTCCACTGAATTTTTATTGTTTCTCACTATTTCTTAAATCCTTAGTGTTTTAAATAGTAGTTTTACCTTTGAATATAAAAATAACTTATTTCAATATAGAGATTTTTATAAAGAACAATACTATAAATGCCATTAATAGGTGTTAGGCCAGAATCTGGACAAATATTATTCTTACACTAAATATGGGCATGCTTATAAATCTGTTGCACTTCAGAGATTAAAATTTCTACAACAACACTGAATATTCACTAGTTGGTACAAATTTATGAAGAATAAAATGAACAATTTCACAGAATTTAGATTTCCTGCAATGAATGTATCAGCCAAAAAATAGGGAAATTACTTTATCAATAGTAGTAGTAAAGTTTGGATAAAGAGGAAAGCAACTTTGTCCCAAAATGCCTCAGGAGAACATTAGTAGCATCATTACAAAGCCAGATATTCACTCTTCTATCAGTTGCACATACTTGAAATTCACTGTGATCTCAAACTTTCCAAATATTTCAGTTGTATTGGGTAAAGTAATTATTATAATATTTGCCTTGGCCCTAGGGATAGTCCCTGTTTCAGGGTTAAAGCATAATCGTTTTACTAATAATGATAATTGACTAAAATGCAAATAGTCAATAGGGGAAGATATTGGTCTAAATGATTTTGAAGATCAGCAATTGAACTTGGCAGTTTAATTAAAAAAAAAAAAAGTGATATCCAGCAGGTAAGGCCTTGTGTCATTAAGTAACAAATTCCATTTCAGGTTTATAATACCGTTGGGTGACCTGACATTTAACACCATCAATATATATGTATATAGTCCTTCTAACCTCCTTTTTATTTTTATTTATTTTTATTTTTATTATTTTTTGAGAAAGAGAGAGCATGCATGTGTGTGTGGGGAGGGGGAGAGGGAGAGGCAAAGGGAGAAAACCCCAGCAGGCTCCATGCTCAGTGTGGAGCCTGATGCGGGGGCTCAGTCTCACAACCCTGGGTTCATGACCTGAGCCAACATCAAGAGTTGGTCGCTTAACTGACTGAACCACCCAGGTGCTTCTAACCTCCTTTTTAAAAGAAGTTTTCCTTAGTGAAACTGATGTTTGCTACTGAATCGAAAGCCATTAAATATGAACATGTCATACTATGTGACAGTGATGTTTTATTTTTTTTTTTAATTTATTTATTGTTTAATTTACATCCAAGTTAGTTAGCATATGGTGCAACAATGATTTCAGGAGTAGATTCCTTAATGACCCTTACCCATTAGACCATCCCCCACCTCCCAAAAACCCTCCAGCCACCTTCAGTTTGTTCTCTGTATTTAAGAGTCTTTTATGTTTTGCCCCTCCCTGTTTTTTTTTATTATTTTTGTTTCCCTTCCCTTATGTTCATCTGTTTAGCATCTTAAATTCCTCATATGAGTGAAGTCATATGATATTTGTCTTTCTCTGACTAAATTCACTTAGCATAATACCCTCCAGTTCCTTCCACGTAGTTGCAAAAGGCAAGATTTCATTCTTTTTGATTGTTGAGTAATGCTCCATTGTATATACATACCACTTCATCTTTATCCATTCGTCTGTCGATGGACATTTGGGCTCCTTCTATACTTTGGTTATTGTCGATAGCACTGCTATAAACATTGGGGTGCATGTGCCCCCTTTGAAACAGCACCCCTGTAACCCTTGGGTAAATACCTAGTAATGCAATTGCTGGTCATAGGGTACTTCTATTTTTAATTTTTTTGAGGAACCTCCATACTGTTTTCCAGAGTGGCTGCACCAGTTTGCATTCCCACCAGCAATGCAAAAGAGATTCTCTGCATTCTCACCAACATCTGTTGTTGCCTGAGTTGTTAATGTTAGCCATTCTGACAGGTTTAAGGTGGTATCTAATTGTGGTTTTGATTTGTATTTCCCTGATGATGAGTGATGTTGAGCATTTTTCATGTGTTGGTTAGCCATCTGGATGTCTTCTTCAGAGAAGTGTCTATTCATGTCTTTTGCCCATTTCTTCACTGGATTATTTGGTTTTTGGGTGTTGAGTTTGATAAGTTCTTTATAGATTTTGGATACTAACCCTTTATCTGATATGTCATTTGAAAGTATATTCTCCTACTCCATTGGTTGCCTTTTAGTTTTCCTGATTATTTCCTTCACTATGCAGAAGCTTTTTGTCTTGATGAGGTCCCAGTAGTTCATTTCTGCTTTTGTTTCCCTTGCCTCCAGAGATGTGTTGAGTCAGAAGATGCTGCAGTCAAGGTCAAAGAGGTTTTTGCCTGCTTTCTCCTCTAAGATTTTGATGGCTTCCTGTCTTATGTTTAGGTCTTTCATCAATTCTGAGTTTATTGTTGTGTATGGTGTAAGAAAGTGGTCCAGGTTCATTTTTCTGCATGTCGCTGTCTACTTTTCCCAGCACCATTTGCTGAAAAGACTGTCTTTATTCCATTGGATATTCTTTCCTGCTTTGTCAAAGATTAGTTGGCCATACATTTGTAGGTCCATTTCTGGGTTCTCTATTCTGTTCCATTGATCTGAGTGTCTGTTTTTGTACCAGTACCATAGGGTCTTGATGATTATAGTTTGTAATATGTCTTGAAGTCTGCAAGTGTGGTGCCTCCATCTTCAATTTTGTTTTTCAAGATTTCTTTGGGTATTTGTGGTGACAGTGAAGTTATAAAAGTATTCCATCAGGTTCATTTTACTTTCTGTCACTGTGTTTCTGTTCTTCCCTTCTATTTTCTAATTATTGACCACTAATTTTCAAAATTCTGTCCTTCTTTCTTTGTCCTCAATATTTTCCTTTTTTTTCAAATATTCTCTCTGGTTTTATAGTTAAATCCATCATATTTCAAAAGCTAATTGAAGCTCTAGCCAAATAAGAAAAAAAACAAAAACAAACAAACAAAAAAACACCTCATCAAGTAATTCCTGGTCTTGACAGGCCTCACTTCAGAATGAAGCAGAGATGCCCAGAGGGAGAAAGCAATCCATGGGCTGCCATGTTTCCTGACTAAACAGCCCAGATCTAGTTTTAGCTCATGAACAGCCCCACAGTAATTCTTTGTGCTTAACTAAACTGAGTAAATTCCTGTTATTTGCATAAGCCATCATTAATTCTTTACCTTTTTACTGTACCTTTAGTTTATATCCTTCAAAATATTTATAGATTCTGGAATGGTTTCAGAGCATCCAAATGACCACTGTAGTCTAACCACCATCATCTCTCTGGGTTATACACAGCTTCCTTGTTGCCCTGCTTTTGCCTTTGCTCCATTAAAGTCTATTCTCCAGGAACAACTGAAGACATCTTTATGAATGCACGACAGATGATGTCATTTCTCTGTTCAAGAGCCTACAATGGTTTCCCTCTTCACTTGGAATAAAAGTAAAAATGCTTACAAAGGCTTATCAATGGTGACCTGCATCATTCTGCCTCCTGGCTCCTGTGAACATATCCCCCATCCTTCTATTCCTATCCAACTCCATTCCAGGGCACAGGCCTTATTCTTCTTGGAATCTCACCATCATGTTTCTGTCTCAGTTTTTTGTACTTGTTTCCTTTGTCTAGAAATCTCTGTTCCTAGATACATAATTGGCTCCCTCCCTCACCTCCTATCACTTTGAGAAGTTTCATTCTTGCCTTTCCCCAGCGCTCCCTGTTCCCTTTATCCTATCATTTTCATCACAATTTTCACAACCTGAAATAACATATGTGAATTTATTATGTTTATGGTCTTTCATTTTCCTTTAAAATAGAAGCTCCATGATGGATAGTGGTATTTTTCCTATTGGTTCTCTAGTGTCTAAAATAGTAATGGATACACACTCAATAAATATTTGTTGGATAAACTAATTAATTAGATGTCATATTATATAATTAGAATCATAGAATTTCACATAGAAGGAATGCATGATACGGGCACTTGGGTGGCTTAGTTGGTTGAGTGTCCGACTCTTGATTTCGGCCCAAGTCATGATCTTGTGGTTCGTGAGTTCAAGCCCCACATACGTCAGCGCACTGACAGTGCAGAGTCTGCTTGGGATTCTCTCTCTTTCTGTCCCTCCCCTGGTCACCCTCTCTGTCTCTCTGACACTTTCAAAATAAATAAATAAACTTAAAAAAAAAGAAGTAATGTATGATAATTAGAAAGGGATACGAAAATAAAATAGGAATAAAATAAGAATATGAATAAATACATGGAGAAAATTAAAAATAAAATATGCATTTACATCTCCAAAATGACAACTAAACACTGCCATCATTTGTCTAGAGATCCAATGCAAATATCAGGAATAAAGTGCAAAATATGTGAGAATTAAAAAGAAATGATACTTAATAATTATGATTAGCTTAAAATGTGATAAGCTGATATTTTTTTATTAGAAGTTTTTATATGAATGTAGGAAAGAAAAGTATGAAATGGAGGAAGGAATGGAAAATATATTACAGATAAAATTTTCATTATTAATTAAATGTGTTGTCCTAGTATTATCACCCATTACTTCCTAATTCATAATTTAATTTCAACCCTTTTATGTATATTTTAACTTTTAACTGTTTGATAGAAATTATGACTAATGAAATACACACTACAATATTAGTACCCTGTTGACAGAAAATAAATATTTGAACAAAAAAAAAGTATTGTTTTCCAAAGAATTTTCTTAGAAAAAGCACAGTCTTACCACTGAAAATTTAAACACTGATCTAGGTGAACTGATATATTATTGCTTCCATGTCTGATTTCTAATATTTTTAGTACTTATAGGCTTTTAAATTATGTGATCTGCAAGAGTATGTATTAAAAACACATTCTACCATGTAGTTTAGGACAAATACAAGTGATCACAAGAGATATTATTACACTGTTATTTGTACTATTTTCCAGGTATTGAGACAAATTCATAGAAATCAATTCTATCCTCCCACCTTTCCCTTTCCTTTATTGTTTTAACAAATATTTTTTTGAGTGATTATAATGTACCTATACCCTGGGAACAAAAATTCAAAACCCCTGCCTTTTAACAGACCAGCCAGCCTTTTTTTCTTCTTTCCTTTTTTATTCCCTCTTTTTATCTCTTCTTTTCTGTCTCCTTAAATTATGCAAGTAATACAGGAATACACCATTCCTCCTTCCTTCTTTTTTTTAACTTCCTTCCTTCCTTCCTTCCTTCCTTCCTTCCTTCCATCTTTCCTTCTTTCCTTCCAGAGGTAATACAAGAATATACAATGTAAAACATCCAAATGATACAAAAGTATAAAGAGTGAAATATAAATACATCTTTTTCCCCTCCTTCTTATATTCTACTACTTAGAGAATAGTATTTGTCCAGAGATTGGTGACTATTTGTCCATTTAAATTTCCATCAACTTACTTACACACGGATACTCAGATACCCATATATGTTTTTGTTTCTTACACAAGGATTTATAAAGTTTTTATTTGCCTAACAATATATACTTTATTTTAAAAAAATAATGACACAGCATTACACAGAGAAGTTGCAAGCCAATTTATTTAACCATTCTCCTATGATGGCTGTTTTACGTTTACTTGTTTTTTTAGGGTATATAGTCAATGCTGCAATGAATGTCTAGAACAGTGATTACTGGACACATGTGTGGGGTTTCCATAAAATAAATTCTTAGAAGTGGAATTTGTTAAAAAAAAAAAAACGTATTGGCTTTTCACATTTTGATAGATACCAATAAATTACCTTCCAGAAATGCTTCACAAATTTACTTCAATAAAATTGTATTCACATACCCATTTTCCCACAATTTCATTAACATCTAATATTATAGATCTTATGATATGATTAAGAATTATGATACTTTGCAATGTTCTAATTTGTTCTCTGATAATATTTAACAACCTTGTGTATATTATCATATGATTATTGGCCACTTATATTTTATATTTTCTGATTTGCCCTCATATAGTTTGTCACTCACGTTTTATTGGGTTGTGTCATTTTTATGGAAAATGTAGAAAGTCATGTTTTTTAAATGTTTTTTTTGTTTATAAAATGACTTACAAGTTTTTCCTACACTGTATCTTTCCATTGGACATTATGGTATATATTAAATATGCTACAATTTTTTCCTACATTGTATTTTTCCATTGGACATTATGATATATATTAAATATGTTAATATTTTTATTTATGGCTCCTTCTCTGGTATTTAGGAAGGCCTTCCTCACTGTGACATTTAATTTTTCAACTTCTATTTTTTTATTGTATAGCTCTCTACTCCATGTACAATTTATTTCTATGTAGAATTGAAATACTTTTAATGGATAGTCAATTGCACTAGGAACCATTTATTGATTTAGAGAACAGCTGTTCTTCACCACTGCTTAGAAATGTATCACTTTATTCTAGACCACAGGCATGCCATGATTAGAGGCTGCCACTCTTTAGCCTAGGAAATTTTTACTTGTAGAGCTCTAAAGTGTGATTTTCCTCATTATCTAAACGTTTTTCTAGATTTATTTCACAATTTGCCTGATGACCACTTTAACTAATTTATGTTTAGTCTAGTTAATACAGAGGTACACATTTTTTTTTCCATTTAGAATATGTCTGCTTTAAAAATCACAATGCTGTTTATTTTAGGCACTATTTATTTTAGTTACATCTTCATGGGGATATGTTGGTTTCATGATTCTTTTTATAGAGTACTAAATATTTCAGGGTCAAAAACTCAGCTCTGCACTTAACTCTGAAGCATTACTCTGAAAATATTGCAAAGGCCTTTGCCCAGAGCATGTAAAGTCTACCTTGAAAATTACTCTTTTTCTAATTAACTGTGCTTTGGTTTTTTAGAATCAACTAAAATTAACCTTCTTCTTCCATAAAGATTAAATTTATATCTACCAAGGCAATTATGAGTGAATATCTGACTGTTACATACAGAAGCATTTTCCTTAAACATAGAACTTTCGTAGTTCTTTTTAGTACTTTGTTTCCGAATGTTGATAGCTATTTAATATACCTTTCTACATGATTTCAACTATATCCTTTACTTTTACTAGAAAAATCTGAAAGCATGGTGTACC
This sequence comes from Panthera uncia, assembly GCF_023721935.1. NCBI lineage: Eukaryota > Metazoa > Chordata > Mammalia > Carnivora > Felidae > Panthera > Panthera uncia. The sequence goes on from NC_064817.1 coordinate 27,994,939, forward strand.
CAAAGTACATAAATGTCCTTATGCGTATGAGGAAAAGTTACATAGTAGGTATGGTAAAAAAAAAAATTATAAATATAGAATCAGGGTCTCTAGTTTTATTAATACTCTATTTTTTCATACTATGAACCATGAAAGATTCTCTACAAAGTATTAGTAGGGATTTACGTTATAAGGAGATTATAGTGTATTGTATGTTAGTGATCGTATAATTTATACTTTATAAAACACAACATATCTTGTAATACTTTCTAATCCTCACGCCTTAGCAACAGGAAGCTATGGGTGTGCATTGGATTAGGTATTATAATCTTACATACTGAATAGTCAACCTCTTTGTTTCTAATTTGTCACAAAAAGGAAATAGGGTAACAAATATTATTCCAAATATGGAATTAAAAATTCAATCAATTATAAATTTAAAACAAAGCACTTTTCCTCCTCCTGTGTTTCCTTATTTTAAAATAGTATTTCTTTTTATTTTTTTTAATTTTTTTTTCAACGTTTATTTATTTTTTTATTTTTTTATTTTTTTAACATTTTTAATTTATTTTTGGGACAGAGAGAGACAGAGCATGAACGGGGGAGGGGCAGAGAGAGAGGGAGACACAGAATCGGAAACAGGCTCCAGGCTCCGAGCCATCAGCCCAGAGCCTGACGCGGGGCTCGAACTCACGGACCGCGAGATCGTGACCTGGCTGAAGTCGGCCGCTTAACCGACTGCGCCACCCAGGCGCCCCTCAACGTTTATTTTTGAGACAGAGAGAGACAGAGCATGAACAGGGGAGGGGCAGAGACAGAGACACAGAATCTGAAACAGGCTGCAGGCTCTGAGTGGTCAGCACAGAGCCCGACGCGGTGCTCGAACTCAGGGGCAGTGAGATCGTGACCTGAGCCGAAGTCCCGAAGTCGGAGGCTTAACCGACCAAGCCACCCAGGCGCCCCCAAGAATAGTATTTCTTTTTAAAACTGTAAATGAATTGTTTATTTTGGTAAATTCAGATAATAGAGACTTCCAGAGAATATAACTTTTATAGTATTTCTATGCATATTATACATATACATGTGCATATAGCTTTTTTACTAGAAGACTATTAAAGTTCTTATTATCTAGAAGCCAGTATAGTCCACATTTGTAACCATGTTATCATACATAGCAAAAAGGACTCTAGACATGTTAATAATATCATGGACTTTAAAATAAGGAGATTATTTTTGATTATTCATGTGGGCCTAATATAATCACATGAGCCCTTAAAAGCAGAGAACTTCCTCTGACTGGAGGCAGGAGAGAGATAAGAATGACAGGGAAGTCAGAGAGATTCCACAGGTGAGAAGGAATGAACATGTCTTTGATAAGAGTCCAGCCAGACAATACCTTGATTTCAGCCTTCTGCAACCTGGAGCCAAGAAACCAGCTGAGATAACCTAGATTTCTGAACTACAGAACTGTGAAATAATCAAGTTGTGTTGTCCGGGTATTATTCATTATTCATTCTATTCATATGTCTATATTATATTATTAAATTATATTATACTGAGCTCTATACTTTTATACTTATATTTAAATAATTTAAAGTAAAGTACTCATTTGTAGAATAAAATTAAAAAAAAAAAACTAATAAACTTAAGCCTTTATTTCAACATGCATATTAAGAAGGAATGCTCTGGTTAGAGGAATAACGACAGATTTTTTAATAGAACTTTAGCTTTAGCAGTAGGGTCGGTCAGATACCAGCTGGTTAGGGTATACTTACTTCAGATTGGTTTTCTGAAGAGGGAGGGATCAATCTTGTGAACTGCAGTTGAAGGCTGGGAAATTTACATTTTATCAGTAAGTATGGAGAGGAATACTGTAAAAGTATGTGAGGGCCACAGGGGAAAATTTTCAATCCTTTGTGTCTCTTGCATTCCACTTATCAAGTAATAAGATGCACTGAGTTCATTTTGTACATATTTAAAGCGCTTATCCCCACGAGCAGCAAAGTTTTTGTACTTAAATATTTGTGATGGAAAGCTTCTAAAATGGTAATACCAGCTTCCTAAAAGTATTTTTCTTAAGGAAAGAAAGGTAAGAAAGAGGTAAGAAAGAAAGAAAGAAAGAAAGAAAGAAAAGAACCTATGTTTCAGGAATTTGTGTAGATGGATTTTATTTTTTAAATCTTATTTTCTAATTTTTAAATCTTAATTTAATTTTTTCATTTTTTAAAATTTTAAATTAATTTTTTATTTGGTATTTACTTCTACCTGTACTATCTACCATGACCTGGTTTCTTATTTTTCTATTTCCTCTTTTTTATAATTATTGTATATATTATAAACATAATGCACAACATACATTATAAATATACTCTGAAACCTGGAGGGCATCAGTTATCCCTGAGCAAAATCCTCTTACCACTTTCTCTCTAATCTCATACTCTGAAGAGAATTATTGCTAACAGTTTACTGTGCAATTTTCCAAATACACCCCATGACTATTCAAATACAGATAAATTAAAGCAAAGACAAACTATATATATATATATATATATATAAAATGCATTATAAAACCTTAGTAAATTCTATTAGCCATTTTCCTGCCTTGGTACACAGAGATTTATCACATTCTTTATTAAGTCTCATTTGTATTCTAAGTGTACCTGTATCTAGCAGCCAGCCCCTTTGCACTTTTTTTCCTTTTTTTTTAAGTGGTTTTATTTACTTATTTATCTTGAGAGAGAGTGTAAGAGAGAGAGAGAGAGAGAGAGAGAGAGAGAGAGAGAAAATCCCAAGCAGGCTCTGCCCTGTCAGCATAGAGCCCAATGTGGGGCTCGATCACATAAACAGTGAGATCACGATGTAGGCCAAAATCAAGAGTTGGATATTCAACCTCCTGAGCCATCCAGGCACCCCTGCACTAAGTTAGTCTGACTTTGTAAAACCAAAGGATCTAACAGTACAGTTAGAACTGTATTTATTTATTGATGTGGTAATGGCCTAAAACATCCCCTTGCAAATAAAAGTGGCTGAGCCTTTGGAACCTGTCTCAAATATCTCCTCAGAGCAGTCTTCACTGACCATCATCTATAAAGTTACACATCCCAACACACAGTCCCACCTCTATCACACTCTGTATTTCCTTTACAGTAATTGGCATAATATGAAATTAGAATATCTTTGCTTTATGGTCACTAAATCTTCATTAGTCAAAATGTCTGTCCTCTTTACTCTATTTCCCAGTATTTAGACACCTCACTGATGCACAATGGAAAGTTAGTAAATAATGATGGAATGACAGGATGGATGGATGGATGGATGGAAAAGTCCCTGTTATATGACTTCTACTTCTTTACATACTTTTCTTTCTTTGTTTACCTGTTCTCTCAAACTGTGGAAAATGAGATTGTCAGATCAGTGAACTCTAAGAAAATGACCAACAGTGAATACAAGCTAGAGGATCTGGACTCCTAGGAGTGATTTCATGAAAGAGTAAACTAAGTTGAGCTAAAACTTGAAAAAAAAAAGTAGTTAAGAATAGCATGCAGGGTTTTAGAATCATTTTCAGAGCAAGACTCACAATAATAAAAAAATCACAGTTTAATTTATTGGGAGTGCATGGGGCAATGCTATGAAGTCAAAGAAAAATATGGCAAATCTCAGCTTCTATTTTGTTTCAATTTTTTTTTTTTCCTGTCAGACTGAAAGTGCATTAGACTGGAGGGATTAGAACAGATATTGTCTTGAACAAATGGGACCTTGAAAAAAAGAGGAAAGAGGAAGAGAATACCTTACTCAGATGAGTTGTGTTGCAAGACTTCGGATGGGGTCTTGGCATGGGATCCCCAAAAGTCAACTTTGACACTAGGATGTGGGTTGTAGGTAACTGATTTGAAAGGAAGCACAAGAAGGAAAAGATAAGGTGGGGAAGGGAGAAAGGCAATCAAAGACATATCAATGAGTGATCTATACCATATTTACACCTTATCTGTAACACCATCTGGACCAGCAACTTTTAAACTTCCCCAGGTTATTCCAGTATATGCAGCCACGTTTGAGAGCCAGTGTTCTGGGTTATTATTTAAAGCATGTTGCTTAGAGCAGCAGCAGCAACAGCAGCATTGGGAAATACTGAGACTACAAAATCTTGGGTCCAGCCCCAGACCCGCAGAATCAGAATCTTATCTTTAACAGGATCCCCAGTTATTGATATGAACATTCAAATGTGAGAAACATCTATTACTGCACATTGGAATAACTTTTAGAGCTTTAAAAGCACTAATACCCCAAAACAAAAGGTACCAACTCCAGAAACCTAGGCATCCAGCTTTTTAAATCACCCAGGTGATTTAACCATGCAACGTTTGCTGATCACTGTTGTAGATAACTTCTGTGAGAGTTATATTTTAAACATGTGTATAGATTTTCCCTATAGTATCTCAATGCTTAGCTCCTATTAAAATTATTATGCTACTGTCACAGATTATACTTTTATGCTTTACTTTCTTGGTCATCTCTGAATGCCATTCCTTTCTATTTTATTCTATACGATTTCATCTCTTATTTTTTTCCTCTACTACTACTTCCTCATTTGGTACTTTGGAGACTACATTTACAACTAATTTAGAGTTTTCCCTCATAGCTGATGTTAGAAAAATGTAGAAAGTTAAAAAAAAACACTTATGTCTAGATGCCATGCCAGAAATTCTGATTTAATGATTTGTGGTAGGGTCAGTTATGTTTTTTTTCACTTGAAAGCTCTGTGAAGATTTCATTATACACTTAGGTTCAAGACGCTCTGAGCTTATTCATATTATCTGGAACTTTGAAAGACAAACAGAAAAGAGCAAATGATCATAGAACACCTGTTAAATGCCTTCCTGTGGAAGCTCCTTAATAGTTTGGTCAGTGCATTTTCATTTGATTATTTAGCACCGTAAACCTCCATCGTTATAGTGTTCAACAGATAAGTGGTAAAAAACCATGGAATAAAAAATCCTCAAAAAATATATTAATTGTCACAATGCCCCTGAGGGAGATATCTTTCCATGTTGCTGAAGAGGTTATGTGAGTAAGTGAAAATCACCAGGAATTTATGGTGATTACAATAAAATGGATCAAGTTACCATAAGTAATGTTTTCCCAGTTAAGGAACAGAGCTGGTAACACTTGCCCCATATTTCCCCCAGAACACAACCATGTGTGTCCTGCTAAAACATATAACCAAAGGTATCAAATGCTAGAGTACTTCTAACTGTGAGCGCTGTTGAATTTCCTGGATTTTCATGAAGATGCTTCCATTGATGGACAGAAGGCAGATTCCTTTACTTGCTATGAAAAGTTCCACTTTATAGTTTTTTTCTGTTTTTCAAATAAAAAGTGATTCCTATTTTCTGATTTTCAAAGAAATTTCACTACCATCTATTTAATGGGTAAAATGTCTACTTCACTAGTTGTGATGAGATAAATGATTTATAGGCCATAGTTATTTGATCTATCGGAGATGCTCAGTATGGCAATTCTTATTATCAGTCCTGAATATCTTATAAACAATATCTAATAAGGGGTAGCACTATGTTTACTATTAATGATAATAGTGAGCATGGAACTCATATATGCTTATAGGCATTCTAAATTTATTTGTGTGATGAGATGAGTCTAGAGTTTCCCAAAGCAAGAATATGAAAACCAGGTTCCCAAAATATTTAACTTTAGCCTCAAATAGATTCTGTGATAAAAAGGGTTTGGAAAACATTAGACTGAAAAACTTTCAATAGATTTCTCTATAAGGGACTATTCAGATCCTTTGGTATTTTCTTATTAAATTAGAATATCCTGGAGGGATACAGCCGTATAGGATACAGCATTTCACAAACTTATCTAGACATTTTGAACATCTTTTTTATATTATGAAGTTTGTATTCCCTGGAGCACATTTTGGAAATGCTCATTAATTAAACCATTAATGTGTACTACATCAAATTAGTGTCTTGAACAACTGACTTCTCTGAAATGTACTTTAATGTTCTATGTTCAGATTCTCTCAGAGTTGATAATAAGAAATATTCCTGTGGTACATAGTTTTTACCTTCGCTATAAAATGTTATTGACGTTAGTGTAGTCTTTATCATACAGTATTTTTAGATACATTTCTATTAAGAATTTTTCGGACTTTACATCCAGGAATACTTATAATTCCCCTAAGTGGTATACTTTCCCATGCTCATTATGAGAGACATGTCAGTATGTCATGTTTGGCCTTCCTTGCCCTAAAGTCAAAAGTCAAAATTTATGTACATTCACAGCTAATCTAAAAAGCTCTAAGTTTTTAATTACTCCTTTCCTTGGACCAAATATTCAGCATCTACTCTGTATTCTTACTGTATATGGATTTTGCTTGAAACCCACCTCGCACAACTTCAGAGAGATGTAGCATAGGAGTAAACTTTATAAATGGAATTCACTGTCTCTTATCCATTTTTCATGCTTCTTCTAGGCTATCTGTAATTATGCCCAAGCTTCAGTCACTCTGTGGTTTTCATTCTGAGACGCAGCAGGGACCATTTTTTTCTCCTCAGGAAACCTTGCCATTTGAGTAGGAAAATGCCTCCTTTCCAGGCAAAGCTATCAGAAAAACATCCCTTTCTTTCTCTCTCATCTGTCTTCGCATGAAAGAAATTTCCAGCAGCAGAAAGTCCTCTGTATCAAAACGATTAAAAAGTAAATTGTAATTATAAGTTCCACCTTTATTACTTTAATGAATATCTATAGCGTTTATACGACCTTTTCTCAGGTTAACTGTAGTTGCCACTTATGATCTCTTGAGATTTCCTGTTGAAATCTGTTGGATCAGTCATCCCTTTGCCCTCAGATTCATTCTTGCCCTTCCCCTGCTTTGTCCGCTTAATCAGATCTCGACCACTGAAGACTACATTTCCCAAGTTCCCTTGCCAAAAGAATTCCTGTTAGATTTGACCAGTAAGAGGTAGCAGCAAGAGATCGGCCGAAGAGAAGAAGAGTCAAGAGTATTTCCAACCTCTCTCTCTGAATAAGCAGTGTCTGCATGAAGTTGCTGCTTCTGCAACATGTTTCCTCTGTGATTCCTGCTATCAAAGGCAAGGTCTTCATTCATGGTCTTCACTCATACCTCTCAGCCCTTGTGTCACTTTAACACCACTTCTTACCCCTCTTTTATTTATTTAAAAATTTTCTGGCTTTACGGAGTATAATTAACATAATATTGTGTAAGTTTAAGGCATACAAGGATTTGCTATATGTACATATTGCAAAATGATTACCTCAATAAGGTTTGTTAACAGATCCATTACCTCATAGTTACTTTTGTTCTTTTTTCTTTTTCTTTTTTTTTTTTTTTTGTGGTGAGAACTTTTAAGAACTACTCTCTTAGTAACTTTCACGTATACACTAGAGTACTGTTAAGTATAGTCACCATGCTATACAGTAGATCCCCAGGACTTATTCACCTTATAATTGAAAGTTTTACCCTGCACACACCTTCAACCATTTCTCTCATCCCATCCCCACAGCAACCATGAATCTAGTGTTTCTATGAGTTTTCTTTTACATTCTCCACATAAGTGATATCATACAGTATCTGTCTTTCTCTCACTTATTTGACATAGCATAATGCCCTCAAGTTTTATCCATGTTGTCACAAATGGCAAGATTTCTTTCTTTTTAGGACAGAATAATCCATTATGTATCTACATCTATATCTGTCTAATTTTACCACATTTTCTTTATCCATTCATCTATTGACACTTAGATTATTTCCAAGTCTTGGCTGCCGTAAACATGTTGGTGATGGGCGTGCAGACATCTCTTCGAGATAGTGACATCATTTCCTTTGGATATATACCCAAAGTGGAATTGTGGGATCATATGGTACTTCTATTTTTAATTTTTTAAGGATCCTCCATACTGTTTTCCATAGTAGCTGCAACAATTTATATTCCCACCAACAGTGCGCCATGGTTCCTTTTCTGCCAAATCCTCACCAGCACTTTTTATCTTGTCTTTTTGATAACAGCCATTTGAAAAGGTGTCAGGTGAGATCTCATTGCAGTTCTGACTTGCATCTCCCTGATAACTAATAGTGATGTTGGTGACTTTTTCATGTACCTGCTGGCTTATTATATATCTTCTTTATAGAAATGTCTATTCAGGTCTTTAGCACATGCTTTAATTGAATTAACTGGATTTTCTTTTTTTGCTATACAGTTGTATGAATTCCTTTTTGTCATTCATATATGTTTTTTAAGTTTTTATTTAAATTTCAGTTAGTAAATATACAGTGTGATATTAGTTTCAGGTGTACAATATAGTGATTCAACACTCACACACAACACCTTGTGATATTATCTGAAAGTTAGAATATTTAGGCCAACAGATATAAAACAAAATCTTTTTAAACTGAAAATTAGAGTATAATGAATAAATTTCTTTGCAATTGCAAACAGATGTCATGTAGAGGTGGATTAAAGAAATTGAATACCTGTGAACATGACCAGTATTTTTGCCTGGTGAAATTTAACTGATAAAATTATTTAAATTTTTTTTTTAATTTTCTTTAAATACCCGTTAGTTAACATACAGTGTAATATTAATTTCAGGTGTATAATATAGAGATTCAACTTTTGCATACTTCACCCTGTGCTCATCACAAGTCTACTCCTTAATCCCCATCACTTATTTAACCCATCCACCCACCCACCTCCCTTCTGGTAGCCATCAGTTTGTTCTCTATGGTTAAGAATGTGTTTCTTGGTTTGTCCCTCCCTCTCTCTTTTTTTCCCCTTTGCTCTCTGGTTTTGTTTCTTAAATTCAAGAGGTGAGTGAAATCATATGTTATTTGTCTTTCTCTGACCTATCTCACTTAGCATAATACTTTCTAGCTCCACCATGTTGTTGCAAATGCCAAGATTTCATTCTTTTTGATGACTAATATTCCATTGTATACATATACCACTTCTTCTTTATCCATTCCTCAGTTGATGAACATTTCGGTTATTTCCATAATTTGCTATTGTAGATAATGCTACTATAAACATTGGGGTGCATGTGTCCCTTTGAATTAGAATTTTTGTATTCTTTAGGTATACCTAGTAGTGCCATTGCTGGATTGTGGGGCAGTTGTGTTTTTAACTTTTTAAGGAACCTCCATACTATTTTCCACAGTGGCTGCACCAGCTTGCATTGCCACCAACAATGCAAGAGGGTTTCCCTTTCTCTGCATCCTTGCCAACACTTGTTATTTCTTGTGTTGTTCATTTTAGCCATTCTGACAGGTGTGAGGTGATATCTCATTGTAGTCTTGATTTGTATTTCCTTATACATTTTGGATATTAACTCCTTATCAAATATGTGGTTTACAAATATTTTTTCCTGTTCTGCACACTGCCTTTTCATTTAGCTGATGATTTCTTTTACTGTACAGAAGTTATTTAGTTGGATATAATACCCTTTGTTGATGTTCTCTTCTGTTGCTTGTGCTTTTGGTGTCATGTCCAAAAAATCATTTCCAAGACTAATGGCAAGGAGATTTTCCCCTATGTTTTCTTCTAGTTTTATGGTTTCAGGTTTGACATTTAAGTCTTAAATCAATTTTAAATTATTTTTTGTAAGTGTTTGTCCCCTGTATCCCTCCATCCCCAGGATAGGTAAGAGCTTCCCGATACTGAAAATCTCTGGGTTACTTCATGTTTTTGGTTTGCATTTTCATCTCTTCTAACATGTTTAAATATTTTCTATTGAACGATCTGGTGAGCGCTTTCTTTTCTTTCTTGGAATCAGACTGATATGAGGATTTAAATATTATTTTAATTCTTCTGAGTTTTATTAAATCCTTGAGAAACAATATATTCAGGGGCGCCTGGGTAGCACAGTTGGCTAAGCATCTGACTTCGGCTCAGGTCATGATCTCATAGTTAGTGGGTCCGAGCCCTGCATCAGGCTCTGTGCTGACAGCTCAGAGCCTGGAGCCTGCTTCAGATTCTGTGTCTCCCTCTCTCTCTTCCCCTCCCCTTCTCTCTGTCTCTCAAAAATTAATAAACATAAAATATTTAAAAAAGAGAGAAATATATTCAGATTTTTGGATAAAAAATTTAAGAACTATATATTTAAAATGTTCTCACGAAGTAGTGACATACCTATATTCATCTATCTAGCATTCTACACATCTACATATCTATCAATATTAACACAATATGACTTTAGAATTTGGTTGCACTAGTATCTCTACACACAAGACATATAATCACTGACAAATTTTAACAATTCCCTTTGCACATACATAAGGTTTGTGTTGATTTTACATTCAAACTAAAAGTATGGAAGGAATTTTCAACACAAATTTTCAACACTACTTTCAAAACAAATTCCCTATCAAAATGTTGGGTGTGTCTCTTGCATTGCACTGTTTTCCAGAATTCATAGGAGTAAAAAGTCAAAAATATTGCATGCAGTAATAACTAAGCATGGCTGGTAATAGTTTGGCATTATGGTTAAGAATCATTGCTGAAATATACCATTTATAATGTCTGCTGCTAATGTATAAGTAATTTTGTTGGATTGCTGCTGGGAATTAGTTTTATTTCCCTTGCTACATACATATTTTCCATTTCATTTGAATAAACATTTAAGAATGCAATGGTCTCACCAGTTATAATTTTCATTTATCTTATACAAGAATGAATATCACTACATGGTTCTGAAAGCTGGTTTGTCTTGCAAGGTTTTACTTCTCATTCCTTCTGAGCTAACATGTTCACAATAGAATAGGGCAGGTCAGGGAGAGTATAGGTTTAAAATTTAGTTTCACTGAAAGAATGAAAACGGGCACTCTGAGCAGTTAAAAAGTATCACTGATTTTTCTCATCATGATGATTGGTACAGAATCTATTCTGGAGTTTCTTTTTCATCAAAAAGGACTTAAGGTAGACTTAGGTAAAATTATAGTATTAAGAGCAACTTCCATAGAGAGGAAAGCATTAGAACATAGGTTTGCACAATGTTATTAAATGTACTTATACCATATAAGTAATGGGACCCATATAAGCAAGGGGATTTTTTTTATCTTCTTAATTTTGAGTTTCAATAAGTAGCTTTATTTTTATTTATTTTCAAAATATTAGTTAGAGTTAGTAAAGAAGAAGCAGGGAAGCAAAAACCGCCATCCTAAAATGTGTCTCTTTGGCAGGTACATTATATTAGGATGGTTATTTTTAAGAAATTGGCCACCTAGGGAAGAACCCTTGACATTTATCCTAACTTCCTAAAAGAGTTTAGATAGAGGACCTGCTCCAGGAAGGGAGTTGTTATCCCCCATAGATAAGTACAGTATAATATGAACCTGAGGTAGTAGACATGGATAAATTTAGCCAACTCTGTTTATTAAAATTCCTCTCTGTGTCCCATTATTTCTGTATGGCCCAGAACATATTTGTTTGCCAAATATTTATTCTTCTCATCTTCCTGTGAATTGTCTTCCTTCCTTTGAAGTCCCAGGCCACTACCCTGGTATCCTTAGCTCTGGATGACATAGAAGCTTCAATTGCTTGGCTGCCTGTGGGCCTCATGTTCTTATGAAGCCCCCATACATAGGTAATTACATTTTATTTCTTCCTGTTAATCTGTCTTATGTCAATTTAATTCTTATACCAGCCAAAAGAATCTTGAAAGGTAGAGGAAAAATTTTCCTTCTCAACAAACATTATAAATAACAATGCTAATACTTGGAAAAATAGAGACAAGAGAAGTAAGGCAGATGGCTCTTAAACTCTACCTAAAGCAATCTTTTTCTTTCTTTCTTTCTTTCTTTCTTTCTTTCTTTCTTTCTCTTTCCTTAACTTACTTGTTAGTAAGGAAATGAGTCACCCTCTCTTACCTGTCCCTAGGATTTTACAGTCTACTTTGGGAAGAATTTCTCAAAATAACTTTTTAGAGTGTAAACAAAACATACTGCAATAATGACATATTTCCAGTTTGGTAAAATTCTATCTCTAGAAAATGAATTCATTTTGTTCTCAATTAAAGCAAAGTTTGCTTTGGTTTTTGTGCAAAAAAAAAAATCAATGAGGGATGCAGATTGTTTCGAGCACCCTGAAATACTGAAGTCTATCCAACTAGCATACATCTGGCAGTCCCTAACTGGCTTATTTATACTTTTGACTAAAATACTTACAAGAATACAGAAAACAAAAGGAGAAAGGAATTAAGTGGTTAATTATGTGAATCCAGAAGAAATATTGACTAACATCAAAGACTGTGAAGCAAATACAGTAGTGTTAAAAAGAAGATAGTAGGGAGCTACCTCAGCTTATTTCTACCCACTATTTTCTTTGGCTTCAGTGAAAATAAGAACACTATGTAGCTAGTTTTCTAACAAAGACTAATACTTGAGGCTTCAAGGGCTGGGTCACCTTGGTCTCCCTATATTCATCACATATGTAGTAGTTCAGGAAGCTAGATTATGAACATGGACTGGTGATGAATGATGGGGAGCAAAATTGTCACCCCAAAATATGCCTCTTTGCATAAGGTTTATCTTGAGCTGGTTATTTTTAAGAAAGAGCAGACACAGGACAAGCTCTGAAAACCATGTAGAAGTTACCCTTTTGTAAGAGAAATTTATATGGATATGGGAAGTCTCCACTTATAAGAGTGTCTCCTTCTCTGTCAGGACAATAAGGATGGCTCTAAATTTCTAGAGACTCTTATCAATGGAGAGGGCATGGACTTAAATCTTCATAGCAACCTCACCCTTGTTTACTATGTTCTGAGAACCTCCTGTAACTGGCCTCTACATCAACATCTTCTTTTGTCTCTTAAGATGATATTCAATGTGGTACTTAAGCCCATTTAGGGGAATTATTCCATTTTCCTGGGAGTCTCTCATATACACAGGAGATATACATGTCATTAAACTCTTCTTTTCTTTTCTCCTGCTAATCTTTTATCCCAGTGGTTCTCAGCCAAGAACCTAGAAGGTAAAGGTAAGATTATTTTTCCTCCCTGTATAAGATTAACAGTTTGGGAAGTGTAGTTTTTCAAAAATGAAGTGCTAATGCAGGGGTATAGTTTGGAAAAAATTCTAGTAGGAGTATTCTCCAAGACTCTGGAGTGTTCAGGCAAGTAAAGAATCAAACTTCAAATCTTTGTTCCCCAATCTCAATGAATGGCTGTTAGGTATTTTTTTACTGTTTGTTTATTTTTGAGAGGGAGAGGGAGAGAGAGAGAGAGGAGCGGGAAAGAAACAGGCAGGGAGAGAGGGAGACAAAGAATCCCAAGCAGGCTCTGTGCTGTCAATGCAGAGCCCGACACAGTGCTTGAACTCACAAACTGGGATATCATGACCTGGGCACTTAACTGACTGAGCCAGCCAGGCATCCCAGGCTGCTAGGTATTTTTAATTGAAATGTTCATTTGTCTTTAAATTTATATCTGAAATGGAGATGCTTTCAATTTCCTCAACTGATAATAAAAGATGAAAAAAACTGAAGCAAAAATATGGAGGTGAAATCTTTCTCTGTATCCTTGAAGAAAGAATATATCTCTGCTAGATTTTGGGGTTGTTTTGCTTTGTTTTGTTTTTATAAAAAATTAAAAATAATTGCTGGGTGTTTTTTTAAAACAGCAAGGAAACATGACCTCTAAAAAACCTAAAACAAGACATCATTAATCAATAACAAAATGAGATGAAGCCACATGACTTGTACATAAGGGATAAAAATCACATCACAATATACTTAAGTTTAATTCTTTTTCTTTAAGTTTTTCTACCTTGCAGAAAACATATTTTTCCTCTACATAACTAACTGGATTTTTTTTCCATTTCAATTGTATTGAACATGACTTCTATGTAACTTTTGAAGTTTAAAGAAAAAATGTCTTTTAATCACTGAGAATAAATTGTTCTATTTTTCTCTACAATAATATGATTTCAGATTTCTTAATATCAATCTCTGAAAAAATGAAAAACAATCCCCTGTATTCTAGGGTTAAAAAATTTGTAATTAGTAGTTATATACACAGTGTTAGGGAGGAAAATATTTTTCATACTCTTCAAGATACTTCTAGGTAGTCTAAGAATAAAATTGACATGAGACAGATTAACATAAAGGAAAAAAAAACCCAAAGTTTAATTACGTGTGCGTGGAGGCCCATATGAAATTGAGACCCCTGAAAAATGACCAGGGCAGGCACTTTTTATACTTTTTAGACAAAGAATGTATCTGTGAGGAATTGACAGGACAAAGAAAACTTATGTTCAGGAGCTTTAATTAGTAAGGAATTTTAAAGAGAATTTGGACTGGAGTAATAAATTTAGTAAGAAGTAACAACGGTTCTTGATACAACCTTCTCAGCCATGATTCCGTAGCTCTGGTGATGAGGATGTCTTTTTACCTCCTGGTACAAACAGGATACCTTTCCCATGGAATATTTAATTCCTGCTTTCTGCAGACAAAATGAGTGTGTGTGTGTGGTAGGGGTGGGGTGTGGTTCACTAGCTATTTCTTAAGTAGCTTTCATTTAAAATAATCAATATGCCAAAATAGTATATTTTTGGGCAGCCTGTCCTTGGCCCCTACAATAGTTAAACTATTGTTCAAATTGACAGGGTCATAAAAACACATTATGAAATGGGTGTTAATACAAAATACCACATTCTGAAATGTCCTCCATGAGTAAATCTAAAATTTGCCCGAATATGTCAAAAATGAAATTTCAAAAATTTTATGGTAAGTATTGATAGGAGTTTTGGATATACATGTATGGAATAAATATGGGTTAGAAAATTGATTACAAAAGAGCAAAAACAAAAATTTTTTTAATTTTCTTTTTTAATGTTTATTTATTTTTGAGAGAGAGAGAGAGAGAGCGAGCACATGCGCATGTGCATACCCATGAGTGGGGGGCGGGGGGGCGGCAAAGAGAGTGAGACACACACAGAATCCGAACCAAGCTCCAGATTCTGAGCTGTCAGCACAGAATCTGACGCAGGGCTCAAACCCACCAACCGCGAGATCATGACCTGAGTCAAAGTTGGACACTTAACCAACAGAGCCACCCAAGCACCCCACAAAAACAAAATTCTTAAAAGCAAAGAGTTATACAATGATAGTGAACTGGTTAAACTTTAAAGTTAAATTGTCAAAGAATGGACGTTGGTCAGGGGCAGCAGAGAAACAGGTGTACTACATTTCTGTCATGTGTTAGGGAAAGACAGATTTTCAAATAACTTGAATACATGTCTTAACACCTAAGTTCCTCAATGTGTATTTTGGATTAAATAAATGTATAGCCAAAAAAAAAAAAAAAAGAGAGAGAGAGAGAAAATGGCAAGGAACAAATGAACCAAATAACATAAATAATTACTGAAATAAGGCTAATAAATTATAAGAAATAAAAATATGACAGGTTGGGGGTACCTGGGTGGCTCAGCTGGTTAAGCATCCAACTTTGGCTCAGGTCATGATCTCACGGTCCATGAATTTGAGACCCTCGCCGGACTCTGTGCTGACAGCTTGGAGCCTGGAGCTTGCTTCAGATTCTGTGTCTCCCTCTCTCTCTGCCCCTCCCCTGTTCATGCTTGGTCTCTCTTTGTCTCAAAAATAAATTAACATTAAAAAAAATTAAAAAATAATATGACAGGTTGAACTCCTCTGAACAAATAAAAAAGATTAAAATTCTTTTAAAGAACAAAATCATAATACATTGTAACAAGAAAACATATGTACACCTACACAGAGATATTTCAAAATGAAAGGATAAATGAAGCTATGTAACTGTAAGCAAAAAGCAATCAGTTGTACCACTATCAATACCGAAAAAAAGTAAATTTTGGTCATGATTAAAGAAAAAAACAATGGTCCTTTTCTATTCTTTAACAGCCTGATTTAGAATGATGGCATTATATTATCAACTTCTTAAGCACAAATTAATGTCAAAAAAAAAAAACAACAAGAGAAACAAACAAACAAACAAACAAAACATAGGAACCAGTAGCTGGTACACATTTTTTAGGGAATATGTAATTTATCTGTCAACGTTTAACATACCAAGAATTAAAAACAAAATAACATCAATATTTCCAGGGATTACTATAGGTCTATTTAAAAAATCAAAACTCTGAAGAAAATAAACCATTTTAAGCTTTGTTTTAACATTTACAAAAATGTATCATATAAAACTATAAGTTGTGCAAGCTATAATCTCTAACCACAGTTCTTTAAGATTTTAAATTAATAAAAGCTTATAATATCAATTCATACTAAAATAATATTGGAAATTGGAAAAGTACTTTTCTGCATTTAGTAAATAAGTAATGAGAATAGAGATTCTACAAAATAATATTTTTCATTTCTAAACTTTTAGTAAGGATAGTAATAAACAACTAGATAAGCAAAACAAAATAACATTTAAATTAAACAAATAAACAAGTCTGATGAATTCCAAAAAAAGGAAAGCAAAGATGCAGGAAATTATTGCTCTTGTTCTTTATTATAGAAGTTAATAAGCCATAAAATATGTGGTTGTATCTACTCAATTATAATTCTCAGATATAGTTATTTTCAAAAGAGAAACAAAAAATAGAATTAATCTAAAACCTAAATCAAGAATAAAAGAAAGCAATCATAAATACAATTAGAAATCAGAAGGCAGTATAAACATGCTTATAACTATATTATTGTTAACATATTTTAACATTCATAAAAATGCATCATTTTGTAGAAATCATGGAATTAGCTAAAAGAAGAGGTAGAAAACTTGGAGAAAGATAACCGTGGAAGAGATGGACAAATAATTAACAATAATCTCTAAAATTAACTGTTGAATGGATTTTTTGGTGAATATTTTAAAGTTTCATAGAAAAAAGAATAATTGCCTTACTTTAAAAATAGTTCAGAAACAAAGAGAAAGATGAAATATACCCAATTTTGTATTTTATAGAATTGATAAAACTGAGAATCATAAAAAAATTAGGAGAAGTGCTGGCCAAACATATTTACAAACATGTATTTTTAAAAAGCCTTAGCAAATTACTGTAAATGTAAAAAAAATATGTTCTAATATAATGGAGATAGTATTATAGGAATAAAAAATATTGTCTAATACATCTTCAAATTTTAAGGTGATAAGAGATTTCCTAGAAAGAGAAATACTCCCAATAGATATCAAAAATTGCATTTGAGGAAATCCATCACCTATTTTTTTTTTAGTTGTATAAAAATATTTTGGTAGGCATTCTGGAAAAAAAGCTTTCATGATCAAACAAGCTTATGAATATACATACAGAGGAGCATATAGAGGGCATATTTTGATCCCTCGGTTTCATCTGGAGCCTGCCTTTCTTGCTTCCTTAGCCAACCATGTAACCCTTGCTAGACTAATTATAGTAGCACTGGCATCAGTGATCATTTCAACATCAAGCACAAAACCTAAGCGGGTCTTTATGTACATACAGATTCACCAAAGAATGCAAATCTATGTATGTCAGTTGTCCTTTTTCTACTGCACAAAAAGATTGAAATCAACATATGGGAATAAATAGAAAAAGAAATAAGTAAATGATAGCCCTTGATGATATAAATTTTGCTCTTGGATACAGGCATCCCACAGATAATTTCTCCCATAAACTAACATAAAGGTATCTCTTCTTGAGAAAATTTGAGTATGGTTTGCAATTATTTAAAGTATTTTTAAAGCTCTAGGTATTAATTAGAACATATTTTTCTGCCACATAACATCACAGAAACGTTTTTAAACTTAATTTGCATCACTAATCTACAAGAAGCCTGGCCAAATTTATGTAACTATGGAATGTACTTTTCTTTTTTTGAGAACACATGCTAGATAACGTTACCTCATATGCTAAAACAGGCCAAGTCCTCTCTTGATCTGTTTCTTTTTACACTTGTTTTTCTACTCCTTTGCTCAGAATAAGCCCATTTTATCTATAACCTATGAATATCTACATTATTGAACTCTAAAATGGTATCTTTGTTGAAAATACAGTGAAGAAGAAAAAAATGAACCGAAATGTCAATTTTGCAAGCACTTAGTGACCTTCCTGCCTTATTGACTTTTATTTAGCATAGCGCAGGATTTCAGTTGCTGAGCTACGAAGCTGTATAATACTTCTAAACATAATCATGGATATCCATGTTAAAACATTAGTTGACATCATACCGAAAATCAGAAAAGGTGGCAAAGATGAATGCCATTACTAATTTCAGAAAATGTTAAACAAAAATTTGGTCCAAAGCAATAATATTTAAGTAGTCATGAAAAAACATGAACAATGTATTAAAAACAACATAATTTTCCTTTGTGGTACATGTTATGCCTTGAAATTCTAAAATAATCTCTGGAAATAATGGATAAATATTCAGAGTACCATAAATTGAATAGGTATAAGGCAAATCGAAGATACTAGAAGTGGTACATGTTTACAATTACTAAATTATTTCTTAAATGTTTTGGTTACAAGAGCAACAAAACCAGAACTATACATGAATAAATAAATAATATGTGAAGTACATTTGAAAACAAAAATGCTTAAAAATCTTTTAGAACCAAAAAAATGATATATGTGGAAAGAAATACCATATTTCTGACTATATTTATATATAAGCATACACATTCTTATACATTGTATGTATCATCTTATAATTGTGGTTACAAAGTAAACTTCAATAGAGTATTATTATTATCATTAATTTGAAACTTGGCCATAAGATTCTGAAGCTCATCTTCATGGGAATACATGCCTGAAAAAAGGTAACATTTTACAAATGAAGAGTGTTGTTTCCTTTTTTACTATATAGCTATCTGATGAATTATAATATTTACAAGTGTGATTGTGACATAATCATCTATGGGCTGAATGGAAAAGAGAGTAGCTACTGAAAACACAGTTGTTTCTAAAAACATTAGGATATGGAGAAGAAAACAAAGAAGTAATGAAGAAGAAATGGACTAGACCACAATGGTCATAGGTTACTTTCTCTTGATACAGATGCTGGAAGTGTTTGGGGTGAAAGATGTTCACTACAGATCAGTATCTGTGAAGAGAAGTGGGAGGGGGGTGGCATGTGGGGGTAAGGGGGCATGTTGGGGGGGGGGGCGCTTGTGACAGGATAGACATAGGAAGTCAGACTGCAATGGAAGCCTGACTATTCTCAGCCATCCCAGCAGGAAGCTCTGGAGTGAAGATGGCGCACAGTTTCCTCAGCTGGGCAGAAACGGACAGGCCTTTACAGGAAATTTGGGCTACCCCGGGAAGAGTGGTGCTTTGGTTAAGGCAGCTCTCATCAACAAAGGCAGACCCTGAAGGAGCTGACAGTGGGAGGCTATTAGCTGACCACACCACCAGCAGCTGGGCAACAGTTTGGTTAAAAGGGAACTCAGTGGTGCCTCTCCATGTTAACACTAAATGACTGGAAAAATAGATTGTAGAAACAATTAACTACTGACATTAGATTCTTACATCTTTCCTCAAAGTATATTCCCAAGAAATTTATATTTAATATAAAATTCTTAGAATAATTTTAATTCTTAATTCTTCCTTGATAGGAAATTCTTCAGTAGAAACAATGCTATTGATTCCACTCCTTGCATTCATAACTGAAATATTTCTCCCTGATTTTACAAAGAGATATCTAGCAATATATATAACAATGAAAGAAATCATGAAGGAAAGGATTAATAGATAAATATAACTCTGGGAATATTTTCTAATTCCACTGTGAGCAATATGGAAATTGCCTCTGTTCCAAAACATTCAGAAATGCTGCATTTCTGAAAGGGCTAGAACTAGTTAGAATATTAAGAGAGTACCATGGCTTCACTGTGTGGTTTTGCAGAGTTTTTGTAATCTCAAAGGAAAGGAAATCATCCTGGGGTCCATAGAAATTGCCAACTAAAAGCAGTAAATAAAGCCAGAATTTTTGGACTACTCATTCAATAAAAAGTAGGTCAAAAAGTCTTCCCTCTGTCACAAAGAAATGGCAAGGAAGCCTGTATGTCTTGGCTTGTCTCATAATGCAGGTGGGTGAGGGGTTAGACATTTTCACATTAAAATTAAAATCACAAGCCTACCCACAACAAAGCCTCTAGTTCAATTTTTCACTATTTAAATGATTCAAGAACTTCCAGGCTGTTAATACTGCTGAGGCACCAAGCACAAACCTTTCAGAGCTATCTACTCTCAGCCCAAGTATCTAAAATTAACAAGTATTAAATTTTTTAACATGAATAAGACTCAAGAATACAATATTACATGAAAAACAGAACTTGTAGAAAATTACAGAAATAATTTATGTGCAATGTGAAACAAGCAAATCTATTGTGTGGGGATAAATACCTACTTAATCATAGCATAAAATCATGCCTAGGATTCTGTACTACTAATTCTGGATAATGGTTTACTCAAGGAGGGAAGAAGGAGGGAGAGAAATGAGTTTGCAGAAGAATACCCAGGAGTTTCAAGTCTATCATGCTTTATTTCTTTTAAAAAATCTCAAGCAAATATATTGGTAAAATAAGACTGTGCTTTGGTTTGGATTTTATTCCTTTTATTGTTTCGACTACTTGGTGGAAAATATCTCTGTCAGTGATAGAAAAATTCTTTTATTATTTTCTTCACAATTGTCTCTGCTTCCCTTTCCTGGAGTTTCTATTAAATGGATAGAGAGGATTGATAGGTTCATAATGGAGAGTCCTTAGAATGGTGCCTGAACACTTTAAGTGATATAATTATAATAGTTATTATTATCTTAATCACTTTCTAATTTTTAAATTTCATTGACTAGTTAGTCTGTCCCTTTTTTGAGGCGGGAGGGCAAAGGGAGAGGGAGAGAGAGAATTTTAAGCAGGCTCCACGCCCAGCATGAAGCCCCACATGGGACTTATCTCACAACTGGGAGGGAGATCATAACCTGCACTGAAATAAAAAATCAGTTGCTTAATCGACTGAACCACCCAGGTACCTCTCTTTTGCCCTTTGAACAGGTCTCTTCAACTCTACCTTCCAACACTTATATTGAACTGATAGCTCCAAATAAATCCCAGGTTTATATATGGATTTTATTATTTTTTAACAGAAAAGCTTATACTTTTATTGCTGTTATTCAAATATGTCAGTTAGTCTTTTCCTCTGTGGCTTTTTGTATTGTTTTTAGGCTTGCATAAGCCTTCTCCTTCAAAAATGTGATAAACACCTTAGTTTTGTTAGTGGTTCAAAGAATACCAGCACCATCATTCCTTTAAGGCCACACTTTTCCCATTCTTGAACTCTTCATTTAAATCCTACTTTGGCTAGCTGTAGTGTACCTTTGAGTAATGATGCCAGAAAAGACACATAGTAGTTTGTTTTTATTTTTCCCTGAACTACCACATGTTTGAAAATTTGTCTTTCTCATTTACAGGACAACCTAAATAATTATAAATGTTGGATCAAAGTATTTGTCTTCAAATATGAATGTGTGTCCATTACAATTTTATATGTATCAGTTCATATATATCAAATATGTGAGGTATTAAAATAAGAGAAATGTGCCTGAAGAAAAACTAAGCTTTCCAGTTGAAATTACTCCACAAGTTCTAAGTTGAAATAAAATCTTATAAATTTTCAGATAGTGACTAGGTAACTTACAAAGATATACCAGGAGCATAGTTATAACAAATTCAGTATCAGAAAGTGAAATTAAAAGCCAAATGCATCAAATATGACAAAAAAGATATTGTGATATAAAAAAAGATGATATGCAAATTACATATAACAGCACTAGGCTTTTATGTGACAAAGGGACATAACTGTGAAGTAGGCAAGAAAACATTCTCCTAGAAATAAAAGGAAAATTTGACAAATCTGTTATGGTTGTGGCCTTTTTTATACTCCTTATAAAATTTGATCTAGCAAGTATACAAAATGTAAGCAAAGACAAAGATATGAATGCAATAAACAAAGTCAACTGAAGATTTATTCATTCAATAAAAATATATTGAGTGCCCACTCTAAGGAATGGGAAAAAATTCAGTGACTAAAACTGACGAGGTTGGTGCTCTCATTATGCTTATATTCAAATGGGGGAGACAGAAAATTTTTAAAAGATATTTAAAGTTTGTCATAAGGTCTACAATAAAACTATTAAGGGTGATACAATGGAGAGTAACCCAATCCCATCTGGTGTGTGTGTAGGGGGGCAAACAAGGAATCATGGCGGAGATAGCCTTCAGTTTTCAGGCTTCTCAGGGATCAAGTCAGCTGCACAAAGCTGCCTTGCTTAATGAACCCCTTTCTCAAGGGGCCCCCACTTCCAAGACAGATGAAGATAGGGATGTAAAGGCCCAACCATTTCACCCCAATGTAAGATAACTCTGATGAGGGGATATATTCTCCCAAGCACCCCATGGGACTGGCTAAGCTGTCAGGCTTGTATCAGAGCTCCATATCTCCCCCTGCTTGAGCCTGCTTTTTTTTTCTGAATCCTACAGGTAATAATCCCAAGGACACTTCATAATAAAGACGCTGTACAGTTAAAGTTGTCTCAGAGCCTACATTCAAGAGACTACCTGTGAGGTAAGTAGGGATAGAGAGTACATATAGATTTACTAGGCCATTGTAACAAGTTTGGTTTTATTGAAACTTCATTAGAATTCAAAGGGGATTTTTAAAGCATACTTTCCATATATCCAAAAAATATCTATCAATATTGATCATATACACTGCCATAAAGAATACTTTAATAAGTTCCAAAAATTGTATTTGATACATACCACATTCTCTTACTCTAATCAAATCATCTGTGGGTGTTTTGGGTGGATGGTAGAATACAACTGAGGACTCCATGGTGTCCAATGATCTCTACTGCCTCCACAATATTTTTTTAATTTCTTAAACTTTTCACATTCATGAAATTATTCTTGATCTACAAGTGCTCTTTCCTTTGGATTACTGAGTGCTAGTTTCATGAAATTTGTTGATTCTTACTTAGGTATCAATTCAAGAAGAATTTGTTTAGTATGTTTTTATCTTTCAGACACCTTGCTAGAGGCTGGAGATTGAGTGAGGAAAATGTCTAAGAAAGTGAATGAAAAATATAAAAATTCTCTCTGTACCCCCTTCCATCCCTACCCCTCCATCCACTCCTCTCTCTTTTCCTCTCTTGCTACAA
This sequence comes from Panthera uncia, assembly GCF_023721935.1. Lineage (NCBI taxonomy): Eukaryota > Metazoa > Chordata > Mammalia > Carnivora > Felidae > Panthera > Panthera uncia. The sequence continues at coordinate 28,018,113 of NC_064817.1, forward strand.
ATTTGTACCAGAAACCCCATTCATTTCAACAAATATTTATTGACTGCATCTTAAATACGAGGCAGCAATGACCTGTATGCTGAGAATAAAACAATGGTCTTGTGCTTTTAGAAAGGCATTTACTTTCAAAATTCCAGGAGGTTTCTTACAGCTGACCCGTAGCACCTTTCCATAGGTGCAGTGGGTTTTCTGTTTGCTGTTTCTAGAAGAAGCTGAGCTATGTTGATTTTGCTCTTGTTATGACTGCTTCACTGGGAGGAAATACATCTGACCCTGATTTGTTGTGGCCACAGGCTCCCAGAGGAACACCTAAAGCAGACATTTTTTATGCTGGCTTGCTGAGAACCTGTGTGTGTGTGTGTGTGTGTGTGTGTGTGTATCCATCAACTTTATAGTAAGCCCTAAGACTTTAAAATTTTTTTTAACAGGTATTCATTTTTGAGAGAGAGAGACAGAGCATGAGCGGGGAAGGGACAGAGAGAGAGGAAGACACAGAATCCGAAGCAGGCTCCAGGCTCTGAGCTGTCAGCACAGAGCCTGACGCGGGGCTCAAACTCACGAACCACGAGATCATGACCTGAGCCTAAGTCGGATGCTCAACCGACTGAGCCACGCAGGCGCCCCTGAAAAATGGGTTATTAATTAGGTTCTGTTAGAGTCTCCTCCACTAATTCTCAGGCTTTGAAATCAGAAACAAAATGTTAACATAAACATTAGGATATAAATAAAAAGCAAACAAAATCCAATAAATTGCACAAGGGCAATTCAAAATGGAAATCCTAGTCATGTTCAAATATCTATTCAATTGTTTCCTTCTTTAGGAAATCTTTGATGATTCCATAAATAGGTTGAAATATCCTTTATCTTGAAATCCTTATAATTGTTTATGAATTAAATAGAATATTTTCACAAATCTTGAAGCTTTGATGCTGTTAATAGTTGAAAGAGTTAATAGTTGAAATAGTTGAAATTCAAATAGTTGAATAAGTTGTATAGATCATATACATGGCACAGATGATAGACAAAGTATGAATTTTAGTCCTTGATGTCATAGGTAAAGATGGTCAACATCTACGCCCACAGATTTACATAGTCACAGACTAGCTTTCTTGGGAAAAAAGTGATATGGCCCATGGTTGCCAACCTTCTCTACACAAGGGCATTATCTGGTTATCTTTAAAAATACTGACTGTTGGCTCCCACCTTCACACGTTCTGATTTAACTTATTTGAGGTGTGATCTGGGCACATCTCACTAAAATCAATGAATTAAGATCATAACCCTCCTTCTGCACATCAGAGGTAAAGATATTTAAATATGTCTGATAAACTGGAGTGATACCCTTCAAAACCCAATTGTGACAAGGGACAATGTTCACTCTTAAGAGATTTACTACAAAATAGGGGCCTGGGTATCTGAGCTATCTCTCGTGTGGATGCCAACTGGGGAAATCTTGCAAGATTCTTTTCTTCCCTGGATACCTTCATGCCTCATATGAACTCCATCAACAATGCCTGAATGCCTTTTGAATATTCAAAAGGATATGAAAATCAAAGGACTACATCATTTGGGGCCCTCTCAGTTTTGCTGTGGGGTCCTGCTGATTGAGCATAATTAAGCATGTTCTATTATAATTGTCAAATTACTTACATTGTGGAAAATTGTCAAAGATATGCCCTAGTGACAAATGGTAGACATGAATGGAATAAGGGGATGTGTGGTATGACTAGCTTGGTCAGAATGTCATCTTCATGCTGTGTCTAGGGTTTCAAAACTGTGATCAGAAACTGTACCGTCCAAGACAAGCATTCATGCAGGAACACTGACAACTAGACTACAGGGGGAATCCTTAGGAGGTCACTTTCTGCAGAATGCAGCCTCATCCACTGGCACACTTCAGGCAGGGAGAAACAGGTACCTCAAAAGAGGGTGGGCAAATGTAAGCAAACTTGGGGATCTTTTGAAATACTCAAAAAGGGAAACCTTTGTAAAAGGCTGAATTTCTTGCTAAATTGGCATGTCAGCATTAGCCAATTTATTCTGGCTATTTAATACTGATAGGACCTTATTAGGTAGTCAGATATGTTGTATTTTGTATAAAACTGTATTTTGTATTTGTCATTTTATGCTAGAGTCTTTGTCTTTATTCATCTACCATTCTCACTGTTTGAAAGCCAGAATTTTTAAAGCATTTAAGAATGCTAACTCTGGAACTTGACATCTTAAATTCTAATCTTGACTCAGTCTCTTAAAAAAAGGTGTGACAGGAGGGGTGACTGGGTGACTCGTTCAGTTAAGCGTCTGTCTGACTTTGGCTGAGGTCATGGTCTCACGGTTCATGGGTTCGAGCCCCATGTCAGGCTCTATGCTGACAGCTTGGAGCCTGGAGCCTGCTTCAGATTCTGTGTCTCCCTACTCTCTGCTACTCCCATACTCTCACTCTCTCAAAAATAAAACATTTAAAAAATTTGAAGAAAAGGTGTGCCTTGAGGTTTCCTAAACTGACTATAAAATAAGAAGCATAACAGTACCTGACAAATAGGGACGTTGTTAGGTTCAACTGAAGTATTTTAGATAATGCATTTTGTATTTATCCTGATACATAGCAAATTACTAGTTATTAGGTATTATTTATTTTGTTTTTATATTCCCTGCAATGGATGGTATAATGTTTGGTATATGATAGGTATTTAATAAGCATTTCTTTGAGAAGAACTATAATCTAGAAATCATTAATCTGTTTGAGATTTATGTATGACTTTCTAGGTGTAGGAAAGGGGTGTATTCTGAAAGGAGAATCTTTTTAAACACAGGTATTTTTTATTCTAACAGAATTTTTCTAGAAATATTTGAAACAGCATGATAGAGGAGCATATATTAGAAAATTCTTAGATTTGTAGCCAAAAACCACACAGCAGCTTCAAAATGTTCTGCAAACTTACTGCCCCACACGTTTGGAACTAAGCTGACCAGCAGGCTGAGACAATATATTTTTATGTACTTCCAATATAGGCCTACTGGCATCTCTTGCACCTTAAGTAGATTTTTTTTTCCTCTTAGTCTTTGATAGTTTGGAGGGAAAAGAAAATAACTTCACAGTGCCATTTTATAGTTTTATTGCTTAGGTATTTCATTCGACTTCTTCAGGCTCAGCTTCCAAAGATTCATTCATCTAAATCAGCCTTAGGCTTCACTTATCTCCAATCCTCCCAAATCATGTTCAGACCGATGGCATAAAGCAGTGATCTCACTTTAAATTTACTTAACCTTCCATTTCAGAAGTTACAATGTGATTTTTTTTATTCTGCTCAAGCAATCACAAATTTTAAGTTTCTTTGAGTTTGTTCCTCAGTGGAAGCCTTCAGGATGCACTTAGAAAAATCCATTATGAACAAGAGTGGCAAGCAAACAGGACTCATTTCCTCCACGTTCATGTGTTGATATCCTGGGGCTTACCCAACTTGCTGAGCTGTTCATGACATTCAAATTTTCAGAGTTACTCATCACCTGGAATGTAGCTTCCATTCTCTTCTAGCTTCTATTTTCTCTTTTAAATGGGTCTATACGTAACTCTCATGAATTATTATCAACTCATACATCGGTTCTAATTCCTCTATTTCTTAGACATCTCTCAATCTGAATTTAGCTGATTAATCAATGAGTTAAATTGCTTTAAATAATTTTATCCTTGAATGCTTAAATTTTATGAAAACGTAAACACTACATGAAGCATTTAAGAAGGATATATATATATATATGCCAGAAAAATATTTCTGTACAGTGCAATATGAGTTTTTATTTTTCTTTGTGTGTAACAGAAAAAGATACTAAGTTATTCAAGTGCCAAAAAAGGTCAAATAATGTGACTCACAATAATTTCTAACCTAACTCTAAATTCTTTAAGACAAGGAAGCAATGAAAATGTGTCCTCCCAAACATTATGAACAAGGTTAAAAATACTTTGTGAAAAGAATTCTTTTGTACAGATGAGATGTACAGATGATGTATATATATATGTATATGTGTGTGTGTGTATATATATATATATATATATATATTGTTGCTTATCATCTCTACTATTTAAAAAAATTTGAGGGGAAGCATCTGAAATGTGAGGTTTTGCCTTTGTCGACATTAAACCAAAAAATTCTCCTGTTCTACACTTGTTCAGATTAAGAAGCCAGAAATTTGTATATGTCTCCCTATGTATTCTTGCTATTGAGGAGAAGAACAAGGTTTAATATCTATTGGAAGACTTCCAGTGGAAAAAAAAACTTTAAAGTTGTTTTACAGCCAAAAAAGAATGGTAATTAATTGCACAAATTCATAACCAAGAATCAAGAGATGATGATAATCTTAAGAGATAGAATAGAACTAATATGATACCATATGTCAACTATACTTCAACTCAAAAATGTTTAGCAAGAAATAGAATGGAAATCCAAGGACTGTGCCGACTGCCGTGGAATAAAACTAGTGGTAAAAAGCAGTTGGAAGCTCAACCAGCCATGATGACATGAACTAGAGAAGGAAGAAATAAGCTTTTCCATGGCAACTTTTCCATTCTTTACCATTATTGTTGTTCCCTTAAGAGATTGCTTTCCTGGGAACTGCTACTGAAAAAGCAATGTACTAGAGTAAAGTAGTAGTGGCTCAGATCTGAGTCCTAACTGCCACATTCTGATCATGTTGTGCCCAAGTTATTCATTTGCAAAGTTATATAACTGCACACTCTAATCTACATTAGTAAATTGTTATAGCGATCAAATGATATGTAATATATGCAGATTCCTTAAATTACAAATTCCTATAAACAAAGGACTAATTCTTATTCTGCATACAGGTTTTCCCAATATTTAATCTTAGTAATTTTCAACTTTTTAAGTTCAGGCAAATAATTAAGCATTAATCAAATATACTAGGGCATTGTGACTTGTTTGTAAACGCTTTTATCATGATCCCCATACATAGTTAGGTTCCCTACTGGGCTTGGCTCTGTTATTTGTTTTGGCAAATGTGACATGAGTGGACATGACAAAAGCAGAGTCTTTAAATATTCTTTTACATTTGGTCTTGCCCTCTTCATCTGCCATCGCCATGAAAAGAGCCTGCCCAGCTAACCCAGATAGTGTGCTAACCTCTGAAGAAATAGGGGCATGTGCAGCAGACCTCAACCTAATCTGAGGCCAGGAGCCAGGCTCAAATGAAACCAGCCTAAATCAGCTGAATGTCAAACAATTCGCAGATGTTTAACAGAAAAAGAAATTATGCTTGTTAAAAGCCACAGAGTGGGATGGCCTGTTAAGCAAAATTATGGTGAGTATAGTTTATACAGAGTTGCCATGTCAATATACAGAAAATCCAAATGAGGTGCACTCTTAGAGATTTTTAAAAATTATTGAACATCTAAATTTCTACAGGCAGAAAAGAAACTCAAAAAACTTCTTTATGCCAAGAAAAGCATATTTTTCAATGCTGTCTTCAGTATAGACCACAGAAGGTGATAAAAGAGGAGGAATCTTGGTGGAGCTAAGAGCCATGGAGAACAATGGATTCAGGAACCAGTCTCCCCAAAATATAAAAAGGGCCTAATTAAGAACATTCCCTATCTCCAGGTAGAAGGCTTTAGCAACATTTGCTCAGCAAAATTTCAAAATCCTTACAGACCAGCTAATGTTATTTGTTACCCATTGTTCCCCTTCTGAATGTGAGCACACCCTTGTTTTTCTATTTCATAATAGAGGTGTTGTCTTTTAATTCATAGGTCCCTGGATCAAGAAGAGATATGTGAAATTCTTGAATCATATGGTGGTCTTATTTTTAATTTTTTGAGAAACCTATATACTGTTTTCCATAGAGGTTGTACCAATTTACATTCCCACCAACAGTACATAAGGGTTATCTTTTTCCACATCCTCACCAACACTCATTTTTTGCTTTTTTGATAACAGCCAATTTGCCAGGTGTGAGGTGATATTTTATTTTCATTTTTATTTGCATTTCTCTGATGAATAGTGATGTTGAGCATCACATGCCTGTCGGTCATCTGTAATTCTGCTTTGGAAAAATGTCTATTCAAGCCTTCTGCTCATTTATTAATCAGTTTGGGTTTTTTTTTAATATTGTACAAGATATTTGTATATTTTGTATATTAACCCATTGTCAAATGTATAAGTTGCAAATATCTTCTCCTATTCAATAGGTTGCCTTTTTAAAATTATTTATTTAGAGAGAGACAGAGACAGTGTGAGTGGGAGAAGGGCAGAGAGAGAAGGAAAGAGAGTGAATCCCAAACAGGCTTCGTGCTGTCGGCACAAAGATGTACACAGGGCTCGATCCCATGAACCGCAAGATCATGACCTGAGTTGAAATCAAGAATCAGACGCTTAACCAAATGAGCCACCCAGATGCCTTTAGGTTGTTTTTTATTTGCTATTCCACTTCTAGGTATTTATCTGAAGAAAATGAAAACCATGTGAAGAGATATATGCACCCCTATGTTCACTGCAGCATTATTTATAATAGCCAAGATACGGAATCAATCTAAGTCGTCACTGATAAATGAATGGGTAAATATGGAAATGGTGTGTGTACAGACACACCCACTCACACACACTCACATGCACGCACACACACACAGTGGAATATTACTTGGCCATAAAAATGAATGAAATCTTGCCATTTGTGACAATACGCATGGACCTGGAGAATATTATGTTAGGAGAAGTAAGTCAAAGAAAGAGAAATATAACATTCTTTTACTTATATGTGGAATCTAAAAAAATAAAACAAATGAACAAACACAACACAACAGAGACAGACCCATAGGTACAGGAAACAAACTGTTGTTGGTTACCAGTGTGGGAGGGGTTGGTGGACAGGCCAAACAGGTGAGGGAAATTAAGGTACAAACTTCCAGTTGCAAAATAATTGAATCATGGAGGTGTAACGTATAGCTTAGGGATTACAGTCAATAATATTTCAGCAATTTTGTATGGTGACAGATGACAACTAGTCTTATTGTGGGTATCATTTCATAAAGTCTAAAGATATCAAATCATGATGATATACACTTAAGACTAACAGGATATTGTTTGTCAATTATACATCTATTAATAAAAAAAAAAAGGAGATACATGGAAGAGGCCTTAACCTTACTTTTGACTGGAGCCAAGCTCAATCAACTCCAGTCTAGAACAGATGAATCCCCCAGTCACACCTCATTTGCATGAGTGAGATATAAATATTATAACCCACTGAGTTTTGGGTTAGTTTGTTTTACAGTAGTATTTTTTTAAAACACTTTTACGAAGCATTTAAAATTTTTTAAATGTTTATTTATTTTTGAGAGAGAGAGAGAGAAAGAGAGAGAGAGAGAGAGTGAACGAGCTGGGGAGGGGCAGAGAGAGGAAGACACAGAATCTGAAGCAGGCTCCAGGCTCTGAGCTGTCTGCACAGAGCCCGACATGGGGCTCGAACCCATGAACCATGGGATCATGACTTGAGCCGAAATCGGACACTTAACCAACTGAGCCACCTGGGTGCCTATACGGTAGTATTTTTTTAATATTGCAAATGTGTCATTATTTTTTTCCAGCTAGTTAACGTATGGTGGAATATTAGATTCGGGCATACAATTAAGTGATTCAACACTTCCATGTAACACCCAGTGCTTTACAGTTGTACTAACAAAATGACTGATAGAAGCATCACTGCTAGACTAAAATTTTGTAAATATGAAGGAATCTGAGTAATTTCAATTGTTAGCCCATATAGTAAGTTAAAAATTTGTCCATGGTGGACATGTTCTGGTGTGAAGATTTACCTAAGTTTTAAGTCAAAAGAGTGGGGCATATATCAGAAATAGAGTATGTTTTTGTTTTAGGCTTTTTAAATACTGTCACCTTTCCTTACCATTATGATTTCTTAGTCTTTCTAATAGAAAAATGTACTTTTCAGTGACAAAAATGTCGTGTTTTTTGATAAGATAAAGGACAATATTATGAACTGTATGAAAAAACAGACATCATAGAGCCATGATTGCTGTGGTAAATGTTTTCTTAGAACAATTCAAAACAATATTAATTGAAGCTCCTACATAATAAGCAATATCAATTTCATGGAGTTAATGGGCTGAAATAAAACAGACATTATATTTATTAAGCTAACTCAGATGCATTTCAGCAATCTAGGCACAAACATGATTTTAGAAATGAAGAGATATTTCAAAAAGCTTAAAAATAAATTTAAGAAAAAGATCAAAATATTTCTGCAGAATATATAATCAATATAAGCAAATATTAAAAATACTTGTGGACTTTCCTAAAATCTAGCTATTATTTGTAATTTGTCTTGACATTAACACTGTAACTCTGAAGCAAAATATTAGAAGCTGATGTTTTACTTAAATTAAGCAAAATACGTAAATTTAATAGACTTTGTAACTTTTTAATAGCAAAGATAGGATAATAATCTAAGATAAGAAATAGAATCTAATACATTTTTCTGTGGAAACTATGACATTATAAACATTTCCATTTGTCATACTTATTTACCTTTTAAACGTTAGTATAAAATAAAAGCAATGTACTAAACATGTTCTCTAAACTTTATAAACAGATGCCCCTTTGCTAATATGGGAACAAACTAACTTCTGCCTAGCTAATTTCTGATTTTTAATCAAGTTGCAAATTCTGTATTGATATATAGATAAAATACCCCCTCCCCCAAACCTGATAGTTTTGCATTTGGGAATACATGTTGAACATTGGCAAATGAATATAAAATTAGTTTGAACCAGGGGTGCGTGGGTGGCTCAGTCGGTTAAGCGTCCGACTTCGGCTCAGGTCATGATCTTGCGCTCTGTGCTGACAGCTCAGAGCCTGGAGCCTGCTTCAGATTCGGTGTCTCCCTCTCTCTCTATCCTTCCCTTGCTCATGCTGTCTCTCTCTCTCAAAAATAAATAAAACAAAAAAAATTTTTAAAGTTAGTTGAACCATACAGACTTATTACTTTGATAGCTTTATCAAGCATCTTCTGAAATTTGATAGCACTCTATCAAAATTATAAGTAAAAAATTAATATTAATAATAATAATGTACATGATCATTATGCATGGACAGTCAATTTGGGATAATACTGCTGTATAAAAGTTGGCACAAAAATTGACTATCTGACAAGTATCCAAAAATCTTATTTTAACAATCATCAAAAAAGATAGTCAAAAAGAGTTTAATTTTGGGGGCACGTGGGTAACTCAGTTGGTTAAGCATCTGACTTTGGCTCAGGTCATGATCTCGCAGTTCATGAGTTCGAACCCAATGTCGGGCTCTGTGCTGACAGCTCAGTGACTGGAGCCTGTTTGGGAGATTCTGTGTCTCCCTCTCTCTCTGCACCTCCCCCACTCATGATCTGTCTCTCTCTCTGTGCCTGCCTCTCTCTCTCTCTCAAAAAAAAAGAGTTTAATTAAAAAAATCCATCAGCTTAAAAAAGAACAATTTTAATAGAAGTTTATAGCAATATTAATGAGTTTAAGACATTGCATTCCTTTTGCCCAAATATTGTCTAATTATTTGAATATAAGCGTATACATGACTTTTGCATCATTTAATTCTTCAAAGGCTCATCTAAAATCAATCATGTGGTTGGACTTAGTAAATTTTCAATGGTAATAATTATGTCTAAATTCCTGGAGCTGAACTTTAACCCCTTTGGAGGGATGTAAATGGATGCTGTCTCTATGTAAGACCTGTCCACACATGAAAAGCAGGAGAGGCTTTAAAATGCCACTTGAAATGAGAGGTATTGTAACGGGGCTTGATCTATATAGTGCCATTGAAATGAAGTTTGTTTAACTAAATCATTAGTTGCGGAAAAACTGAACAAAACTGGGTAAAAATTGTTACATAGTGATAAATACAATATATTTTTATTCTATCTTCCAATAAGAAGAGTTGTTTGGTTTTTGTAAAGACAAAGCCATTATTCACTTTGTTGGTTGTTTCCTAATATATGTAACTAAACAGCTACTGAGAAAACTTGAAATATTAGTATCTGTTCCATTTTTTCCTGCTTTTCCAGATTTGTGAACTTCCCTCTTACTTAGGAAAAAAAATCAAGTTGCTGTAAGAAAAATTAAGATTGTCATAAAAAAGTTCAGCTTTTATCCTAGACCACAGACAGTAATTCCATAGACTTAAATCACAGACAATAATCTTAGTAGACAAAACTTTCATATTTAAGACAGGGGCTTGCTTAGATAAAAGGCACTTGACAATCAAAAGCCTCATATTTGAAAAACCTCGAGTTTATGCTACTTCAAAGACTAGTTAATATTTAGGAAGAGCTTGGAGGAGAGTTCCTGAGCTGGGAAGGAGGCAAGCCATTGTTGCAACAAGACTAAAGAGGAATGCAGGAGCTGGTAATGAATGAATGCAATTGGGTGAAGGAGGGATGGGGTAGGAGGTTAGGTGCAGTAAGACTACAGAGCACTATTGCTTACATCACCAGAAAGCTGCACAAACATGAACTGGTGCTTATAGACTCTATGTTATCATGATGAGTGGTGACATTCACTGTTTTTATCAATGTTGAGAGCTGTCCATGACAGATGGATATCCCGTTTCATCTGCATATATAAACAAATCTCTTTGAGAAACAAGTCATAGAGTAAGTCTTCCAAAACAGAGGGTGGGATCCTGAACATCCGAACTAGGCATGGTGGCAAGTGCTATTTAGAAGGGACTGTTTAGAAGGGAAACCATTTCTAAACTTCCCAGCCCTCATATTTGAATGAATCCAAAGCAGTGGGTAAAATTTACTACCACTCCAATTGTAGTTACATGGTTTATGTGCTACCATACAAGTGAATGATTCATGTGGTAATCAGGCAATATACAGGACATAGTGGACTCATCTCTGGTAGACTGTACTCAGATGGAATCATGATTATTGAAAGAAGAGTAGGAATTTTCTGGTCCTGAGCCAGAATATTAGTTTGGGTGGGTATACATAACGGAAAAAAATAATGATAATGAAAGCATTAACATACTAGAAAATATAACTTGTCACTATGGATGAATTGAGGGATCGATGATGAGAACTTGTAGAAAGACTAATGGAGAAATGGGGAATTTCTACATCATAAAGGTGACCGCAACATGCTAAGTCTATTAGATTTGATTCTACAGGTCAAGGAATGCCACTGAGGAATTTTAAAGAGGTGAGTGAAATGGTAAGATTTGAATTTTAGAAAGATCCCAAGATTTTTAATTTGTAACTGCCTCTTATAATTTTAATTTATAACTGCTTTTAATTTATAACTGCCTAAGTGATAGTAGGTGAGAAATAGTTAAATAGGAACAAAAACTCAGCTACTCTAGCCAGGTATCAACAGTTTTTGGTTTTGCAGAAAATATATGGTGGTGTTCACTTTTCAGCCTGAAGGAATTATATATTTCATCTTGGACCACAATCAGAAAATAAACTATTCCTATCCAAGGATTTTAAAAATTCCTTCAGATGGTACAGCACATGAAAAATGCTTTCTGTTCTGGTGAACTAGTGAATACAGAACATGTATAAATAACACCAAGTTCTTACAATAGAAAAAAAAAACATTTATGAGCCACAAAGAGGTAAATATCAGGAATAGTTGCCTCTGAGCAGAGGAAGGATAACAAAGAACTAGAATGTCCTCAAAGAAGAGTCAATAGAACATACTTGAAAAATATAAGAAATGAGGAATCAAGACTGTATCTTAAACAAACAAACAAACAAAAACCCCTCAGCTTTTAGTTACATTAGATCAAGAATTTTCAGTTGCTCCTTAGTGAGGGTTAACATGAAGGTCAAAGAAACCTTGACTGGAAGGTATTCCCTCATCATATTCCTATGTAAGGCCAGATTAAGCTTTCTTCTCTTTAATGGAGGTTTTATTAGTCTCAACAAATCCTTTATTGTCTTTTACAAATCTCTTAGTTAAACATGCCATCCAAATATCGTCCTAAATAGATAAAACTGGACTGGATGGTTCTCTTCTGAATTTTTCTTTACTTTTCAAACTTTTTAAAATTCTAGTTAACATGCACTGCAATATTGGTTTCAGGAATAGAATTCAGTGATTCGTTACTTAAATGTAATACCCAGGGCTCATTATAACAAGTGTCCTCCCTAATACCCATCACCCATCTAGCCCGTCCCCCCAGCCTCCGTTTGTTCTCTATCTTTATTTCTTTTTAATTTTTTTTAATGTTTATTTATTTTTGAGACAGAGAGAGACAGAGCATGAATGGGGAGGGTCAGAGAGAGGGAGATACAGAATCTGAAACAGGTTCCAGGCTCTGAGCTGTCAGCACAGAGCCCGATGCGGGACTTGAGCTCACTGACCGTGAGATCATGACCTGGGGCTCGAACTCACGGACCGTGAGATTGTGACCTGAGCCAAAGTCAGCTGCTTAACCCACTGAGCCACCATGTGCCCCTGTTCTCTATCTTTAAAAGTCTCTTATGGGGGTGCCTGGGTGGCTCAGTCCGTTAAGTCTCCGACTTCAGCTCAGGTCATGATCTCACAGTCTGTGAGTTCAAGCCGTGAGTCTGTGCTGAGCTGTCAGCACAGAGCCTGGAGCCTACTTCGGATTCTGTGTCTCCCTCTCTCTCTGCCCCTCCCTTGCTCATGCTCTGTCTCCCTCTGTCTCAAAATTAAATAAAAACATTAAAAAACTATAAAAGTTTCTTATGGTTTGTTTACCTTTCTCTTTTGTCCCCCCTTCCATATGTTCATCTGCTTTTTTTTCTAAAATTCCACATACAAGTGAAATTATATATTTGTTTTTCTCTGACTGACTTATTTTGCTTAGCATAATACACTCTAGCTCCAACCATGTTGGTATAAATGGCAAGACTTCATTATTTCTGGTGACTGAATAATATCCCATGGTGTGTGTGTATACACCACATCTTCTTTATCCATTCATCAGTTGATTGATATTTGGACTCTCCCAATAGCTTGGCTATTGCTGATAATGCTGCTATGAACGTTGGAGGGCATGTTCTCCTTTGAGTCTGTATTTTTGTATCCTTTGGGTAAATACCTAGCAGTGCAATTACTGGAGTGTAGGGCAGTTCTATTTTTAACTTCTTGAGGAACCTCCACACTCTTCTACAGAGGGGCTGCATCCATTTGCATTCCCACTAACAGTTCAAGAGTGTTCCCCTTTCTCCACATCCTTGCCAACACCTGTTGGTTCTTGTGTTGTTAACTTAGCCATTCTGACAGATGTGAGGTGGTAGCTCCTTATGGTTTTGATTTGTATTTTCCTCATGATGAATGATATTGAGCATCTTTTATGTGTTAGCCATCTGGATGCCTTCTTCGGAAAAGTGTCTAAGCATGTCTTCTGCCCATTTCCTAACTAGATTATTTGTTTTTTGGGTTTTGGGTTTCATAAGTTCTTTATAGATTTTGGATACTACCCCTTAATGAGATGTATCATTTGCAAATATCTTCTCCCGTTCTATAGGCTGACTTTTAGTTTTGCTGATCATTTCCTTTGCTGTGCAGAGCTTTTAATTTTGATCAGGTCCCAATAGTTCATTATTGCTTTGCTTTCCCTTGCCTCTGGTGACATGACTGGAAAGAATTTGCTACTGCTGAGGTCAAAGACATTGCTGTCTATATTCTCCTCTGAGATTTTGATGATTTCTGGTCTCACATTTAGGACTTTCACCCATTTTGAATTTATTTTTGTGTATGGTGTAAGAAAGTGGTCCAGTTTCATTCTTCTACATGTTGCTGTCCTGTTTGCTCAACACCATTTGTTGAAGAGAGTGTCTTTTTCCATTGGATATTCTGTTCTGCTTTCTTGAAAAATGAGTTGACCATATACCTGTGGGTCCATTTCTGGGTTTTCTCTTCTGTTCCATTGATCTATGTGTTTGTTTTTAGGCCAGTACCATACTGTCTTGATGACTACAGGTTTGTAATATAGCTTGAAATCTGGAACTGTTACACGTTTAGTTTTATCTTTTTCAGGATTTCTTTGGCTATCTGGGGTCTTTTGTGGTTCCATATGAATTTTAGGATTGTTTGTTCTGACTCTGTGAAAAATGCTGGTGGTAATTTGATGGGAATTACATGAAATGTGTAGAGTGCTTTGGGTAGTATAAACATTTAACAATGTTTTTCTCTTCCAATCCATGAGCATGGAATGCTTTTCCATTTCTTTGTGTCTTCTTCAATTTTGTCTATCAGTGTTCTATAGTTTTCAGAGTACAGATCTTTAACCTTTTGGTTAGTTTTATTCCCAGGAATCTATTTCTTTTTTGGTGCAATTGCAAATTGGATTAATTCCTTGATTTTTTTTCTGCTGTATTATTATTGGTATATAGAAATATGACCAATTTCTGTACATTGATTTCATATCCTCTTTGCTGAATTTGCATATTAGTCGTAACAATTTTTTGGTAGAGTCAAATTTTCTACATAAAGTATCACATCGTCTGCAAATAGTGAAATTGTGGCTCCTTCCTGTCAATTGCGATGTCTTTTATTTTTTTTTGTTGTTTAATTGCTGAGGTTAAGACTTCCAGTGCTATATTAAATAACAATGGTGAGAGAGGACATCCTTGTCTTGTTCCTGACTATAGGGGAAAGGCTCTCTGTTTTTCCCCACTGAGAATGGTATTAGCTGTGGGTTTTTCATATATGGTCTTGATGGCGTTGAGGTATGTTCCATCCACCCCTACTTTGTTGAGGGTTTCTATCAAGAATGGATGTTGTATTTTCTCAAATGCTTTTTATGAATCTATTGAGAGGATCATATAGCTCTTACCCATCCTTTTATGAATGTGGTATATCACATTGATTGATTTGTGAATATGGAACCAGTCCTGCAGCCCAGAGATAAAACACACTTGATCATGGTGAATGATACTTTTAATGTACTGTTGAATTTGATATGGTAGTATCTTGTTGAGAATTTTCGCATCCATATTTATCAGGGATATTGGGCCGCAATTCTCCTTTTTAGTGGGGTTTTGTCCGGTTTTGGAATCAAGGTAATGCTGGCCTCATACAATGAGTTAGGAAGTTTCCCTTCTGTTTCTATTTTTGGGAATAGTTTAAGAAGAAGAGGCATTAACTCTTCTTTAAATGTATAGTACAATTCCCCTGGAAAACCATCTGGCCTTTAGACTTTTGTTTGTATGGATATTTTTGATTACTGTTTCAATTCCTTTGCTCGTTTTATGGGTCTCTTCAAATTTTCAATATTCCTGTTTCAGTTTTGGTAGTTTGTATATTTCTAGGAATTAATCCATTGCTTCCAGGTTGCCCACTGTGTTGGCATATAACTTACCATAATCTTCTCTTATAATTGATTATATCTCTATAGTGTTGGTTGTCATCTGTCCCATTTCCTTCATGATTTTATTTATTTGGGTCCTTTCTCTTTTCTTTTTGATAATTCTGGCTAGGGGTTATCAATTTTGTTATACTTCTATACTAATTTTATCTGGTTATGGGTACTATTTGTGACTGTTCTCTTAAACTCCTCACTCAATTGCAAATGGTATTGGTGTAGGAAAGGGATACATAAGAATAAAAGTACGATTATTTCATGGGGCACCCTGGTGGCTCAGTCCTTTAAGCGTCAGACTTCAGCTGAGGTCATGATTTCATGGTTCATGAGTGTGAGCCCCGCGTTGGGCTCTGTGCTAACGGTTCAGAGCCTGGAGCTTGCTTCAGATTCTGTGTCTCTCCGCCTCCCTCTCTCTCTCTGCCCCTCTTCCTCCTCCTCCTCCTTCTCCTTCTCCTCTTCCTCCTCCTCCTCCTTCATCCTCCTCCTCCTCTCTCTCTCTCAAAAATAAAAAGACTTAAAAATATTTTAAAAATTATAAAAAATAAGTAAGACGATTTTATTTATGCATTCAACAAATACTTAATTTGTGCCCACTGTATACCAGGTTCAGTCTAAAAGATTGTCCTGGAGTTTATGAGCAAATGAAGACTGGGTCCTGTGTAAGAGTTGGCATTTGCCAAAAAGAGTGGGTGGGAACATTAAGCATATAAAATGGAATCTTATGTGAGAATAAGATGTAGCGCTTGAATAGAAAATGCTGAAGTACATTGGCTTCTTAGAAACTAAAATTCAAAGATTTTGATGGCATAACAAGATATAGCCTTTTACATTTTCTTTAATGAATATATCCTCCTTGCAGACAAAGGATAAATATAACGGTACATGCAATCAGGTTTTGAAATGTGAATATTTCCCAGTTCTCAGTACGCTGTGATACATTTTTAGAGTAATCTTGAATATTTCTTTGAACCAAAGTAACTACACTTAGTCAATCAATAAAAAAAATGTTTCAATGCCTCTCTATAATGACATCATGAAAGAAGCCCAATTTTCTGAACTAATGAAATAGCATACTTAGGGGTTGCCCAAATTCTTAACTTTTCTTTCACTATACTTCTTAAGTTTTTATTTAAATTCTAGTTAACATACAGTGCAATGTTAGTTTCAGGTGTACAATATAGTGATTCAACACTTCCATACAACACCCGGTGCTCACCAACAAAAAGCGTACTCCTTAATCCCCTTCACCTATTTAACCCATTCTCCCACCCACCTCCCCTCTGGTAACCATCAGTTTGTTCTCTACAGTTAAGAGTCTGTTTCTTTGCTTGTCTTTCTTTCTTTCTTTCTTTCTTTCTTTCTTTCTTTCTCTTTGCTCATTTGTTTTGTTTGTTAAATTCTATGTATGAGTGAGATCATATGGTATTTGTCTTTCTCTGACTGACTTAAATTGCTTAGCATAATACTCTCTAGCTCCATCCATGTCACTGCAAACAGCAAGATTTCACCCTGTTTTATGGCTCAGTAATATTCTATTGTGTATATATACACACACGCACACACCACATCTTCTGTTTCCATAATTTGGCTATTGTAGATGTTGCTACTATAAACATTGGAGTACATGTATTCTTTCAAACTAGTATTTTTGTATTCTTTGGGTCAATACCTAGTACTATGATTAGTGGATTGTAGGGGTAAGTCTACTTTTAACATTTTGAGAAACCTCCATACTGTTTTCCACAGCAGTTGCACCAGTTTACATTCCCATCAACAGTGCAAGAGGGTTCCCTTTCTCTACATCCTCACCAACACCTGTTGTTTCTTGTGTTGTTGATTTTAGTCATTCTAATAGGTGTGATGTTATATCTCTTTGGAGTTTTGATTTGTATGTCCCTGAGATGAGTGATGAGTGTCTTTTCATGTGTCTGTTGGCCATCTGTATGTTTTCCTTGGAAAAAGTATCTATTCATGTTTCTGCCATTTTTATCTGGATTATTTGTTTTTTGGGTGTTGAGTTTTATAAGTTCTTTATATATTTTGGATACTAATGCTTTATCAGATATGTCATTTGCAAATAGCTTCTCCTATTCCATAGGTTGCCTTTTAGTTTATTTGATTGTTTCCTTTGCTATATAGAAGCTCTTTATTTTGATGAAGTCCCAATTGTTTATTTTTTTTTTTGTTTGTTTTTGTCTTTGTGTTTTTGTTTTTTGCTTTTGTCTCCCTTGCTTTAGGAGACGTATCTAGAAAGAAGTTGCTGTGGCTGATGTGTCTTCCTCTATGATTTTTATGGTTTTGGGCCTCACATTTAGGTTTTTAATCCATTTTGAATTTATTTTTGTGTGTGTTGTAAGAAAGTGGTCCAGTTTCATTCTTCTGCATGTTGCGAACACCATTTGTTGAAGAGACTATCTTTTTCCCATTGGATATTCTTACTTGCTTTGTTGAAGATTGCTTGACCATAGAGTTGTGGGTTCATTTATGGGTTTTCTATTCTGTTTCACAGACTTAGGTGTCTATTTTTGTGCTAGTACCATACTGTTTTGAACACTACAGGTTTGTAACATAACTTGAAGTGCAGAATTGTGATGCCTCCCACTTTGCTTTTCTTTTTCAAGTTTGCTTTGGCTATTTGGGATCTTTTGTGGTTCCATAAAAATTTTAAGATTATTTGTTCTAGGGGCACCTGGGTGGCTCAGTTGGTTAAACATCTGACTCTTGGTTTAGGCTCAGGTCACAATCTTGTGGTTTTGTGAGTTTGAGCCCCACATCAGGCTCTGTGCTGGTGGCATGGAGCCTGCTTGGGATTCTTTCTATCCCCTCCCTCATTGGCACTGTCTCTCTCTTAAATAAAATAGAATAACTTAAAAAAATAGTTTGCTTTAGCTCTGTGAAAAAATCCTGGTGGTATTTTGATATGGATTGTATTCAATGTAGAGATTGCTTTGGGTAGTGTAGACATTTTGACAATGTTTGTTCTTCTAATCCATGAGCCTGGAATGTTTTTCCATTTCTTTGTGTCATCTTCAATTTCTTTCATCAGCATTTTATAGTTTTCAGAGTACAAGTCTTTCACCTCTTTGATTAGGATTATTCCTAAGTATCTTATGGTTTCTGTCCAGTTGTAAATGGGGATGATTCCTTAATTTCTCTTTCTGCTGCTTCATTAATGGTGTATAGAAATGCAACAGAAAAAAAACATATAATCCAGTGAAGAAATGGGCAAAAGACACGAATAGACACTTCTCCAAAGAAGACATCTAGATGGCTAAGTGACACATGAAAAAATGTTCAGCATCACTCATCATCAGGGAAATACAAATCAATACCACAGTGAGATACCACCTCACAGGTATGAGAATGGCTAACATGGACAACTCAGGCAACAAAAGATGTTGGTGAGGGTGTGGAGAAAGAGGATCTCTTTTGCATTGTTGTTGGCAATGCAAGCTGGTGCGGTCACTGTGGAAAACAGTATGGAGGTTCCTCAAAAAATTAAAACTAGAACTACCCTATGACCTAGCAATTGCATTACTAGGTATTTATCCAAGGGATACAGATGTGCTGTTTTGAAGGGGCACATGCACCCCAATGTTTATAGTAGCACTATCGACAATAGCCAAAGTATAGAAGGAGCTCAAATGTCCATCGATAGATGAATGGATAAAGAAGATGTGGTAGACACACACACACACACACACACACACACACACACAAACACACACACACAGTGTAGTATAACTCGGCAAATGAAAAGAATGAAATCTTGTCATTTGCAACTACATGGATGGAACAGGAGGGTATTAAGCTAAGCAAAATTAGTCAGAGAAAGACAAGTATCATATGTCCTTACTCATATGAGGAATTTAAGATACAAAACAGATGAACATAAGGGAAGGGAAGCAAAAATAATAAAAAAATACAGGGAGGGGGACAAAACATAAGAGACTCTTAAATATAGAGAACAAACAGAAGGTTGCTGGAGAGGTTGTAGGAGGGGGGGATGGGCCAAATGGGTAAAGGGTATTAAAGAATCTACTCCTGAAATCATTGTTGCACTATATGCTAACTAACTTGGATATAAATGAAAAACAAAAACAAAACAAAAACTTATAAAGATATTTATATAAAGGATATAAAGGATATTTTGGGAGTAAGTGGGAAGTAGGGATTGGATATTATATATTTACTGAATCAATGTTAATAAATTCATTGAGTGTGATAAAAAAACATTTTATGAATTTTTTTGCTATTTAAATTCCAATTGAGCTTCTTTTTGAGTATTCTATGTTAAGATTCAAGTCTTAAGGAGTAAACATTTTGGCCTTTAATTATTTTCTGTTTGCAAAGTGCTCCAAATGCCCTTAACAAAAAATTTTAAGTTGCTGGAAAAAAAAAGGAAAAGAAAATACAGTAGCTAAATGGTAACACAGATTTGATGGAAATGCAATGAAAAAAGAAATTAACATTCAGGCTATCTATGATATGTTAATGTCAGGAATCATGGAAGCCTTAGTTCTACAATTAGGGTGGTTTAAATTATAAGCAAATGTATCATACACAATGACCTTTATATTTTTCAGCCACTTCCATTTTTGTCCCTTGAAAGGAGTTAAAGGCGAACTCATGTTTTTTATTATGAATTTCACTCAATATAGCTGGATATCAATATAATTAACTCATTTATTTTCTAATAATCTAGAAATCACTGATCTTTAAAAACTTGGACCAAAATGAGAATGCCATAATTCTCTAATTTTTTGTTCATATTATGTGAAGACATATTGGTTATATTTTCAGTAGTGAAAAATGAGAATCAATAAACAAGTTTAAGGGTAATTTTCTTTCTTCTTCCCCCAACATCATCATTTATGAGATGGTTTTGAGAATACCTGGCCCTTGGAATTATCATCATTGTTAATTATTAGATTTTATTAGTAGATTGATCAATCTTTTCAACTGTTTTTCAGTTTCATTGTTTCTGGTGAGTTATGGATTAAGTGCAAAGACTACCATCAACACACACACACACACAGATAGCAATGTAGTTAGCTAAGGCAACCATCTATTCTGGAATTAAGGAAGACATACAGAGCAGGAGCTAAACAGTATCTCATTGCAGCTTCTTCTGGCCCCTAGAATCCCTAAAGAAGACATTTCATTGTGTGGTATAATGTCCACCAAGGGGTATGCCATACATAAAGTAGCTATTTCTTGCTGTCTCATTCAGAGATAAATGAAGAAAATAACCATGATATGAAATATTAACAGACTTTGGGGACCTGGGACCTTTCTGTTCTCCAGCCAAACTTATCAACAGGAAGCCCACATTCCCTAGGAAGCAGGAAGGCAGCAGAATGTCCAGATGTGCAATCATATTGTCCAGTGAAATATTAGGCAATATTGTCCAGAAGATTCCAAATAATGTATCTATAGGATTCCAATATTCCAGAGATAAGATTTCTACCCACTTATGGGCAATGATATAATGATTTAATGGCATATTTCCCTCTTGAATATTAGAGAGATATAAGAACATGAAAATTTGGGAAAATACTGCATTTTATAGGAACGGAAAAATATTGATTCAGATATCA
Source organism: Panthera uncia (assembly GCF_023721935.1). Classification (NCBI taxonomy): domain Eukaryota; kingdom Metazoa; phylum Chordata; class Mammalia; order Carnivora; family Felidae; genus Panthera; species Panthera uncia. The sequence continues at coordinate 28,039,072 of NC_064817.1, forward strand.
GAATTACTCTTTTTATCATGCAGTAGTTTCAGTGAAAGAAGACATTACATGAAATAACAGAAATGCAGATGAAGAAACTTGAGAATAATTTCGTATAAATAAGCCTCATTTGTGGTTCCCACTTTGAATAATTTCCTAAGTGAAAGTAGTAAGATTTTATTTATTTGTTTGTTTAAAGTGTTTATTTACTTATTTTGAGAAAGAAATATTATGAGTGGGGCAGGGGCAGCAAAAGAGCGAGAGAGCGAGAGCGAAAGCGAGAGAATTCCAGATAGGCTCCATGCTGTCAGCACAGAGCCCAATTCATGGTTCAATATCACAAACTGTGAGATCATGACCTGAGCCAAAATCAAGAGTTGGACGCTTAACTGACTGCACCACTCAGGTGTCCCATAAATTAGTAAGACTTAAATAATATCTATCTTTAAAACATATATTGTGGTTGGTTTTAAAAATATGTTCAAAATTTTTGACATTTCTCTCTTCAAGAGATGGAGCAGAATTCCCTTCTTCTACAGTATGGCTTACTAACTGTTCTAATGACAAGAAAACTTCACAAATTGAAATGGCAGTTTCAATGTTTAGGTTTTTTTTTAAGACTTCCATTTTAAGTTCTCTCTCTCTCCTTCTCTTCTTTCTTTCATTTGCTCTCTCTCTCGATTTCTGATTACCTGCTCTGGATGAAGCAAGCTGCTATTTATGAGAAACACTATGGACAGGCAACGTGGCAAAGAACTGAGGTTTCCTGCCAACTGTCCATGACAAAATGAGACCTGCCAGCAACTACAGAAGGGAGCTATGAAGTGGATTCCCCAGCTGCCTTTGAGCCTTGAGATGGCTATAGCCTGCCCAACAACTTGACTACATGCACATAAAAGACTATTAGCCAGGGGCGCCTGGGTGACTCAGTCATTTGTGTCTGACTTTGGCTCAGGTCATGATCTCACAGTTCGTGGGTTTGAGCCCCACATCAGGCTCTGTGTTGACAGCTTGGAGCCTGGAGCCTGCTTTGGATTCTGTGTCTCCCTCTCTCTCTGCCCCTACGCCACTGGTGCTCTGTTTCTATCTCTCAAAAATAAATAAATGTTACATTTTTTTTAAGTAAAAAATTTAAAAAGAGAGAGGGAGATACAGAATCCAAAGCAGGCTGTAGGCTCCAAGCTGTTGGCACAGAGGTCGACATGGGGCTTGAACCCACGAACTGTGAGATCATGACCTGAGCCGAAGTTGGACATTTAACCAACTGAGCCACCTAGGCACCCCATATTGGTACATATTGGTGCAACAACAGTAAGTAACATGTGTATATGTATACATGGCAGGGGAAGAGGGAAAAAGAGAGGAGGGGAGAGACAGAAAGAGAAAGAAACACAGAGGGAAAGAAAGAAAGGAATTTTGGCAAATAAAATTTTTATATTGATGAATAGAAAGAAATATTTTAGACAGGGAAAATTCTAAAAATACAATATGTAATAAAACTTATGCATGTTTTAATCTAGTTGATCAGAGACCATTGTGGAAACAAATAGTGTGGCTATAACATAAACATCCCTAAAGACAAACTCACAATTACATAATAAAGTGGTTCCATATGGTTACCAATGAAAGATGTTTCATAGCTGAAATATCCAGATGGAAAAGGTGAAATTAACATAATTATAATACTTCCAGTACTAGAAAGCAAACAGTTCAATCTTCTCATTTTTTGTAAGTTAGGTGAAGAGATTACTGAGCATTCATGGTTTCCCCTCTACATAATTCACTGTGGTTTTTTTTTTAATTTTTTTTTAACGTTTATTTATTTTTGAGACAGAGAGAGACAGAGCATGAACAGGGGAGGGTCAGAGAGAGGGAGACACAGAATCTGAAACAGGCTCCAGGCTCTGAGGTGTCAGCACAGAGCCCGACGCGGGGCTTGAACTCACGGACGGTGAGATCATGACCTGAGCCGAAGTCGGCTGCTTAACCGACTGAGCCACCCAGGTGCCCCTGTTTTGTTTTGTTTTTAAGAGAAGTTATGTATTTTCTTTTTTAAAAAACATTTTTAATTTATTTTTTGAGAGCAAGTGAGGCAGAGCAGGAGCAGGGGAGGGGCAGAGAGAGGGAGACACAGAATCTGAAACAGGCTCCAGGCTCTGAGCTGCCAGCATAGAGCCTGACGCAAGGCTTGAACTCAAAGACTGTGAGGTCATGACCTGAGCCGAAGGTGGACGCTTAACCAACCAAGTCACCCAAGTGCCCCTAAGTAATTCACTGTTTAAGCTTGGAGCAGATAACTCTTTTTAGACTATTTTTAGATTGATCTGTGAATAAAAACCAAGAACATTTCCATATTAAAGAAAATACTTACAAATACCTTGGATGTAAAATATACCCCAAACAGTTGCCATTTAGAGTGTGTGTGTGTGTGTATAATTTATATTTGTAGAGAAAGAAAGAGTGCATGATTTGGGGAGAGGTGCAGAGAAAGAGAGAGAGAGAATTGTTTCTTTTAAAAAAAATTTTTTTAATGCTTACTCAGTTTTGAGAGAGAGAGAGAGAGAGAGAGAGAGAGAGCATGAGCAGGGGAGGGGCAGAGAGAGAGAGGGAGACACAGAATCCAAAGCAGGCTCCAGGCTCTGAGCAGTCAGCACAGAGCCCGATGTAGGGCTCAAGTCCACGAATCATGAGATCATGACCTGAGCCAAAGTCGGATGCTCAACCGACTGAGCTACCCAGGCACCTGGAGAGAGAGAGAGAGAGAGAGAGAGAGAGAGAGAGAGAGAGAGAGAATCTTAAGCAGGGTCCACACTCAGTGTGGAGCCCAATGCAGGGCTTGATCCCATGACCATGGGATCATGACCTGAGCTGAAATAAGTCAGACATTCAACTGACTGAGCCACCCAGGCTCCCCTAGTATTTTATATTTTTAAAAATCTATCTATAATCTATCTATCTATCTATCTATCTATCTATGTATTTATTTATTTTGAGAGAGAGAGAGAGAGAGAGAGAATTCCAAGCAGCTCCACACTGTCAGCCCAGAGCTTGACATGGGGCTTGAACTCATGAACAGTGAAATCATGACCTGAGCCAAAATCAAGAGTCAGATGCTTAACCCTAGTATTTTATGTTTTTAACAAAGCTAGATTTAGATCATAATATAAATGCCATCATTGTGTGTAGGTGGAGTAAGAATCATCTGAAACATTAATTTTATCAGAGTAAGTTTGATTATATAGTAAAGGTGTAAATTTCAGCAAAATTATGATGGGAAAACAAACATAAAAAGGCCAAATTATTGTCATCTTCTTACTGTTTAATGTTTCTAAAGCTCTATGTATGCTTTCTCTACCTTGCAGCTCAACCTTAAAAAGACCTCTTGTTACCAAATTTAGGAACTCCCTCACGGTTTTCTACTGATGTACAGAGAGACAAAAGCTCAGGGATATGATTATACTTGAATTTATGTTGTTAGTCTGAATGATTGAGGACTTCAATTTGCTTGTTAAAAAAATCATAATCCTGGAAACCTTTGTGGCCTGCTAATATATGTATATATAGCAAATAATATTATTTTTTAAAATTTTTGACAGAGAGAGAGACAGAGAGACAGAGAGACAGAGAGACAGAGAGAGAGAGAGAGAGAGAGAGAGAAGAGCACAAATGAGGCAGGGGAAGAGAGAAAGGGAGACAGAGCATCCAAAGCAGGTTCTGCACTGTGAGCAGAGAGCCCAACACAGGGCTTGAATCCACTAACTGTGAGATCACGACCTGAGCTGAAGTCAGACACTTAACTGACTGAGCCACACAGGCACCTGCAAATAATTTTCTTTGGTTAAAGCATTCAAACTGCTATTGGAGATAAAGACGAGTAATACAATCTACAGATATAAGTTTTAATATTGTCATAATAATGCATCCCATTGCACAGTAGAAATTCTGTTTTATTAAGAAAATTTTTGGCTCCTTCAAGGACCTTGACATTGTGTAAAGCTTTTCTCTTCTTTAAAGTCTATGCGATGACTTTCTAACATGATACATGAAATAAACTCATAATGGATTAAAGACCTAAAAGTTAGACCTGAAACCATGAAAATCCTAACAGAGAACATAGGCAGCAATTTCTGTGACATTGGCCATGGCAACATTTTTCTAGATATGTCTCCCAAGGCAAAGGAAACAAAAGCAAAAATAAGCTATTGAAACTATATCAAAATAAAAGCTTGTGCATGGCAAAGGAAACAATCAACAAAACAAAAAGACAACCTGTTGAATAGGAGAAGGTATTTGTAAATTATATGTCTGATGAGGGATTAATATCCAAAAAAAATATAAAGAACTTACACAATACCCAAAAAACAAATAATCTAAAAAAATGAGCAGAGGACCTCAATAGACATTTTTCCAAAGAAAACAGAGTGGACCAAAAGACACATGAAAAGATGCTCAACATCACTAATCATCAGGGATTAACCATCAAAACTACAGTGATATATTATCTCATACCTGTTACAATGGCTAAAATCAAAAAGATAAACAACAAGTGTCGGTGAGGATATGAAGAAAAAGGAACTCTTCTGCACTGTTGGTGGGAATATAAGTTGGTATAGCCAATGTGTATAACAGTATGGAGGTTCTTCAAAAAATTAAAAATATAAATACTATATGATCCAATAATTCCACTACTGGATGTTTACCCAAAGAAAGCAAAACGCTAATTTGAAAAGATATATGCATCCCTATGTTTATTGCAATACTATTTACAATACCCAATTTATGGGAGCATCCTAAGTGTCCATTGATAGATTAGTGGATAAAGAAGATGTGGAATGGACACACACACACACACACACACACACACGAATATTATGCAGCCATAAAAAGGATGAACTCTTGACATTTGAAAACATGAGTGGACCTAGAGGGTATTATGCTAACTAAAGTAAGTCAGACTGAGAAAGACAAATATCATATGATTTCAAGTGTGCAATCTAAAAAACAAAACAAATGAATAAACAAACCAAAAATAGAATCTGACATATAAATACTAAAAACATACTAAGGACTTCCAAAGAGAAGAGTTGGGGGGATGAGCAAAATTGGTGAAGACAATTGGGAGGTATAGGCTTCCAGTTATAGAATAAGTAGGTGAAGGGAATAAAAAGTACAGCATAGGGAATATAGTTAATGGTATTGTGATAGTGTTGTATCGTGACAAATTATAGCTACACTTGTGGTGAGCCTAACATAGAAAGATGTTGAATCACTAAATTTTACAGCTAAAACTAACACTGTGTGTCAACTATACTCAAATAAAAAAGGTTAAAACAAACTACAATTTATGAAATTATAATTTATATATTAAATATATCAAAGTCTATGTTAAAAAAGTCTATGTGATGATTAAATTATAAGGTTTTAGAAGACTGAATACACATTAATATATCCTATCACTTCCTAAGTTATTCCAAATTTGTATAAATATGTAATTAAGGAGTTAACAGGTAATCCTTATTTGAAATTCTACAAAGAGAAACCTGACTTTTTAAAATGTTTATTTATTTTGTGAGAGAGAGAGAACACCAACAGAGGAAGGGCAGAGAGAGGGAGAGAAAGAGAATCCCAAGCAGGCTCCACATCGTTAGTGCAGAGCCCAGTGCAGGGCTCAAACTCACCAACAATGAGATCATGACCTAAGCCTAAATCAAGAGTCAGATGCTTAACTGACTAAGCCACCCAGGCACCTCAAAACCTAATTTTCTGTCACGATAGCTATTGTTACCATTGACTAATACTCTCTATTTGGCAAATCACAATTTTGATGGACACTAAATATTCCAAAATAGATTCTACAGCCTATCATGTCATTATGAATTTATCACATTTCTATTAATAAACTAGAATCCCTAATAAAAAGTACATGAATTATGTTTGTTAATGACAGTGAAACATGGAACCAGTATTACTGACTACAGAGCATTACAATAGAGACTTAGCAAGTTTAGAACAAAGAGAATTTTAGCAATGTATGCAGCTATATATTAAGATTTTCCTCTATGGTAGAGTCTAATTTTTTATTGTAAGACAATAATTTACATTATCAAGTATGTAGAAATTTTTGAATTTGAGCAATTCTCTCAAGAATTTTTTTCACTTTCTATTCCTTCTTTCATAGTTAATTTCCTTGAATTCTGCTTTCATCCTCTAGGTGGCTTTTAATTACTTTCCCTCTTATCACTAGGACTACAGGTATATAACAAAAGATATTTGTGCCTCTCTCCTAAAGGATGAGATGGGTCGCCTGGGTGGATTAGTCAGTTAAGCGTCCTACTTCAGCTCAGGTCATGATCTCACGGTTCATCAATCAAGGCCCACATTGGGCGCTGCGCTGACAGCTCAGAGCCTGGGGCCAGGATCCTGTAGCCTGCTTCAGATTCTGTGTCTCCTCTCTCTGCTCCTCCCCCTCTCATGCTCTTTCTCTGTCTCTCAAAAATAAATAAACATTAAAAAAATTTTTAAAAATGAAGGATGAGAAAATCTTACCAAACTCAGACTCACATACTCTAATACCCCTTCCATTTCCAACTTAGTGTGTTAGTTTGGTTTCTTTATATTGGCTTTGATTATTCCTAGTTTTATCTCTGATACTACTTGTTTGTACATTCATTCATACATTTAGTCAGGGTCCATTATTATTTTTTATTTAATTGGCATTTATTGATTCCTAGGATGTATCAGATATAGTACAAACCAAGAAGACCAACATCAGTGAACGGGGCAGGAACAATCATTACCTACATGGCACTTGAGTCAGAAAGAGTCATTTTCCAAAAACAGTTATTTAATTTAAATGGTAATTTAAATTTCCTATGAAGGAAAACAGCAGAAAAAACTAAGACTGCAACGCTGGGATAATAAATCAAGGTCTACAGGGAAGAAAAATCTTCACTATAAAAACAATATTTAGGCAAATACAATTTTAAGTAGTAGGAATTAACCATAGGAAGGAAGTAAAAAAAGGTAAGAAATCCAGGCAAAGGAAGTAACACATTAGAAAGACTTAGCAGGCACAAACCTGTTGGAGAAACTGAAAATTGGTAAAGTGTTTGCAGCATTTTGAGAAAGGGAGAAAAAAAAAAGAGATGAGGTTGAGAAACTGGGAAATAGTCAGATCATGTAGTGATTTGTAGGCCATATAATGGAATTTCGACTTTAAGTGCATTTAGCTGATGAAAAGCTAGAACAGTGCAAAATTAGGTTGTTGGTAAACTTGAGATTTCTTTCATTGTTCGCTTTAAAGTTGTGACCTCAGGAAATTGAAATTCTAATGATGATGTTAGACATACAACTCGCTAAATGGCTCTCAAGATCCAACTTGACTCAGTTGTTTTGGTACTCATTTTTTACTGAACAAGGTCAGGTGTTTAGTCAATAAGCTTCAAGCAACATTGGTTATAGCAAGGTTAATATAAATATTTCAGTGATTTTTCTGGAAGTTACCATTTACAATATGCATAAATTAAATAAGTGTGTTTAAAGGTGTACAAGGTTTACACAGAAAACTATTCAGCACTAAAAATACATTAAATGAATGGATAATATCATAATTAATAGTGAGAAACTTGAAGCTTTACCACTAAGATCAGATACAAGGCAATTATGGGATATTCCCTCTCTCCCCTCCTTTCGACAGTGTACTGGAAGTTCTACTTAATGTATTAAGAAAAAAATGGTGTAAAGATTGGAAAGGAAGAGACAAAAGTGTCTTCATTCAAAAATGAAACATCTATTTCAAAAATATTAAATAATCAACAAAAAACTTCCAGAACTAATAAATGATTATAACCAGGTTGCAAGATACAAATATGCAAAAGTAAATTCATTTATTTTATATCAGGAATACCTCAGTAGAATTTGAAAATTAAAACACAACACAATGTATATTAGTACTAAAAAAGGTGAAATTCTTGGGTTTAAATGAAACAAAATATGTACAAGATCTATATGAAGAAAATTACAAAACTCAAAAAAATCAAAGAAGAATTAAATAAATCAAGAGATAGTATCTGTTCATAGATAGGAAGGCTCATTATTTTCAAGATAACAGTTATTCTCAGCTTAATGTATAAATTCAATGGAATCCAATGAAAAATCCCAGCCAATTATTTTGTGACTATCAGAAAACTTATCCTAACATTTATAGAGACAGGCAAAAGACCCAGAATACTCAACACAATATAGATGGAGAACAAAGTTGAAGGACTGACTTCAAGATTTACTATAGAGCCAGAGTAATCAAGACAGCATGTTATTGGCCAAGAACAGGCATATAGATCAGTGGAACAGAAAAGAGAGCTCAGAAATAGACCCACATACAGTCAACTGATCTTTGACAAAGGAGCAAAGGCAATGCAATGGAGTAAAGACAGTTTAATAAATTATGTTGGGAAAATTTGATATGCACATGTAATTAAATTAGTCTAAACACAGACTTTACACCCACCACAAAAATTAACTCAAAGTAGATCACAGACCTAAATGTAAAATGCAAAACTATAAAAGTCCTGCAAAGTAACATAGGATAAAATCCAGATGACCTGAGTCCAGTATTGACTATTTTAGATAAAACACCAAAGACAATCCATAAAAGAAATAACTGATAAGTTGGACTTAAAATTAAAACTTTATGCTCTGTGACAGACAATCAAGAGAAGCAGAAGACAAGCAATAGATTGGGACAAAATACTCTCAAAAGGGCTATCTGATAAAGAACTGCTGTCCAAAATATAGATAAGATACTTAAAACTCAACAATAAGAAAACAACTCAATTAAACAAAATGGGACAACCCAGTCTTAACAAACATCTTATCAAAGGAGACATACAGATGGAAAATAAGCATATGAACAGGTTCTCCATATCAGAGGTCATCAAGGAAGTGCAATTTAAAACAATATGACAACACTACACACCTGTAAGAATGACCAAAATCTAGAACACTGATAATACCACATGCTATCCAGGATGTGGTTCCAGGAAGAGGAACTCTTATACACCGTAGGTGGGAATGCAAAATGGCACAGCTACTTTGGAAAACAGTTTGGTGGATTTTATAAAACAAAACATAACATACCATCCATCATGCTTCTTGGCACCCCAAAATCTGAAAACGTATGATCACACAAAAAAAACTGCACATGGATGTTTATATCAACTTGATTCATAATTGCCAAAACTTGGAAAAAACCAAGATGTGTTTCAGAAGGTAAATGGATAAGTAAGCGGTGGTACATCAAAACAATGGAATATTATTCACTGATAAAAAAATATGAGTTAAAAGATTCTCAAAAATAACTGTTACAATGAATCGACAAATTCAGCAAAGTTGCAGGATGAGATACAAAATGAACATATCAATTGTGTTTCTGTATACTAACAACAAAACATTTGAAAAGAAATAAAACAATATCCTTTACAATAGCACCAAAAAAACCCACTTAGAAATAAATTTAATCAAATTGGTAACTGATCTTGTACAATGAAAACCATACGGGGGCTCGTGAGTCACTCAGTCGGTTAAGCATCTGACTTTGGCTCACATCATGATCTCACAGTTGGTGGGTTTGTGCCCCGCATTGGGCTCTGTGCTGACAGCTCAGAGCCTAGATCCTGTTTCACATTCTGTGCCTCCCTCTCTGTCTGCCCCTCCCCCTCTTGCACTCTGTCTCTATCAAAAATGAATAAATGTTAAAAATTTTAAGGAAAAAAAAGAAAACTATACAATTTCGAGGAAAGAAATTGAAGATGATATAACTGCAAAGATACCCTGTGTTCATGGATTAGAAAAATGAATATTTTTAAATGTCCATACTACTCAAAGCCATGGTGAAATCCCCACCAAACTTTCAATGGCATTTTTCACAAAAATAGAAAAAACAATCCTAAAATTTGTGTGGAATCACAGAAGACCCCAATTACAAAAGCAACCCTAAGAAAGAAGAACAAAGACAGAGGCAGCATAATTCCTGATTTTAAACTGTATTACAAGGCTATAGAAATAAAAACAGTGTGGTACTGTCATAAAAAAAATACACATGCATGGAACAGAATCAAGAACCCACATATAAACTCTCTCATACTCGGTTCACCAAAATGTGAAAAGGGAGTCAAGAATATTCAATGAGAAAAGGATAGTTTCTTCATTAAATGGTATTGTGAAGCTGGATAACAATATGTCAAAGAATGAAATTGAACCCCTATCTCACACCACTCAAAAAAAAAATAACTTGAGATGGATTGCAGACTTAAATCTAATACCTGAAACAATGAATTCCTAGAAGACAACATAGGGAAAAAGCCCCTTGACATTGCTCTTGGCAATAGTTTCCTTATATCACAACAAAGCACAAGAAAGAAAGCAAAAATAAATTAGACTACATAAAACTAAAAATCTGCATAACAAAAGAAACAATTAACTAAATGAAATGGCAATTTACAGAAGTGGAAAAAATATTTACGAATCATACATCTGACAAAGAATTAATATCTGCGGTGCCTGGGTGGCTTGGTCGGTTAAGCATCTGACTCAGTTTTGGCTCAAGTCGTGATCTCATGGTTGTGAGTTTAAGCCCCACATGGGACTCTGCACTCAGAGTAGAGCCTGCTTAGGATTCTCTCCCTCTCTCTGCCCCTCCTCCATCTCTCAAAAGATATAAATAAACTTAAAAATAACTAATTAAAAAAGAATTAATATCAAAATATAATTAAAAACTCATACAACTCAATAGCAAACATAAGTTAACAACCTTATTATAAATGAAAAAAGGACCTGAATAGACATTTTCCCAAAGAAGATACACAAATGGGCAACAGGTACATGAAAAGCTGTTCAGCATCACTAATCATCAGGGAATGTAAGTCAAAACCACAGTAAAAAAAAAAAAAAAAACCCACAAAAAACACAGTGAGCTATATCACCTCACACCTGTTAGAAAGACTATGATCAAAAAGACAAGAAATAACAAGTGCTGGTGAGTACATGGAGAAAAGGGAACCCTTGTGCATTGCTGAAGGGAATGTAAATGGTATAGCCACTATGAAAAACACTATAGTGCTTCTTCAAAAAATTAAAAATAGAATTACCATATGGCTAGCAATCCCACTTTTGATCATATATCCAATGGAAATAAAAACAGGATCTCAAAGAAATATATGAACTCCATGTTTATGGCAGCATTATTCACAATAGTCAAGATATTAAAACAATCATTCATCATTAGATAAATGGATAAAGATGTGGTACCTATTTACAATGGAATATTACTTAGCCAAGAGTAAGAAAGAATTCCTGACATTTGCAAAAACTTGGATGAAGCTTGAGAGCATTATGCTAAGTGAAATAGGTCAAAGACAAATGCTATATGGTATCACATATGTGGAATCCAAAAAAGCTGAACTCAGAGAGCAGACTGGTGGTTACCAGGGGCTGAGGAATGAGTAAAATGAAGAGATATTGGTCAAAGAGTACAGACTTAGACATAGGATTTGTAAGTCCTGCATATCTATGTACAGCACAGTGATTACAGCTAATAATACTGTATTATATACTTGAAAATGCTAGTGGAATAGATCTTAAATGTTCTCACCACAAAAGTAATTATGTGATGGAATGGAGGAATTAGCTAATGCTATAGTGGTCATCACTTTGCAATATATATCATATCAACAGGTTGTACGCCTTAAATTTACAAATGTAGTATGTTAATTATATCTCAATAAAACTAGAAAAAAATTTTTAAAAAGATTAAATAAAAAAATGAGCTCTCAAGACATAAAAAGACATGGAGAAACCTTAAATACATATTACTAAGCAAAATAAACCAATTTGAAAAGGCTAAATACTGTATGATTCTAATTATATGACATCTGGAAAAAGCAAAACTATGGAGACAGTGAAAAGATCAGTGGTGGCCAGATTAGGTTGGGGGATAAAGAGACAGGGCACAGAGTCCTTTTAGGCGGTAAAAATACTCTGTATGATCCTATAATGATAGGTGCAAGTCATTGTACACTGGTCCAAACCCTATAGAATGTACACTAACAAGAGTAAATCACAATGTAAACTATGGGCTTTGGGTGCAAATGATGTGTCAATGTAGGTTCATCATTTGTAACAAATGTACCATTTTGGTGGGAGATACTGATAATGGGCGAGGCTATGCATGTGCAGAGACAGGGAGAGTATATGGATTATCTTTGGACCTTCCCCTGAATTTTGCTATGAACCTCAGACTTCTCCAAAAGAAGTCTTAATAATAAATCAATGGAAGGATATATCATGCTTATAAACTAAAACAATCTATATTGTAAACATGTCAGCTCTTAAAAATTCACATATACCTTCAGTGAAACCCAATTCAATTTGTGAGGACTTTTTTTTGTTAAAATTTAAAAGCTGATTCTTAATTTTATATGAAAATGAAAGGGATGATGCCTAATAAAAAATGTCTCAGTGAAGAAAAATAATACAGAGGAGTCATTTAAAGGATATCAAGACTTATTATAAAGTGTCTATAATTAGCACAGTGTGCTTTTGGTACAAGGATAAAATGTAGATCAGTGGAATAGTAGAGTGTCAAGAAACAAACACACACATACATGTGAACATATATTAATGACAAAAATTTATGCAGATCATGGAGAAAATGTTGTCTTTTTGTTTTGAAGTAAGTGACACTCTCTTAGTTGTATACTCATATAAAAAGAAAACATGACACCTACATCACTGCATTCACAAAAAGTAATATCAGATGGATTATGAATCTAAATATGGAGGACAAAACAAATTTTCTAGGAAAAAAATATCCAAGTTTTTGTAATGAAATTGATGTTGAATATTCAGAAAATATTCAGCATAACATCATTTTCTATCCCTGCTGCCTATTATCAAGAGGAATTTGGTAGTTTGGATTTTTTGTGAAGCAAATTTGTAACTCTCTCTAACCCTTTGTAAATCAACTTAGGTATCCTACAATAACTGTTGAACTTATTTGTAAATTTGTAAATGTTTTGTTAAAGTTTAGGCATCTTTAATTCAACATGATTTCGAAATCTTCAAATTTAGTATTCAATGAATGCAGCCCAGAGAGTTCTTATTTGGAAGGTATAAGCATAATAAAATTATTGAAAAAAAAACTTATAAACTTAGTGACATTGATTCCTACTACAGCAAGTAGGGACTGAACAAATAAAACAGTCAAGGTGCAAACGTCCATAAGATAATCAGAAATTCTGCAATGCTGTTGTGCAACATGTCAATCTGAGGAATGAATCCTTTGATCAACCACTGATTTTTAACTGATTACATTTATATTCTGTACTGCAATGGAAACAAATCAGAGAAGTTTTTAGTTTCTAAATCTGAAAACCTTCAAAATAATTATAAATAGACATCAATTATTGACTTTTATTTGGTAAAATATATTTTTAGAAGATATTCTAAATTGAGGCAAAAATCTAACTGAAAATACTGGAGCAAAAATGCTTATAAAGTTAACTATAAAAACAGAACTGTGAATATCCTGTATATAGCACAATTTCCTCTTAGTTTAATAGATACAGTGTCACCTGTAGTTATATTTTCTTGATGAGAATGTTATGGACTCCAGAGAATAGTCAAAAGTATAAAATATTTTAAATTCTAACTGTAGGGGCGCCTGAGTGGCTCAGTCGGTTAAGCGTCCGACTTCAGCTCAGGTCACGATCTCGCGGTCCGTGAGTTCGAGCCCTGCGTCGGGCTCTGGGCTGATGGCTCAGAGCCTGGAGCCTGCTTCCGATTCTGTGTCTCCCTCTCTCTCTGTCCCTCCCCCATTCATGCTCTGTCTCTCTCTGTCTCAAAAATAAATAAACGTTAAAAAAAATTAAAAAAAATAAATTCTAACTGTAAAATGCAATTTTAAAGAATATGACTAGTTTTGCTAAGTTAAATAATGAGTTACATTCAGTGAATACCTAATCACTTCCCAATAAGATAAAGTAATGAAACACTAAGTACTGAACATAGGTTTATCTACGTTTGTGTTATTACAGAGAAACTAAAGATAAATTTGGTCTGTTAGCAAAATATGTTTTGAGCCTTATTGAAAGACTGCACTATGAAGAAATACCTTTCTAAGTTAAAAAATGCATTAATAAATGTGCCAATCTCAAGAATTCTGATTTAATAGTTCACAATTGTTTACTAGTTAGTTTTCACTAGAAAATAAGGTTTCTAAGAGTTAAAAAAAAATCAAGACTACTGAAAATAATAAGGGAAACAATGGTATGTAAATAAAGCGTTGCATTTTTGCTAAGAAAATCCATGAGAAATAAAGATATATTTTTGTTGAGAGAAAAGAAAATAATTTCGCTCTACAGTAAGCCTGCTTATTTATGAGGAAAACTTAGGACAAAATCTTAGGGCAAAAAAAAAGTTGTAGAAGTTTTATGGAAAAGGACACTTTGGAAAGGAATTTTTTGTGTGGTTAGTACTGGCCAAGATTATGATATAGGATACATTTAAGTAAGTAAATAAGCTTTAATATCTAAAGTACATGGATGCAAAATTAAAATTTTGTTTTATTTTAGTTAAAAGGACAAGGTTTTTTTTTCAACAACTGGCCTGCTCTTAATAAGAAATTATCAAGTTTTTCTTTACTTTTCAAGTAATTTGACTTAAAACAAGAATTCTAGGTTTTGCCAAAATAATTTCCTATGTTTTTCAGGTCTATGATTGCTTAAAAAAATCCAAGTCTTAATATTAAAAGAGCTAAATTTTTCTTACAACTGTGTAACCTTCTATATTTGCCTCTGAAATATTTTATTGTCACTTTGGTTAAATAGACAATTATAAATGGTTTCATAATGATTTGGATTCCTATTTTATCAAATTTTTGAGTCCTTTTGATATTTTTGGACAAATTTCCCCAAATCAAATTCTAAAATAAAGTCTGCCAAGGGCACCTGGTTGTTTCAGTCGGTTAAGCGTCTGGTTCTTGATTTCGGCTCAGGTCATGATCTCATGGTTCATGAGTTCAAGCTCAGCTCTGCACTGACAGTGCACAGCCTGCTTGGGATTCTCTCTCTTTCCCTATCTCTCTCTGTCCCTCCCTTGATCTCTCTCTCGCTCTCTCAAAATAAATAAACAAACCTTTAAAAAATGTAAAATAAAAAAAAATAGTCTTTTGACTATAGCGTAACTGAATTATTCCAAAGAATTCTTGAAACATTTCAAAAGATTTGTTTTCCTTATTAAATTAATTAGGCTTATTTGTCATAAGCTAATATTTGTTTCAGCTTAACAGTGGAAGTATTGTCAAGTAAGTTATACTAAATCCTCCCAGATTAAATTTTTATAAATATACATTATGAAAAGAAGTCATCTAAGAATATGAAACTCCTAAAAATCCACTATGTCCTGGTATGTTATTGTCCTGAAATATTGTGTGTCACAGAAATAAACAAATTTCCTTCTCAATTGCATTGTAATGAACTCTCATCAAATCTATAACCCTGGCCATTTTTAAGTGTTTTATTATTTACAGATAGTTATACTTTTACTCAGATGCTTTTACAAAAGCTTTCTGTAAATGTGTTTTGTCTTCAGTGAGTACTGGTCTCTAATAACCTTAATATCATAAAGCTAAACTGGGTAAAAATTTCTAGAACTAATGGAGGAACTAAATTCAAGCAGAACAAGAATAATATGGGACTGACTGAACTAAGGAGGACAATTATAATTTTTATAACTTTGTTGAAAATATTGCTGAGTTTTAAAAAATATTTTGTTTTTCGAGATTTAAAGAAGTTTTTTCTCTTAAGCTAATTGACTTAACAGTTTGATAAAATCTATCTCAATGAACAAATTGAAACATTTCTTTTCCTCCCTGTCTGATCCCTCCAGAATTCAGTAACTCTCACTGAGTATTCATGTATTTTCTCGGCAATATTTATTTGCATAAGTTCAATAAAAATCTGTCCTTCTTGTAACAGACACAATTGGAAACACTGATTATATTATTTATTACACCTTTGAGTGGAATGTGAAAAGGCCAAGGACAGTGCCGCTAAGATGGGCCACTTTGGCATTAAGATTATTTTGAGTTAAAAAGTGATAAAACCCAACAGATTCAAGAAAAGCTCTTTATCTCCCCCACAATTGCCTAAAAAGAATTTAGACAGAGGACCTGCTCCAGGAAGAGAGCTATCACCATAGACCACTACATTATGACATGAACTAGGTGTAGAGGAATGTAGCAAGGCCTATTTGATAAAAGTCCTCTGTGTCCTGTTTTTTCTCAACAGCCTAGCAAACATTTGTTTACCAAACATTTACTCTTTTTTTTTAACCTTCCTGTGAATTGTATTCCTTCCTTTTGAAGTCCCAGAGCTCTACCTCCTTCTCCTTAGTTTGAAATGACATAAATACCTCTTTTTGCCTCTCTTTGGGATTTCCATACCTGTATGGATTCCGCGTATGCACAAAATTTGATTTTTTTCCTGTTAATCTATATCATGTCAATTTGACTCCTAGTCCAGCTAGAAGGACTTTGAAGTTTTGAGGAAATTCTTCCTCCTTGACAAACACATGTGAGAGAGAAGTGCAGAGACTCAGATATGACGAGATAGCTTTAAGAACTAAGGTTGACTTCATGGAGCCACTAAACATCCTTGGAAATATCAGCTCCGTATCCTGCTTACAAAATTACCAGGAGCCTTACCAGGTGAATAAAGAAGGTTACTTTCTGCAGGTTCAGGAACCTCAGGTCATTTTCAGAACCTCAAGAAGAGAGGAATTCACACAAATTTATAGGTATCACTACTAAAGTCTGATAGTAGGTATTTGGTTTGCCTTTTTGCTTGAGAGGCTATTAAAAGTTAAATCTAGGGGCACCTGGGGGGCTCAGTCAGTTAAGCGTCCAACTCTAGATTTTTGGCTCAGTCAAGATCTCACAGTATGTAAGATGGAGCCCCGCAGTGGGCTCTCTGCTATACTGTGGAGCCGCTTGGGATTCTGTCATGGTTTGGTTAGATGTCCTTTCAGTCCTAAACCTGGTATCTTATAAATCTTAGACTGATAGTTGTTGACCAGCTACTAATAATGACCTCTTGGCCATCTTTAGTAAACAAACATGTTTAAGCCCTAAGATAAAGATTATAGGTCAGCCTCAGTTCAGTCAAGGCATTCATAAAAGAATTGGCAATTCTGAATGGAAACCTTCTTGGTAAAATAAAGATCACCAGTGTTTCCTGCTGTTTTTTAGATACTACCAATGTTTCACCCCACTCTATCCCTGTAGAACACTCTTATTTATCCTAAATGTTCAACTTTCTGGATGTAAAAGCTTTCCTTGACCTTGTGGCTTGGTGGGAAGGATTTCCCCTGGAACACTCTGCCTCTCATCTTCAGTATGTGACAAAATAAGTTAATACCTCCAACCAGGACAATTGGAGGACACCTTGTCTTTTGTCACCCAAGTGAGGACAGACAAGGGGCTTTTATGAGCTTCCTATTTATCTTCTTTTTTCCCTATTATCACTGTTGTCAGTATTCTCCAAAAAATACTAAAAAAGCAAAGAAATAAATGTTCTGGAAATCAACAATTCATTTCCATTATTAAGAGGAATTCTGTGTCAAATGCCCTATGCGTTTCATTGATAACAGTAACTTAACAAGTTTAAGCAATGATTAATCCATCTGATTGTCAATGTAAATATTTATTCAAATTGCTCAGATTTATCTTTTGTGAGGGTTCAAAAGCAGGAGTGCCTACTATTTTATTAGTATATATATTTAGTTCATTGCTAAACAGAATAGGCTTAAGAGTTTTTAAAATTTTATTTTTACATACTGAAATTTGACAACTCTAATGGATACTTCAAGGGAACACTCAGTTCTTGGTAAAACTTTCATTAGTTTACATATAGCTCAGTGTTGTGTGTAGGGGATTTTATATGTAGGATCTTGGTGTACTTGACAGTCATAGGAAAGCAGTATTTTTTCCCCTTTCTTCAAGCGTATCTCAAAGACAGAACTAAATATTATATGTGAGTGATTTAAACGAAAGTTAAATTTGCTTTGATGATAACAGCATCAGTCATTTAAAAAAAGAAAAAAAAAACCTACTCATTGATCTAATCTCTTTGTCACCTCTACTGACTTAAATGACAATGACATAGTTATTAAGTTTCTTTAAGAATATTAACAGTTTGGGAGCTGATATATTTTGTTTGAAAACACTTTATTTTTTTTTTAATATTGCTTCTGTCATGTAAGGTGTTTCAATGAAATTTTTGTTGAAATTTTTATGGAAAGCACATTTTTACTTGCATGGAGTTTCTTAAAGTCATTCAGAATGACAGTACTATTTTCTGCATTTACTTGGTAGGTTTTTTTAAAACTTGGCATTATGGTGTGATTTCTTACAACAACTGCTCTGCAAAACACTTTCAATTCTTCAAGGCCCATAATACTACATAGGAGTAAGGCTAAAACAACTAGTGAACTTAAAAAGTCACTACGGTTAACCGCTGCCCTTCAAAGTTCATGTTGTGTCACTTTGCTTTTACTAAAGACTTGCACTATTACTTGTGTTTGCTAAGTGAAAGAAATCCAAAGAGAATTTTTGCTTTTACAAAAAACAGAAACAAAAACAAAACAAAACAAAAAACCAAACCAAACCAAACAAAAAACACCCACTAAGTGACAATAGCATTCTGAGTTTGTTTTGCAGTAAGCTGTTAAAAGAGGCAGCAGTGCACCTGAGTAGTGAGAGTGGCCCTATGAAGCTCCTTCCCAGGATATACTCAGTATTTCAGCAAGTAGACACCGTGGCTTTGAAGTGTATGAGATCTGCACTTTATCTTGATTTGTTTTTTGCAGTGGTTAACAAGGAGTGCCCTAAGTTATCAGAAGAGCCTTAGAGAAGTTACTTTTGGGACTGGGAATGCTAAAAAATGCATATAAATTAAAGGTAACTGCTTTCTTGTTTATGTCATTTTGGCTTATAAAAGTGATCATAGGGATGCCCTACTTTTAGATAGTGGGGGAAACCTGTATACTAAATTACAAAGAAAATTGAAGAAAATGAAAGCAAAATTAAGTACACTGATAATATTTCCATCATGAACTTTAGGGTAAAGTAGAAATAATAGCTTGTGGTTTGTCAAACAGTGATGACATTGAGGATATATAATTTCTAAATTATAAAGCAAGGAAAAACAAGGTATTTTCTATTTCTTTGGGGTTGCCTTTAACTTCATTGGGTTTTAAATCATGCTTTAAATACTTTATCAAACAGCAGTATAAACAGTTTGAATAATACAGTCAGCAATACTGTGCACTAAACTGCAGTAGGTCACTGATGTCAGCCTTCTGTGACCTCAAGGATAAATCCAAATCAAGAAGAACCAGAAAGTCAATTAAGGGGAGGCATGCAGTCAGTATTTTTTGCATAATCAGATATGATAGAAACATAATGTATTAAGACAATTTATTGGCCTTTCATGTGTCTATATGGAAATCAATCAATAAAAATTACAAGGCATATTATACCCTGTGATACACCTTTGAGAAATGCTTTCAGGAATTTATACCCCTGCCCCTTTGGGCACATAATACCCTATTAAAATGATAGGCTTTAAAGCTGTTATTTCAGAGCAATCTGAAATACTGTCTCCTGGGGTTTTAATCCTCAGTAAGACAATAATTAAGCATTTACTAACCAACTTTGAGGTTGGCTTTTTCTTTCAGTTGACAATTTTGGGACCACAAAGGAACCCCAGAAGAGAAGCCGCTTAATTGCCTGAGATCTATAAGAAACTGAAGCCTTGGTACTAACACAGACCCCCTGGGTTCAACCCAACTCAGATGGAACAAAGTTGACTGGGTGAATCCTTCCTGGGATCTGGACCTCTCAATTTGGTAGAATGTCCAGAGTCTTATTTGTTGTTTATTTTCTCCTGCAAAGTCAGGCAAGGGCAGTATTCTGTGTATGACACAGACTTCAGGTATTATGCATGGTCGCTTCTGTGTAAGTCAGAAGGGGCTGCATTCTGTGTAGACTGTAGGTTGCAGGTCTGTTGGAGGGATGAATTCTCATCCCAGAAATTTAAATTTTCTTCACAATATTGCCAATTTGAATGCTTGATGCTACAATTATATAGATGAGCTTCTGAGCAAATCTCAAGACAAGGGATATTAGCTCCTCTCATTAGAGAGTGGCAGAGGTTAACCCCACGCCTTGCGGTGGTCCCATAGGGATTTCCATTTGTAATACAAGTAATTTAGTTGTTCTGTCAGGGGATGCGTATGGGAGCTGGCTACTCAGCTTTCTGAGCACTTTTGATATAGCTAAGCTAAACAAAGAGAAAACTGAGACACAAAGTAAATATGGTCAACCAACACCAGGACGACACCTGGAGAAACATGATTGTTCTAATGAGCACAGTGATCCACAACTAAAACCCACTGGTAGTGCTGAGCATCCAAACCCACTAGGATGGGAGATAAGCCATCATAATTGGAGAAATGGGATGGAGAACCACTTTCCAAGACTCCGGCTGGATTCATCTTTAATACACATGGAGTATATGCTTTCAAGTTACTAAATAAATGGAAAATTATACTAAGGATAATTTTAACACTCAAGTGGCCTAAATGAAGCATTAAGTTCCTTTGAAATACCTAATTAGTTTATCTCCACACCCAACTCTGGCTATTAAACTAAACAACTAAGTGGGATGCATATTTTGATTGGTACTTAGAAGCTTCTAAAATAACACTGACAAGATACTATCTAGGTAAGAGATTAGTAAGAAACTATGTGAAATAGTGACAAAATTGAGCTCCAAATTATCAACTCCTGAAGTACTTCCACCTGCTCCACCTCCTTCTTATCCTTTAAATGAGCTGCCAGGGAACTAGGCATTAAAATCAAAGCCTCCGTCTCCTCGCCATGCTAAGGCAATTATGGCTCTAAAGTCAACAGTTGGCCAGATTGAAGCTGAAAATCAGAGCCTGATAGAAATTTTTTAAGGCCTTCTTCCCTAAGTTAAAATTAGAATATGTACCCAGAGGGGAAGAAGCAAACCGGATGGATAGGTCAACCTAGAATGTCATTTAAGTTGCAAGTGCTTGAAGGATTAAAAGCAACTGTCCTTATCTTACAAATCTTTGCAAACCCAGAAATATCCCCAGGAACAAGGGAAGTCCTTCAATCTCTCCTTTTGGTCAATTCCCTGACCTCCCCTATTTAAGTCAAAAGTCTTATAACCTCCCTGGTAACTCTTATCTAGATAATTTCCTATTCCTAAAACTGAAGGGGGAAAAAAAAGAAAAAGACACCTTTTTAAAAAATACAAATGGGGGTTGCCTGGGCGGCTCAGTCAGTTAAGCGACCGACTTCGCCTCAAGACATGATCTCACTGCTCCTGAGCTCGAGCCCCATGTTGGGCTCTGTGCTGACAGCTCAGATCCTGAAGCCTGCTTCCGTTTCTGTGTCTCGCCCTCTCTCTGTTCCTCTCCTGCTTGTGCTCTCTCTCCCTCTCTCTCTCTCTCTCTCAAATATAAGTATAAATAATAAAAAAATTTTTAAACAAAAAAATACAAATGGATACAGAAGCACCCTTGCTCAAAATCTACCCCACAGCTTCTATAAGATTACTTGTCAAGGATAAATACAAATCTTAAGGGTCCTCTCCACAAATATTAGTAGAATAAAAGCTTAGCCACCTGAGCAGATGAACTTAAATTATTCTATCTGCCAGAAAACTAGTCTAGACCCAACTGTTCTTTTAAAAACTAGAGAGTTCTGCATTATCATACCTGTCTCATGACTGAAAATTTTCAACAGTAAATATAAAGTTTTTGTTTGTATCTGTCAGTATGTATTGTAGATATGTGGTATTTTCTATCTCCAGATGGTACTGCCAAAATTAGTTCAAGAGCTCTGTTTAATTGGCTCAAAGAAAATTAAGTGCTTTTATGAATTCTCAAAATGTAATAGCACTACCCCAAATAAATTCCAAGTTCACATGATCTAAGATTAATCTTTAATAAAGCTAATTGAAATGTGTTGGTTTAATTGAAACAGGTGGGTTTTTAGAATTATCAGCATTGAAACTAATACTTTTGTTCTACCTAGGTTTACTAAAGTCAAATAAGCTCAGGTTACCTGGGTTACATAATTTGTAAGCAAGAAAGACAACTCCAAGATGCTGATTAGCTGTTTAATGTCATGAAGTCTTCATGAGTAAACATAATCATTAAACGAGTGAATTAAACAGAAGATAAAAGTTTATGGAGTTTTAGCAATATTTTTGCCTACTTAAATAGTTTCCTCAAATCTTTTCTTTTTGGTAACTTAAAACCTTAGAGTTTTGCTAAAATAAGTTACAGGATGGATAGTCATTAAATATCGAGATCCTTTGAAACATTAATTACAAAACATATGTTTAATTTAGTTCTGGCTTCCTATTACAGAGAAATGAAAAAATATTTGGGTCAGTTAACAAATACACTGTGCTCTATTGTAAGATTGCACTATGAAGAAGCATACTTTCTAAAAATTATGAAATATATTCATAAGTTTTCCAACCGAACAAATCCTGATGTAATAGTTCACAATTGTTTACTACTTCATTTTCTCTAAAAATTAAGGTTTCTAAGAGTTAAGAATTATAACAATTCTAATAAATAAGACTACTGGAAAAAGTAAGAGACAAAATTGTATGCAAGGAAAGCGAGACATGGGTTTTTGGTTAAAAAGGGGAGGGATATGAAGAATGGAAACTCACTATAGATCTAACATTTATTTATTTTTTTGAGACAGAGAGAGACAGAGCATGAATGGGGGAGGCTCAGAGAGAGAGAGGGAGACACAGAATCCAAAACAGGCTCCAGGCACCGAGCTGTTGGCACAGAGCCCGATGTGGGGCTCGAACTCACAGACTGTGAGATCATGACCTGAACTGAAGTTGGATGCTCAGCCGACTGAACCACCCAGGTGCCCCAACCCACTATAGATCTAAAGAATAGAATGTTAAGTGAATGAAGTCAGAGAAAGACAAACATCATGTGATTTCACTCATATGTGGAATTTAAGAAAAAAAATGAAGAAAAAAGAGACGAGACAAACAAAATCTGACTGAACTATAGAGAACAAACTGATAGTTACCAGTGGGGAAGTGGGGGTTGCGTGAAATAGGTGAAGGGGATTACACTTATCATGATGAGCACTGAGCATTGTATGGAATTATTGAATCACTATATTGTACACCTGAAACTAATATAATACTGTATGTTAATTATACTGGAATTTGAAGATAAATTTAAAAATTTAAATAATAGAAATAAATTTTTATTGAGTGTAAAGAAAATAATTTGTTCTAAAAGGAGACGGTCTATAGAGAGAAAACTTGGGACAAATCTAAATATAAAATAGTGGCAGGAAGTTTATGAGAAAAAAATGGAAAAGAATTTTATGCATGGTCAGGGCTTACTAAGACTGGAATGAATATGTTTTAACATCAAAATTCCCGCGATTTAGGATTGGAATTTGGCATTTTTCTCTGTTAAAATGACAAGATTTAATCTTAGATTATTGGTCTATTTTTAATAATAAATTGTAAACAAAGGTTTTTCTTTATCTTTAGTGTAATCTGCCTAGAAACACAAAGTTTTTATGTTTTGTTTTTATCATATCTTTGATTACTTAAGAAAGTTGAATTTTCTCAATGTTTAAAAGAACTAAATTTGCTAACAACTACATAACCTTTATTTGCTTTTATATTTGCCTTCAGAATCTGTTATTGTCACCTTGGTTAAATAGATAATTAATGATTAAGTTTGCAATGATCTGTAATTCTATTTAGGCATGTGCCATTAAAATTTTTTAGTATTTATAAAACTATTTTTGACAAAGTTCCCAAACTTTAAGTTCTAAAATGAAATCTTTTTGTCTAATTAGGCTTGTTTATTT
Source organism: Panthera uncia (assembly GCF_023721935.1). Taxonomy (NCBI): domain Eukaryota; kingdom Metazoa; phylum Chordata; class Mammalia; order Carnivora; family Felidae; genus Panthera; species Panthera uncia. The sequence goes on from NC_064817.1 coordinate 28,063,070, forward strand.
GGTATGTCAAATTACATGGGAAGCATTGTCAGATAAGTGACGGTAAACCTTCTTAGGGTATATTGTATGGGTAAATGCTATTAATATAACAGTTCCAGAAATTATCTGAAATTCTAAAGTTCTGATATGTCCTGGTATAATGTCATCATTTGAATTCTAATTACTGAAGTGCTGTGTGTCATGGAAGTATGTTCTTATAAATTTCATTATGATGAATTCTCATCATATCTTTAACCATGGTCATTTTTGAGTCTTTTGTCATCTACAATTATTGTTTTAGTCTGAAGCTCCTGCAAATATGTTTCAACTTTAAGGAGATAAATGAAAAGGACTTTTGACACATACAGATTCCTGATACTTTTAAGGTCATAAAACTAAACCAAATATGAATTTCTGAGGGGTGCCTGTGGGGCTCAGTCATTTGAGAGTCTGACTCTTGATTTTGGTTCAGGTCATGATCCCAGGGTCTCGGGATGCAGCCCCCTGCCTGGCTCTGTGCTGAGTGTGGAGCGCACTTGAGATTCTCTCTGTCTCTCTCTTTCTCTCTCTCTCTGTCTCTCTCTCTCTGCCCCTCCCCTGCTTGCTCTCTCTTTCTCTCAAATAAAAAAAAAATCTGGAACTAGCAAGAAAATTTGATTCAAACACAACAAGAATTAGTAACATGGGGCTGAATGAACCGACAAAGACTATTATGTTTTAAGAGGCTTGCTTGAAACACTGTTGGTTCTCTAATGTTTGCTCTTCCATATTTAAGGACATTTTTTTCTAAGATATCTATGACTTACAGAAATTTCATAAATATTCTTTTGTGAAAAAATTGAAGCATTGATCTTTTCTCCCTACCTGAACCGTCCAGAATTCAGAAACTCTCAGTGAGTATTCTTTCTTTCATAATACTTATGGTTATTTGTAAAGTTCCATAATAATCTGTTCTCCTTTCAACAGAACATAATTAGAAATATTAGTTCTATTACAGAGGCTTTGACTGGGATGTCATATTTGAGGGAAAAGTGCATACACTCAAATATGACCATACAGATTTAAGGGACTAAGGCTGACTTCATGGAGGCAACGAAGCCCCTTGGAAAAATCAGCCTGGTACCTTGTTTACAAGGTTCTTGAGAGCTCACGAGGTGAATAAGAAAGGTCACTTCCTGGTAGGCTTAGTAACCCAAGAACCTTTGGGGATCTTGAGAAGAGAGGAAGTAAGCCAAATTGATGGGTATTACAGGTAAGTCTAATGGTGATGTGGAAATACTGGGGTTTGGAGCCAACAGCCAAGAAAGAATTCTTGACATGTTTTCAGTGAAAAAAAAGTCGGTTTTATTAAAGCACTGGGACAGGACCTTGGGCAGAAAGAGCTGCAATACAGTTGTGATGGGTGACTGATTATATACTTTTAAGTTGTGAGGTGGTTAGGGACACCATGAGCCTCCAAGGTATTTTGGAAACAAGGTTTTCAGGATTCTGGGAGGGTTAGTTATTATTAGTAAAAGGTCATTTATTAATGTTTAGTAAAAACTCAGTCATGAAACCCCTTCAGATGCATATCAGTGGGACATGTGCTTGGAGGATGATTGCTAACATTTATTTGGGGGGGGGGGGTTAGATATAAAGGAAGTTTCCAAAGGAATTTTTATACATTGAAGTAGACTTACAGGATACTGGGGGGTTGGAATAATGTTAAGCTAAGATTCTCTTTTGCCCTTAGTAATGGCTCATCAGTGAGGCAGTTGAGTTCCTACAGGTGAGTCACTCTGCCTGTCTGAAGGACTTGTCAATGGGCTGTAAGTTGTAAGGAAATGTATTTTTTTTCTTTTTCCTTTGTTTCCCACATCAATGGCAAACATTTGGCTTGATTTCTTAGCCTTGGGAGGCTATTAAAATTTCAATCTGATATTACTTATGATAAGTTCCAGCAAATCGAATTTTAAAAATAACCTCTTTGGTGAATCACTATCCCTGCTGTACTATGTCAATACAGGCCAAGTTTGTTGAAACTGGACTTATTTTTAAACAAATTAGTCTTAATTTAGCCATCTTTAGTGAAAATGTGGGTGATTTCAGAGAAAAATTATGCTTCAGTAACACATCCAGTTCTGATTAACGGTCTTTGAATGTCCATATTTTTTGCTTACAAAATGGGTCTGGGTCCTGAATTCTTCTCATTTCCTTGACTATCTGGCTGTGACTTCCAAATTAACATTTCAAACTTAATCTCATTCTTCATTTCAATGTTAAAATTTGCACTTTTTTAAAAGTTATTTTAATTCCAGTTGGTTAATGTACAGTGTTATATTGGTTTCAGGAGTACAATATAGTGATTCAACACTTCCATACATCACCATGTTGTCACTCCAGTAAGGGCACTCCTTACTTCCCATCACCTATTTAACCCATCCCCCCACCCTCTCATTCATTTGGAATCACTGAAAACAAAATTGGCCTGTTTTTCCTGAAGCCCTGCAAACTAAAGCTACGCAACTTGAGTTCAGCTTCAGAGAAATTGCCACAATGGCTCATGTTCACATGATCTTCATGCCTATGCTCTTTTGGCCTCTCAGAAAGCTCACCAGAGCTTTCTGCAGACCAGGAAAATCTGTCAGATTGCCACTGCCTGCCGCCACTCCATCGGAAGATGCTTTTGAGCCTGATACCTAGAAATCTTCTCACTGGCAGAGCTCACTGGCAGACACTGGGTTTATAATTTGTTTCAAGTTCACCTATGTTTTTCTTTGGTTTCCATAAAAACACCTCTTATTAATTACCTGAACTTTGAAATGACCCCACCTCCTAAAATGAGACACAACTGAACTGACCCATCCTCAAGATGGAGACTGGTGGATGAGATATGGAGCAGACTTCTTACCAAAGGTCCAGAATAGAACAGTTCAACTCCAGCTATTAGGAAACCATGTTGATTTGTGCTATTTTACTTAAAAAATCTTGTCAAAGGATAGAATGTTGATTTGTAACCATACCACAAGGACTTTTCAATGAAAAGTTATTCCAGATATGGAACATATGTGAATGGATGACTCTCAGTTATGGCAGATTAAGTCAGAGGACTCCATTATGCTGGTAATAAGCTGATCAAACCAAGTATCAGCCTTAAGTGACCCAATACCCTGTCTCAGGGAAATATTCAGCCAAATGGTTTAGTTCTGAAATTCTTGGCTTAAATATATTCTAATATTTCTATCTATGATATTAGCCTTTTTATAGTTAACATGATTACTACACAAATTGTTAGCCTTTTGTATATGATGGTCTACACAGACTGACACTAAGCTAATAATGGTAAAACATCTAGACAATATAAATACCATGTATAGTTCTAAAATAAGAGTTGGTGATTTATATCTAGACACAATGAAACATCTCAGGCTATAAAAATCGTAAACTTGAGCAAATTTAGTTTAGAGATGGTTTTCTTTTTTAGGACATGCTTTCTTCACATATATCAGAACAGCTAGGAAAGAGCCTTCTAGTGCTATGGGACAAAGAGATACTTGGTCACCAATGTCTCCCGTAGGTTGCAATTTGAGGGAAAGGATGAAATGGGCATGGAAACTACAGTAGGTAACTGATGTTAGGCTCTTATGACTATCTCAAGTGACATCAAAGAGAAACCCAAAACAAGAAGAACCAGAAAACCAGTTAAGTGGAAGCATTCAGTCAATATTTTTGAACAGATATGATAGAAACATAAAGTATTAAGATGACCTAATGACCTTTCACATGTCTATGTGGAAATCAGTACACCTCAATTTTTACAACAAATTATACCTTATAATGCTCAATCACACCGTGGATGACTGATTCCAAGAACACCTACCCCTTCCCCTTTTTGTGTATAATCCTGAATAATCTAAGCTTTAGAGCAGTTCTTTCAGAGCAGTCTGAAATACTGTCTCCCAGACTATAAGTCCTCAGTAAGACAACAAATAAAGCATTGACCAGTCTACTTTGAGGTTAACTTTTTTTTTTTTTTAGTCAACAATACCTAATTGAAAATGTAATTTTACCATGTAATATGGTAAAAGATTCATTCAATTCAGGAAATTCTTGGGTCTGTTGCTCACAAAATATGGAAACACATGATCATAATTGTGTAATTTAAGATCATAAAAGGCATCTGGTCTCAATCTCCAGTATATAAAGTGATTTAATGTGTTCATTGAAGAGTTACATTTCTTATTATCTTGGAAGTATCACTTTTTTGTGACTAAAGATAAATAATGTATCCGTTTTTCGTATAAGCAATCAATATTTTGTTAAAAGCTTAGTAAAAGGAATGAATTCTTTTTTAAATAATGAGTGTTATTAGGGATATTTCTTAAAGGTCACTTATGAAATTCTATTTAATTAAAAAAAATAACTTCTTCCTGGATGTCAAGTAATTGAAATACTCTGAAACAATTTTAACCTTTTTAAAGCAGCAGATTTATTTCTGTATTAGTGAAAGGTATGATATGCTCTTTTAATTTTCTTAAAATAATAATTACTATGAAATGTGTATTTTGTTTGCCATGGGCAAAATGGACCACTTTAATGAAAAATAGAATAAATCCAAATACAAATCATTTGGGTAATTCTGATCATCAAAGAGGAAAAAATAAAAGAACAAGGAGGCAAACAAAAAGACATTTATACTTTTTCTCATTTTTTTTAATTCAGGCAGTATATGAAGTGTAATCATAACAACAGGATATATATGTATGTATACACCAACTGTATACATATACATAAGTTCTATACTTCAAAGAGCCCATCTTTGAAATCTCTGTACCCCTTCTAAAGAAAACTCTTTTGTTCAAAATATTTTTTTAATTACTTGCAAATGTCTTATAAATCAGTGACATGTGCTAGCTTTGTCATTCACATTTTCAAGTGGTAAAGTTCTGTATAACCTTAGGTTATTTCTATGAACCTGCTTCATTTCAAGAAATGAGAGTGAGTAATCATAGAGCACTTTCCAAAGAATATGACTGGCCCGTTTCAGTACGTCCAAAAAAGAAATTTCACAAATTATTTTGAGAATAGAATCTCTGTTAAGCTGAGTGTAAAGTTCTGCATGGGGATCATTTTTAGCCATTTTATGTAAAATTTTCACATAATTGTTTAAAAAATGAAACAACCCAACACAATAATACTTACTATACAATAAAGGTATTCTAATTTTTGAAGCTGCTTATTTTTGAAATGAACCACACTTCATATTTTAATGCTGAAAAATATTAAGTATTTCCATTTCTATCAGTAAGGTATTATCATTCCACATGATAGGATTTCTTACAATTAAGAGTAGCTTTTTAAAAAAAGTTTATTTTTGAGAGAAATAGCCTACCTGTGCATGTACAAGTGGGGGAGGGGCATCTTACTTCCAGTAAAATTTGGAATCCTTGGTAAAATAAATCATAAATGTATGCTAATGTTATTGAATAAGTATGTATTTATAATTTTCATGCTAATCTACAGTCTTCTACTCCAACTATTCAATGAATTATACTAAAGGGAAATAACATCCTTCCACTGCTGCTTCTCATTAAGGGTTTGAGGGAAAGCTTAAACATCATGAATTCTTTGCTGTGTGAGGAGTGATTAAGTGGAACTTTCTGGTTACTTAGACTTCTCCAGTCCTTCTGTTCACATTGAATTGTCTGCAGCTGTAGGTCCTTCAGTATTTCTCTACACAATTTATCAGAAATAGTAGTTGATACACCCAATAGAAACATTAGTTCATAACCCAAAACAATGAAACACTTGAAGAGTAAAATTATATTGAAAGAAAAATAAACTGGGAAATGGGTACAGATGAAGTAAGCTTTCTTAAAAAGATAAATGTAGTAGAAGAAATAAGACAATAGATTAGCAATACGAGAGAATAACAGTTTGTAAGAAAATAACACAGGTAAAATGTTCATATAAAATATAATAGGAGATGACAAGATAAATAATAGAATTTACATAGCTGAGGAAACATTTGTTAATTTAAAAACCAGGCTGAGGAATACCCTGGAAGATGAAACTGTAAAAGAATAAAAATTAGAACAGAAAAGTTAAAAAATAGATATGGTAGAAGTAGGAATTCCAAATCCAAATTACAGGAATCCTGGATAAAGAAAAACAAAAAAATGGAGAAATAAAAATATATTTTTTTAAAATAGTGGATATATGTTTCATATAGACGAGGAAAAATAATGTCAGATTGAAAAATTCCATTGAGTGATAAAGATTATAAACAAAAATTTTACTAAAGTTTAATACCAAAGACAAAGAAAACTTTTTGAAGAATTTTTAGTGGGAAAGAACATACTGTACACACAATATTAGACTCCTCAACTAAAGTACTTTCAAAATGAAATAGGGGTCTGTGTGGTACATGCAGGATAGCTTGCCTGTGCAAACATACCCTGAATGCCGCTGTTAATCACTATATTGAAAATGTGAGGATCATGTCCTCCCTCTATATTTCCATCAAGCAGAATGTACAACAAAAGGTGTTTTTCAGTGTTCAAGGTCAGATCTCTGAGGTGACCAACCTGGAGCATCTCCCTTATAACAAACAGTATCCAGGTGGCAGATGTTCATCTCCTTGGAAACGCCGGCCATGCAAAGAAGGGAAGGACCACTGATAGCTGCTAGGGTAAGTTGCCGAGATATAAAAACTTGCTGCACATAAATCCCAGTAGCAGGTGCTTTGTCCAGTCAGCTGCTCCTGGACTCCCTGGATGTAAGTTTCCCCAAAAAGCTTTATCTTGATCACTGTCTCCAGGTCTTTTCTTTGGCGTCAGGAGACCATCATGCACCTTAAGTTTATGGTCTGTGTGGTGCTGCTAAACAGGGTTGATTTTTGTTGCTTTCAAGGAAAGAAATTTGGACCTGAAATTTGTTGTTTTTTTTTTTTTAATTTTTTAATTTTTTTTTGTTTTTGAAGGAAAGAGAGACAGAATGTGAGTGGGGGAGGGGAAGAGAGAGAGGGAGACACAGAATCCGAAGCAGGCTACAGGTTCTGAGCTGTCAGCACAGAGACCGACGCGAGGCTCAAACTCACAGACTGTGAGGTCATGACCTGAGCCGGAGTCGGATGCTCAACAGACTGAGCCACCCAGGAACCCCTGAACCTGAAATTTGTAATTTTCAATGGCATTATCATTAAAAAGTAAAAATCATAATCAAAATATTTTTAGAAATTACAAGACCACAGAAAATTTGCCATAAAAACCCACGTAAAACACAACAGATTTTTAGAAGGAACAAATCTTTAGGTAATACTGCAAGACATAAGGCAGTAATTCTGAACAAACATCTTGATGAATTTGGCTATTGAAAGATAAAGAAATACAAATATATGTACCAAAGAGAAAACAGTATTTCCATATAAAGCCTTAAAATTTATAAAATATTAACATAGTATCAGTATGAGAGATGGGTGAGACTCCAGGAAATGAGAAGGTGAGAAAACTCTTAGTTTTTAAGGAGCATTACAAAGATCACTTTTAAAGATATGTTGTTTAAAAGAGACACAAACCCAAAGGGAATGGAAAGTTTGTATGTATAAAGATAGAATAAAGACATGATAACATATTACTAACCCAAAAATCTGGTAAAAGTATACCTACAATAGCCTTTAAGAATGAAAACTTACCAGAAAAATACAACAATCCTATAGTGGATAGTCCGTGGTACCACCCGATCCTTCAACTTCAATTCTGAAAACTCATTCTCAGCTTTTGGGAATATTAGTAGCTAATAGCTTGCAGGTGGGTTCATCTGCTTATTATTGCCCTCAACTGAAGAGTGTTGGCAGAGGTCACACCCACAACCAATGATTGGTTAATGCAAAAATATAAAGACCCGGTTTCCTTTAGCAGTTTTGGACTATCTTACATGGTCCATCCTACCCTCAGAGCTCCTTGTGAAGTTGGCCAAGTCCTTTACGGTGACTGTATCACAGCCCATTTTGTCCCTCTGCTAAAAATACTAATTAGTTAAGCCCTCCATAAGTGATGATATTATGAGTAATTCCTGAATGGTAACCTCCATCTCAGAGTCTCCTTTAAAGGGGATTTGAAGTGCGACAGTTGGTGCCTGGATTGTTGCTAGAAAGCAGCTGCTAAGGTGATACTTTAAAACTGATCACCTGTGGCTTAGCTATCACTGAAAGCCCCATCACTGGTGGAAGATGGAGCCCTGATAACACCTGCATCTGGTGGCATGCCAATGGTTAAAACTTGCAGCCGTGGTAAACTGGAATGGTGTAACATGGAAGGGCAGTCATACAATCAAGTATAGAAGAACTAATAATTTTAAGAATAATGGAATTAGATGGCTGTTTCGGGGGCCAGTAAATGTTTGAAAGAGACACAATGAAATGGTAAGAGAAATTAATCACAGTTGGAGTATAAGTGTGAAACTAAAAATGCCTCATTAGCATCACTAAAACATATTTAACTCCCTGCTAGGAGAGGGAAGAACAAGTTGAGGACCAAGCCCAAGGCCAAGAGTAGCAGACATTAAGATTTATTTGACTTCTCAGCCCAGTCAGATCTGCTATGGCAGGGTCAGGTCCCTTTTTGCAAAGAGTTGGACCCTGAGTATGATATAGGAGACATCTAAATTGATGCACTCCATATTCCCTTGAATCGTCTGGGCATTTAGAAGAGGTGCACTCTTTCCTATTAAAGTCCATCACTTCCCCTTTTGCTGAAGATGATACAGAGGTCTCTGCCTTATAAGCAAATAACATCCCCTTCAGAATATATTTCTACCACTCATCCTAGTCATTAGATCAAAAACTGGAGTTAAGTTCCATTATCACCTAGCCAGAGAAATGCTGGGTTTCCTAGGAAAAAAGACCATATCTTAAAGGAGCTGCATGGCTGCATGGTCTAGCTACTATATACCAACAAGAACCAGAGAAGTATTTATTGAACTGGATTCTGAATGTGCTGGAAGAAGGGGATAGGAAGTCTGGACATACACTTTAATAAGAAAAAGTATATTTCCCAGAGTACAGAATCTAATACCCTGCAGAGGACCCTGGAAAAAGTACTAACTTGCTGCTAACACGATTCTTAGAACTTTGGAGAAGTTCACTTCAGTCATGCCAAGTGAAGTAGAAATGCTAGAACTGCCATGATAGAAAGTGGAGGAAGCTAACAAAAGTCTATGAGAAGAGGACATGCTAGAGTGGTATGTTATATATGGATGGAAAATCACCAGATAATTGTGTTATATGGGGAGCCCAGATAGTTTTCTGTTTACCACAACAGCAATTAATGCTCTACTAAGAGGGGAAAATGTATCATTGTTTCAGTTCAGTAGTGGCTATCTTCAATCAGTCCAGGTTGCTTCCAGAAGATTCTTTTACTGTAATAAGCTACCTGATAACAATGAGGATGGCAGTTTCCAAAATAAGAGACCACGAGACTGTGCTTAAACATTGGAGGCAAGGTTGGCACAGTTATTTTAATATTGAAGGGAAAGTGACAGCAAGGGTGCCTTGACCTACAGAGATTTATAGATCTAGTTATAGAAATAAAATTCTTAGAAGCAAGAAATATGAGCAGCCAATAAAGGCATTGATCAATTTATAAAACTAGAATAAGTAAAAGATGGGTAATCAAGAGACAAGACTGCCACCCCAGTAAAGGTCATAATCCCTTGCTTAGTTCGTGAATCAGCACCAGTTTTTGGACCAGAAACCCACTGACTGAAGCAAAATATGGTTCCCTAGAAGAAAGGATTCTAAAACAGGGGAATATGGTAATTATTCTCCTAGTCCATTACCCAAAAGACCTATATCCATTTATTCAGGTAATTGCACCCTAGGAAAATAGAAACATTCAAATAATTAAAGTACTTTTGGACATTAAGTCTGAGTTTTTATTGATACTTGCAGACCTGATACATCATCATGCCACAGCTGTTGTAACAGGAGAATATAGAGACCAGGTAATACCTGGAGTGCTGTCCCAATACGGCTTAGAATGTTCACTGAGTTCAAGTACCAGCCTGTTTGTTATTTCCCTATCCCTCAAATATATAATTTAAGTGAACATACTTGAGGATTGGCATAAATTCCATATTAGTTTTTTTCTCCCCCTAAGCAGTAAGACCTATAAAACCCAAGTGAGGGGCCTTGGAAACTTCCTCCACTACCCCCTTCTCCAATCCAGCCCTCTGAAGTAGTAAAACATATATAGATATGTGCTTATATATATAAACATTCAGGGGGAAATGCAAGTAATCTGTGCCAACTATATATACCTAAAGGTTGCAGTGGTTGTGATTCCTATCATATTTCTATTAATTCACCAGTCTGGACACTCAACACCTAGACAGATTCTGGATGTTTAACCAAGTACTAGCTCCCAATACAGCTGCTTATATAGCTATGTTACCTTGCTAAAGTAGATTAATAAAGTCTCAGTACATGTGGCCATTAATCTTGAGAATGGATTTTCTTCCATCTCTATTAGAAAGAATTCTCATTTACTTGGAATGTAGGCTCCTTTACCTTCTTTTCTAAAATAGAGTAGAAGTGGATCATGAGGACATGCTGCAGAGTATCATATTGGTCCACTATATCAATGATATGATGTTAATTGGACCAGATTATCAGGAAGTGGCAAATACTTTGAAGGTCCTTACAAGGCATGTACCCTCCACAGTGTAGAAGATAAGCTCCATGAGTATTCAGGTTCCTGGCATGTAAGTAAAGTTTGAGAGAGTCCATTGGTCTGGGGCATATTAAGGCCTCTTCTCCAAATAACAAAATCTTTCATCTTATACATTCTGATACTAAAATAGTCGCACAGTGACTGGTAGGCCACTTTGGATTCTAGAACCAGTATATACTATGAAAATAGCAATCACAGGAGAAATGCAGTAGCAATACAAATATCAAACAAAATACACATAAAATGTTACTTGAGGTAAATGATTAATCTTATAATGATAAAAGGGTTAATCCATTAGGAAGATATACTATTGGTAAACATATGTGCATCTAATAACCCAGTACCAAATAGATGAAGAAAAAACTGGAAGAAATGAAAGACTTGACAATTCAACAATACTTGAATCTTTAACACACCCGTTCAATAATGTATGGAACAACTATGTAGAAGATAAACAAGAAAATTAATGACTTGAACAACACTGTAATCAAACTATACCTAAAAAACAACTCCTGAATATTCCACCCAACAAGAACAGAATATATATTCTTCTCAAGTGCAGAGAAACATTCTCCAGGATAGATCATATATTAAGACACGAAATAAGGCTTAATAAATATAAGAGGATTTAAATCATACCAAGCATGTTTTACAACCACAATGAAATGAAAATAGAAATCAATAACAAGATTTGAGAAACTCAAAAATCTGTGGAATTTGAAAATCACAACCCTAAAAATGGGTTAAAAAAGAATCAAAAGTGGGGCAGTAGCTGGAACAGTTGGTAGAGCATGGAACTATTTATTATTATTATTATTATTAT
>NC_064817.1:28074590-28078940 GCF_023721935.1 Panthera uncia
CCCCCCCCCCACTCCGCCAAGGTGGAATCCCCGAGTCTGGCTTGCAAAAGTGGAGGGGCCGGACTGTGTGAGTTCAGACAGCCAACAGGATTTAACATCTAGAATGTTAAAAGTCAACAACTCTGCTCTTGGAGAGTGGGGAGGGCGACAGGACACCAGGAGGGAGAGTTGTTGAGCCCGGAAAGACAAAGCTCAGCTTGGCAGAGGAACAAAATCCCTCTCCCATACTCCAGCTGTAATCCAAAAGGGGACCAGTTCCCATCACTGAACTTGCTTGCACCGCACAGACACCCAACACTGTGCTTCTGTGGATCCATCACTCCAACAGGTCTGCCTACCTCCCAGTGCTGCAGGGCCCCTCCCACACGGTACCAGTGAGGGCAAAGCAAACTAAGCCTGCCCCTTCCACCCCTGTGCACCTTGCAGATCCACCCCAGCTAATACACCAGATCCCATCAAAGCAGCACCACAAGTCTGGTGGTGTGCAAGTAGCCTGGACAAGGGCCACACCACTCCACAGTGAGCCCTGCCCCTGGGAGAGGGGAAGATAAGGTACACACCAGTCTGATTGTGGCCCCAGCGGTGGGCTAGGAACAGACATCGGGTCTGACTGCAGCCCCGCCCACCAACACAAGTTACTCCAGATAACACAGGGGAAGTAATCTGCCATTCAGCGCCACACCAAGGACTACCCAAAATGATGAAATGGAAGAACTCTCCTCAAAAGAAACTCTAGGAAGTAACGAAAGCTAATGAATTGATCAAAAACGATTTAAGCAATATAATGGAACAAGAGTTTAGAATAATAGTCATACAATTAATCGCTGAGCTTGAAAAAAGCATAGAGGACAGCAGAGAATCTATTGCTACAGAGATCAAGGGACTAAGAAATAGTCATGAGGAACTAAAAATGCTATAAATGAGGTGAAAAATAAAATGGAGGTGACCACAGCTCAGATTGAAGAGGCAGAGGAGAGAATAGGTGAATTAGAAGATAAAATTATGGAAAAAGAGGAAGCTGAGAAAAAGAGACAAAAAAAATCCAGGAGTATGAGGGGAGAATTAGAGAACTAAGTGATACAATCAAACAGAACAGTATCTATATCATAGGAATTCCAGAAGAGGAAGAGAGAGAGAAAGGGGCTGAAGGTGTACTTGAACAAATCATAGCTGAGAACTTCCCTCATCTGGGGAAGGAAAAAGGCACTGAAGTCCAAGAGGCACAGAGAACTCCCTTCAGATGTAACTTGAATCGATCTTCTGCATGACATATCATAGTGAATCTGGCAAAATACAAGGATAAAGAAAAAATTCTGAAAGCAGCTAGGGATAAACACACTCTAACTTATAAAGGGAGACCCATAAAACTAGTGGCAGACCTATCTACTGAAACTTGGCAGGCCAGAAAGGAATGGAAGGAAATTTTCAATGTGATGAACAGAAAAAAAATATGTAGCTGAGAATCCTTTATCCAGCAAGTCTGTCATTCAGAATAGAAGGAGAGATAAAGGTCTTCCCAAACAAACAAAAACTGAAGGAATTCATCACCACTAAATCAGCCCTACAAGAGATCCTAAGGGGTATTCTGTGAGTGAAATGTTGCAAGGACCACAAAGTATCAGAGACATCACTACAAGCATGACACCTACAGACATCACAATGACTTTAAACCCATATCTTTCTATAATAACACTGAATGTAAATAAACTAAATGCTCCAACCAAAAGACATAGGGTATCAGAAAGGATAGAAAAAAAAGACCCATCTATTTGCTGTCTACAAGAGACTCATTTTAGACCTGAAGACACCTTCAGATTCAAAGTAAGGGGATGGAGAACTCTCTATCATGCTACTGGAAGTCAAAAGAAAGCTGGAGTAGCCATACTTAGACAAACTAGACTTTAAATTAAAGGCTATAACAAGAGATGAAGAAGGACATTATATAATAATTACAGGGTCTAGCCATCAGGAAGAGCTAACAATTAGAAATGTCTATGCGCCGAATATGGAAGCCCCCAAATATATAAAACAATTCATCACAAACATAAACAACCTTATTGATAACAATGTGGTAACTGCAGGACACTTTAATATTCCAGTTAAATCAATGGATAGATCATCTAGACACAGGATCAATAAAGAAACAAGGGCCCTGAATGATACATTGGATCAGATGGACTTGACAGATATATTTAGAACTCTGCACCCCAAAGCAACAGAATATACTTTCTTCTCGAGTGCACATGGAACATTCAACAAGATAGATCACATACTGGGTCACAAAACAGGCTTTAATAAGTATAAAAGAATTGAGATCATACCATGCATACTTTCAGACCACAATGCTATGAAACTTGAAATCAACCACAGGAAAATGTCTGGAAAACCTCCAAAAGCATGGAGGTTAAAGAACACCCTACTAAAGAAAGAGTGGGTCAACCAGACAATTAGAGAAGAAATTAAAAAATATATGGAAACAAATGAAAGTGAAAATACAACAATCCAAACCCTTTGGGATGCAGCAAAGGCAGTCCTGAGAGGAAAATACATTGCAATCCAGGCCCTATCTCAAGAAACAAGAAAAATCCCAAATACAAAATCTAACAGCACACCTAAAGGAAGTAGAAGAAGAAAAGCAAAGACAACCCAAACCCAGCAGAAGAAGAGAAATAATAAAGATCAGAGCAGAAATAAACAGTATAGAATCTAAAAAAAAAAAAAAAACTGTAGAGCAGATTAACGAAACCAAGAGTTGGTTTTTTGAAAAAATAAACAAAATTGATAAACCTCTAGCCAGGATTCTCAAAAAGAAAAGGGATATGACCCAAATAAAATCATGAATGAAAATGGAATTATTACAACCAATCCCTCAGAGATACAAACAATTATCAGGGAATACTATGAAAAATTATATGCCAACAAACTGGACAACCTGGAAGAAATGGACAAATTCCTAAGCACCCACGCACTTCCAAAACTCAATCAGGAAGAAATAGAAAACATGAACAGACCCATAACCAGTGAAGAAATTGAATCAGTTATCAAAAATCTCCCAACAAATAAGAGTCCAGGGCCAGATGGCTTCCCTGGGGAGTTCTACCAGACACTTAAAGCAGAGATTATACCTATCCTTTTCAAGCTTTCCAAAAAATAGAAAGGGAAGGAAAACTTCCAGACTCATTCTATGAAGCCAGCATTACTGTGATATCCAAACCAGACAGAGACCCAGTAAAAAAAAGAGAACTAGAGGCCAATATCCCTGATGAATATGGATGCAAAAATTCTCAATAAGATACTAGCAAATCAAATGCAAAAGCTTACAAAAAGAATTATTCACCATGATCAAGTGGGATTCATTCCTGGGATGCAGGGCTGTTTCAACATTCACCAATAAATCAATAGGATACATCACATTAATAAAAGAACCATATGATCCTGTCAATCGATGCAGAAAAGGCATTTGACAAAATTCAGCATCTTTCCTTAATAAAAACCCTCAAGAAAGCCGGGATAGAAGGAACGTACTTAAACATCATAAAAGCCATTTATGAAAAGTCCACAGCTAATATCATCCTCAATGGGGAAAAACTGAGAGCTGCCCCCTGAGATCAGGAACGTGACAGGGATGTCTACTCTTACCGCTGTTGTCTAACATAGTGTTGGGAGTGCTAGCATCAGCAATCAGACAACAAAAGGAAATCAAAGGCATCAAAACTGGCAAAGATGAGGTCAAGCTTTCACTTTTTGCAGATGACATGATATCATACATGGAAAACCCAATAGACTCCACCAAAAGTCTGCTAGAACTGATACATGAATTCAGCAAAGTTGCAGGATACAAAATCAATGTACAGAAATCAGTTGCCTTCTTATACACTAATAATGAAGCAACAGAAAGACAAATAAAGAAACTGATCCCATTCACAATTGCACCAAGAAGCATAAAATACCTAGGAATAAACCTAACCAAAGATGTAACAGATCTGTAGGCTGAAAACTACAGAAAGCGTATGATGAAAATTGAAGAAGATATAAATAAATGGAAAAACATTCTGTGCTCATGGATTGGAAGAATAAATATTGTCAAAATGTCAATACTACCCAAAGCTATCTACACATTCAATGCAATCCCAATCAAAATTGCACCAGCATTCTTCTCGAAGCTAGAACAAGCAATCCTAAAATTTGTATGGAACCAAAAAAGACCCCAAATAGCCAAAGTAATTTTGAAGAAGAAGACCAAAGCAGGAGGCATCACAATCCCAGACTTTAGCCTCTACTACAAAGCTGTCATCATCAAGACAGCATGGTGTTGGCACAAAAACAGACACATAGACCAATGGAATAGAA
>NC_064817.1:28083940-28259695 GCF_023721935.1 Panthera uncia
AGAGAGAGAGACAGAGAGAGAGAGAGAGACAGAGAGAGAGAGAGAGACAGAGAGAGAGAGATAGAGACAGAGAGAGAGACAGAGAGAGACACAGAGAGAGACAAAGAGAGAGACACAGAGAGAGAGAGACAGAGAGATAGAGAGAGAGAGTTTTAAATGAATTTTAAATGAGTGAGTAATGAATAAATTAATAATAACAATTTAGCCAAGGAGTTGTTTCTTGAAAATGGAGCATTGTTGCAAAAAAAAAAAAAAAGAAAAAAGAAAAAGAATAAAAACCTTGTTACACAGAAGGAACCAAGTGATATGCTTTATGCTGAAAGTGAAGATAGAGAAGTCAAAATTGAGTGAGGAAAAAAATGAAAATGAATTAGAATTTTCTATAATCAAAAAAAGCAGAAGAAAAGGTAGTGCAATATCCACAATATTTTCTTCTATGTCCATTTATGAAGAGCTTTAGAATTAAAGAAATTAAATAATCTCAAAACAATTTATAATATATATAATAAAAAAATAAAATTGACCAGTTTATGTATATTTAGGTATAGATAATTTATATACGTAAAGTTTTTTAGTAGTTTTAGGTTTACAGAAATATTAAGCCTAAAGTACAGAGTTTCCATTTAATGCCACCTCCCTTCAACACAGTTTCCCATATTATTCACATCTTGTCATGCTCTGGTGCATTTGTTAAAATTAATGAACAAGTATTCATATATTTGTATTAACTAAATTCTATAGTTTACATTAGGGTTCACCCTTTGTGTAATGGCATATGTCCACCATTAGTGTGCCATAAAGAATATATTCAGTGCTCGAAAAATCCAGTGTTCCACCTATTTATCCCTCCCTCCTTCCCCTATCCCATAGCAACCAGACATATTTTTACTGTCTCTATAGTTTTGCCTTTCCCAGCATGTCACATTGGAATCATACACTGTGTAGCCTTTTCAGAGTGGCTTCTTTCACTTAGCAATATGCATTCAATGTTCTTCTTTTGTCTTTTAATGGCTTGATAGCTCATTTCTTTTTATCACTGAACAATATGCCACTGTATAGATGTATCACAAGTTTTTTTAATCCATTCGATTGAAGGAGATCTTTGTTGCTTTCAAATGTTGGCAAATATAAATAAAGCTGCTTTAAGCATTTATGTGAAGGTTTTTGTGTGGACACAAATTTTTAACTCATTTGGGTAAAGAGCAAGGACTGTTACTGCTGGATCGTATAGTAAATTTAGTTGTGTAAAAAATTCTCAAACTTCCATCCAAAGTAGCTATGATGTTTTGCATTCCCACCAACAGCGAATGAGTTTCTGTTGCTCTACATCTTTGCCAGCTTTGGTGTTGTCAGTGTTTTTGACTTCAGCCATTCTAGTAAGTGCATTGAGGTAGCTTGCTGTTGTTTTAGTTAGCAATTCCTTAAGGACATATAATGTTGAGCATCTTTTCATATGTTTATGTTCCATCTGTGTATCTTTGTGAGGTGTCTGTTAAGATCTTTCCCCCATTTTTTAATTGGGTAATTTATTTTCTTGTTTAGTTTTAAGTACTTGTTCATTGTATACTCTTGATAAAAGTACTTTCTTAGATATGTTATTTGCAAACATTTTCTCCTAGTTTGGAGCTCTCTTTTCATTCTCTTCACAGTGTCTTTTGAAGAATGGAAGTTTTCAATATTAACGAAGTCCAACTTTTAAATCTTTTTCTTTCATAGATCTAGCTTTTGGTGGTATATCTAAAAACTCATCACCAAACCCAAGGTCAAAACTATATTTTTATAGACCAGTTAGTGTCATGTTCATTGTTTTCGATCAAAAACTGGCTTTCACTCTCTAAATCTTATGGAATATTTTCAAAGATTTGAACATCTCTTAAAGTATGTTAAGAATCAAATGCTATTTTCTAAATGCTTAATTTAAGCTAATAATAACAAGATATTTTATGCTTTCTATAAATTTGAATAATCAATGGTATCTTTCTTTATTTTTCTTACTTGAAACAATGAGACCAAATTCAACAAAACCGCGTAAATTCACTGTAAACATTTCTCCAATCCTAAAAGATATTGACAGAAGTTCTAAATTTTTTAAGTTGACACCCTATTACAATATTTTAAGGTAATTAAATTTGATTATCATATATTTAACACAAAAATAACATGTTTGAAATATTGAAATTCATTCACTTTCATTTTCAGTGCTATGACTAATAACAAAAAATAATACGAAAAAATAAACTGATAGAGTGGTTTGAGATTAAATAGCTTTATATATATTCCCCCTCTTTGGAATCCAAGTCTCACATTTATAGCATTAACAAAGGCTTTCATTTTCACAGTCCATGAGGGGATTTACAAATTATAAATAAAATACTTTAGTGTGTGCTGAAGGGCGGCTATCTCAAGCAAGTAAAAGGTACAGCAGGCTGGCAAGAAAGCTTTACATGAGGATGCTTTGACATCATAGTAAAAAACCCTAAAACTGGGGAATATATGTTTAATTGTTTAAAATAAGAGGTCCTCAGGATGGAGTTGGATATTTATCAAGAAGTCATGATCACTCTAATAAAGTGTTAGAACATTTGGTTTTGTATAGAAGTGCTTAAGTTATTACTATGGTAAAATTTATAAAAGTATCATATTTCTCTCACTTCATCAACAGAGTACTACTTTTTAAAAAATTCTCAACAATATTTACCTCTAATGTACAAAGATGTTTAGGTTCACAGAACCTAACTCCATAGGAACTTCTACTCCACAGGAACTTACTATGCTATGACTTTACATATGCACTGTTTTTCTGCTTTTGCTGAGATACAGCATTAGAAGCCTAGAAAATTAATTTTGGAAATATTCATTTAACCAAGATTTTAGTTTTGCCTAGTATTTAACATTACAATAGTCTACTTGCATTATATAGATAAGTGGATATAGAAAACTTCAGAGAGGGGCACCTGGTGGCTCAGTCAATTGAGTGTCTGACTCTTGATTTTGGCTCAGGTCATGATCTCCAGGTTCATGAGATGGAGCCCCATGTCAGGCTCCATGCTGACAGCATGGAGTCTGCTTGGAATTCCCTTTCTCCTTTCTCTCTACCCCTCTCCTGTTCTTTCTCTCTCTTTCTCAAAATAAATAAATAAACATAAAAAAAAAGAAAACTCCATAGAAAAGGGGAATGAGTCAAATACAATTCAGTTTCTCCCTGAAGTGCAAAGACCTGACATCCAAATGTCGTACACACATCCAAAGCCTACAAATCACTGCTCAATCTCCTGCATCACATTCAGGAGTAAAAATGGTTGGCATAGGAATTATTTATTGGAACATTTTTTCCTCAAAACCCTTCCTTTCATTCCTATCAGAAAAATTGTATACGTGGTATTTATATGTTCAAATATCATTCTCAAATGTATCAGCTGTATCTGAATTAGGAGGTGATTTTGCTTTGGCTTAAAATCAGGCAATTTTGCTTTGGATTGATCCTGATTATCTGTTTCTGATGACCTTCAGTACTCAGTGTGCTTTAGTACTTGCTTCAAGTACAGGTTTTGAAATTACCTATTGTCTTGATTGCCTTAGTGTACAGAAAGCATGCCATACTCTTTTTGGGGTCCCAGTAGACCATGCAAAGTCAATGGCCTGTCTACCAAAGTTCTGAGAGTTGAAACATCAGAATAACTATCACTGTACTCCATGCATCTGTCAGGAGAGATCTGTTTTAGGAAGACTGAATTTTCATTGCCAAATTTGCACTGGGCTCCCTGACCCAGGACCTGTCCTATTCCATAGAATATGTCTGTGAATCTGCCTGTCTCATTCTGCTATGGGACAGAATGCTGAATTCTGGCAGAGTGCAAGCATGGTGATATCAAATTATGAAACTATTATGTAAATCATTACATTAACCCTTCCCCAAAACTATTAAAAACCATTGTAGAAAAGGTTTTCTCCTTTATTTGTATTTTCTCATTAAATTTGGAAAATTTCTTTCCACGGGATTATATCTCAAATATAATCAACAGCTGTTAGAAACTGTGGCATTTTGTATCACTAAGATAAATAAGTGTATAAATGAATAAGTAGTTTTGGCTTATGTCAAAATATAACATGAACTACTTACTAATTTTAAATTTATATTTGGTGGATCTTCAGGTTAATTTTTCTACCTTCCATGTGACTCAAAGTTCAAATAGCACCTTTACCATTAATAATAGCAATATTCCAACACTTTGCTATAATTTTGATTGTCAGCACTCATGTGCCTTGATTTTTCTATTGTCATTACTCCTTTGAATAAATGATACTTCAATCCATTTTGAGTTTAAATTAGTTTTTTAGTATGACCTATAAAATTATGTTCCCTATCTATACCCAAATATATATATATATATATATAATCTATCAATATATATAATATATAGTATTATATATTAACATATAATATATATTACCCTTGGCTTAATTATTCCTGCTTATTCTGGTGATAAAGTCAAAGCAATTCACATAGTTGCGATAACCTACACTTATATAATAATTATATGTTGCATATAATAATGAGGATTAACTGTCAATGTGCATATATTAATTATACGAATTCATATTTGAAAATGTGCCCGCTCACTAAAATTTATGTGTAACCCCAAAATCAATACTTGCAGATTTCACAGTCCTTTGTGGACATGTACAGAGAAAATTTTTAATCGGTCAGTGTGCATCTTTCCAGCTGTGATTGAACAAGGTCATACTCTGCCTTATTTTAGTTCTCATACTATAAATAAGTGTCCTTACTACAGTCTATTCAGTGTCACCTTTCCTTATTTTGTGCTTTTTTTTGTTGGTTATATTGTTTAAAATGGCCCCCAAGCATAATGTTAAAGAGTTGTCTAGTGTTACTAAGTGCAAGAAAGCTGTGATGTGCCTTACAGATAAAATAAGTATGTTAGATAAAGTTTGTTCAAGCTGAGGTATAGAGATGGTTACTGTGAGTTCAATTTTAATGAATCAACCATAGATATTAGATAAGGTGTCTTATCTAATATAAACACACAGAAGCACACATAAAACAAGGTTACTTATTGATTAGTTGATGAAAATGTTGTGAGCAGAGGATTGCAGGAACCAAACTCTGTATTTTGCCTAGAAGCAATGGTTCAATATTCACTAATTCAGCATTTGTAGAGAAGTTATATAACATAACTACCATGAAAAATAAGTGAGTGTATATGCAGGGAGAATGAGACAAGGATCTCTGTCTTGCTTCATATTAGTTGCTCTGTATTCACCATGGGAAAACAAAGCAAATCTGCTTTCTATGTACACAGTGAAAAGGAGAAAGGAAATCTTTAGAAATTGGAACTTTCCTTAAAGCTCCCTATTCCCACTCCTTCTGACAACCAGTGAATAGAGTTTATGTTTTAGAATTATTATGAGAAAACTGTTTCAGCCCTAAGGCAGAGGAGGACACTAAAGTTTTGAGTTTAAGAAGTTGAAGAGCTCAAGCTTGTATGTGGCTTCTATGATATACACAGGAAGGGGACTGTGGTGAAAGGAGCCTATGCTCAGCTTACACACAACAACCTAGGATGTGGCCAGGTCTCTAATGTGACAATGGGAGGATGACCTTGATTTGGATACCAAACATGGGTGGATCCAAAAAAAGATTTTCATGGTCAAGTGTGACAAGGACACAATGGAGCTACCTACCATTAATGGCCTTCTTGCCATTAAGTAGATAGCTAATAAAGGTTAGGGCAAATCATGTGGAGGGGGGACCACAGCAGCTTGAACATGAGAGACAGCTATTCCTCCAAATTTTTAACACTTCTTTTATTATTTTACATATTGTTCAAGCCCTCCAGGACTTCTGTGTGGCACTAGTGGATTCTAGGCTAACTTGGTCTATTAAAACATATATATATATATACACACACACATATATATATATATATATATACACACATATATATATAACATATATAAAACATATATATATAAAATATATGACACATATATATACATACATATAATATATTTCATATATATATATGTTTTATATATGTTATATATATATATATATATATATATATATATATAAAACAATCATTGTCCTAGAAAATTGTATAGCAAAATTATGCTCATATAAACTTGTGTCTCTATTTATATTAAGTTCCTTTTTTTTTTAAGATTTTATTTTTAAGTACTCTCTACACCCAACATGGGGCTCAAACCTACCACCCCAAGATCAAGACTCACAATCTGTACCAACTGAGCCAGCTAGGTGCCCTAGTTCCTTGTCTTTCAAGTTTATTTTAGCCATTTTTTCTTCAGTCTCATCAACTTTTAAAGTCGATAAACTGGAAGCTTTTTCTTGTTGAAAATATAGAGAATGAGGGCATCTAACTGAGCCTTGGTAATAATCACAGCTCTTGAGTGAAGTCTATACATTCTTAGAGTTCCATGTAGACCAGTTTAAAATCAAACACTATAAGTTGATCTTATCCCCTCCAGTGCAAAATATAATGATGATGTGTGTTTCTTGTGGCTTTACCCCCACTTCAATTAGGACTAGCCCATTTCCTGGGTAATTCATTTTCTCATGTGATTCTGCTCAATTTCTTAGTGACAAACAGATGTGACACAGTTTTAGCTAGTGAACTCTTTCTACTGTTTGGGCATGAATGATTAGTGTAGTTTCTTACACCTATCCTGCAGCTTGAGAAAAATAAACTCTTTGGTCTCTATCAAGTCTGTCAAAATAGAATTCAAATGCTTTTCTTCTTTTATTACAAATATTTATTTGGTAATGACTACATACAAAGTACTGTAGCATGTAGGATAATTTATTTTTATAGCGGAAATATTTTACTTTCTGTATGGAAAATATTTTATTTTATATTAATTCAGATAATTTTAAATATATGAAAATACTATATTTGATAGTGTGCTCCGAATTGAATATGCTCTATTCATTTTATTTTTAAGTAAATTTGAAATAGTAATTCTAAAAAGAATAAATACTTCTAAATAATAATTCTAAAAAGAAAAAAATACTTCTTTAATAATATTAAAAAATAAAGCAAAAAAAAATAAGGCATAAGAGACTCTTAAATACAGAGAACAAATTGAGGGTTGCTGGAGGGGAGGTGGGGGGGATGGGCAGAATATGTGATGGGCATTAAGGAGGGCCCCCATTGGGATGAGCACTGGGTATTACATGTAAGTGATGAATCACTAAATTCTACTCCTGAAACCAATACTACACTATATTTTAACTGACTTTAATTTAAATAAAAAAAAAAAAAGAGGAGCACATGGGTGGTTCGGTCGGTTAAGCATCTGACTCTTGATTTTGGCTCAGGTCATCTCATGGTTCCTCAGATCAAGCACTGAATCCGGTTTTGCTGACAGCGGGGAAACCCGCTTGGGATTCTCTCTCTCCCTCTCTCTTTCTGCCCCTCTCCTGCTTGCGCTGTCACTCTCCCTGTCTCTCAAACTAAATAAATAAAATTTAAAAAGAAGAAAAAAGAAAATGTAAAGAAAATATTTAGGGGAGCCTGGGTGGTGGCTCAGTCGGTTGAGTGTCCGACTTTGGCTCAGGTCAGGATCTCACAGTTTGTGAGTTTGAGCCCCACATCGACTCTCTGCTGTTAGCGCACAGCCTGCTCAGGATCCTTTCTCCCCCTCTCTCTCTGCCCACTCCCCACTTTCGTGTGCTCTCTATCTCTCTCTCAAAAATAAAACAAACGTTAAAAAAAAGAACATTGAAAAAAATCAGAGTAGCCATAAAATGATAAATTGGGTTTTCTTCTAGTACAAATCACTAAAACAATAAAATAAACTTATTCTCCATGGCTTCAAGCCCTTGAAGTTCATCTCTGTCACACACACACACACACACACACACACACACACAACCAGTTATGATCCTAAAGAAAGCAAAAATTTTAACAATTTATTTTCTCATTTCAGTATATTCATCCAAATGATAATACTAATTTTTGCTACAGATTAATTTCTTTATCAAAATTCTTCTAAAATAAGGTGGGCTTGTGTTTCCTTTATAGATATTTTTAAAACGTTGGAAGTGAGAATCCCACAGAAATTAGTCAACATTAGAATTATAATTTCCCCAGAGGCCTTTTATTTCCTAGGTACTCAGCAACTGTTTTTTTAAGCACTGCTACATAAGATACCTTCATTAAACATAGGGACTAAGACACTAATCTTTCAACAGGCAAGTTTTTGCAGAATCTTCTCTTTGTGTGACTTTAAAAACCTTAAAATATCTTAAAGAATATTAGAAGTGATGTGTTATGATAGATTGCCTTATTTTATTTATTTCATTTCTTGTCAATTTGCATCATTCTATTTCAAAATGTAACTGAATCCTTTTTTTTTTTTTTAATGCCAGTAGTGAGTATTTAATGTCATGATAACCTTAAAACATCCGGTATAGCCATTTAATTTTAATTCTTCTACTTACGGGAACATAGCAAGAGGACATCCATCAAAGTTGAGATAAGCCAAACCACATGATTTAATGCCAATTCTCCAGAGATTCATTTTTCTTGGGAAGTTGAGATGGTGCTTTTCTGTTGGGAAACAAGCAAGTCTTATTCTAAGCAATCCATCAAGCTGATCAAAGCCCATATTATGATAAAATTTTATTATTTTGGTGAGGGGCAAATATTTTTAAATATTTTGCTTAAGCAAAATTTTGATATACCTACAAACTGTATTAAATTTATCATGCATTTACAATGTAATGAATAAATTTAACCTCTGCAAGGCATGTCTAAACATTTTATTTATTCTCTTAGTAGTTTAAGATGATGTTAATTAGTAAGCATATGTACATACATATGTGTTATGTGTTACCTGAAACAGATAATATCTGTTATTGAAAGCAAATTTATATTGATGTAAAGTCATATCTAAAAATGTAAATAAACCTCTTTCAAAGAAAAGTGTCAATATTCACTATATTTCACCTCTATTGGTTCACATACTAAGAGAAGCTTTAGAAATAAATGACTCTTGAATGGGTATAGGTGGGAAATGTTCAAATAACTGATCTAAAATACAATTTATTTGTTTTTTATATAAACAGTATTGGAGAAAAAATGTATATATTTGTGGTGACTTACAAAATATTATATAAAAATAGATGCTTAAAGCGTATTTTGCTTGCTGTTTTCCTTTCTTTTTATTTACATCTATTGATTTCTTTAAAGTGTCTGGGAAGGGATTGTGACATAGTAATAAAGGATGGAAAATCAATTTTTAAAACAATATAATTAAGTGAAATTAGGAACGTATTTTATTAATGTTTCTTCATAATTATTCTCTAATATAATTTTTATTTATTTTTACCAAGAAAAATTAATGGTCATTTACATGAATTTACATGTAAACCTATATGCTGCTTGAGCAGCACAAAAAATTCTTCAAAAATAATTACGGAAACTATAGCCAATAGTTCAATATAATACTATATTTTAAATTATTCTGAATGTATATATTTATATATAATGCATATGAATATATAATATATACACATTTAAGTATGTATGCATATATAAAAAATATACTGAATGTGTGTTTGTGTGTGTGTATATAGAGAGAAAGCTAAATATGCTCTCGTTCATAAAACAAATTGCTTAAATAAATGCCTTAGTGAGTTCAATTGTGTTAAAACTATAACTACACATAAAATTTGCAATTATTTCATAAAATTAATTTTCTATTTACTTTGTGACTGTGCTGGGGCACTTTAGGCTGCACAGAACAGTTTGAATTTCATTTGTAAAATGGCTACCTCTTTGAACAAGTTTGTTTTGTGTAGTACTCTCTGGAGCAGGTAAATGCTGGTGCATGGGTTAAGATGTAAAACTAATTACTTTATCCAACAGAATGCAAAAAACTTTGCTTTGCTTCTCAGAATTGCATTTTAAAGGTGCCCAAAGAACTTCCCTTTGAGAAATCAAAAGCCTTTCTCCCTAAGGCCTCCCCAAATGCTAATGTCTTTGAACCTGACATCATTATCAAACATCTTTACATAAATTTGATCTACTTTTATGAAAATATTTTTGACCATTGGGAAATGCTATTTAACTACGATATCAATTTAAATCTGCAGAACAATCTCTGTAGACTAAAATATTATAGATAATTAAATTGATCAGTTGTCAGAAACATAAAATACAGTTTCTATAATGACAGTCAAACAGTTCAAGCTGTTCAACAATGAAATAGGTTTTTTGGAGATAATAAAACAGTAATTACCTTGTCACTTGTATTCAAGCAGAACCTGGATGGTCGCCTACCAAGGATCCACTGATTGAATATTAAATAGTATCATTTCCAAGTATATGATTATATAATTGTACAGTAAGGCAGATTATAAACAGAGTTAAATTTTTTAGATTAAAATATAAATCCTGAGCCTCAAAATAGGTGCTAATCTTTATTAGAGTGCTAAATAGGCACACTATAGTCACTGTTACTGTTTCTATTTGAGGAAGGAAGTTCTCTCTACTGCTTTCAGGAGGATTGTGGGTTATTCCCATCTTTCAAAAAAGTTTAAAAATTTACTTGAAAAAAGTATTCAGTCCTATTTCTTGCAGGTTTCCTTCTTGGTAATATGAACCGTAACCCATGTTTCCTGTCCTTTTTTCACTCCATCTTTCACATTCTTTTTGAAAGAATTTTGATTAAGATGAGCATTGATCGTTAGAAAAGGTCATGTCTTTACTCATCAGTGTTTTGCTGGTTATTTTGACCTGTGTGTGGGTAAATATTATGTTACAGGGGTTTGGATTTGAGAAGATAAACAAAAGAGAGTTACTTCAGGAAGTGGTGTGTTAAAATATTGTTTGAGCTGGCTAATTTTGGCCGCCATGTTTGAGCAGATGGAAGTAGTGAGAAACTGAAGTGGTTGGAACTCAAAAACAAAGTGATAACCAAGAAACGACAGTGAATGATTTACTTATTACCTTTTATAATACATTATTTTGTGTACAGTTTTATTTGTATGTCCAGTTTAGCTTTTTCCTGAATGTTAGTTGAATAGTATTCTTTTTTCCACTTTGATTTAAATGGTACATGTCTGTAATTCATACAAAAGTATAAAAATGAATCATAGGCCGAAAATGCACTCTGTGAAGAAAAGAAAAAGAAAACTATTAGCATTAGCATACTGATTCTTCATAATGTGCAAGCGAATCTTTCTGCAAGTTTCTGCAAGCAAATCTTACAGTTAACTAGAGGCATTGCATAAAAATCAGCCAACTGGCCCGGTAAGAAATGTACTATCTTATCTCCCCTGTCATTTGTTTGTTGTTCATGGGGTGTTTTAAGGAGAATAGGCAGGGAGGAATTGCAGGATTGGAAGATTTGGTATAAGAATGCAGAAGTCTTTTCCTTATAATGAACTTTTTTCCTTATAATGAAAACATACAAAAGGTCAAAATGGAGAAAGTGGAAGGTTGATATTTTGATGATTCTTCTTTTCAACCTGAGGACCTCAGAAAATTGTTTGTGAAATGCATTAATCTAAAGCAGGGGTTCCAAAGAGTTGCCAGCTGCATCAGCATCACCCAGGAATTTATTAGAATGGCTAATTCTCCATAGCCACACATCTGCTTAATAAGAATGTCTGAGGGTGAGGCCTAGGAATATGTGTTTTAACAAGCTCTCCAGGAGATTCTGATGCACACTGAAGTTTGAGAATCACTGTGAAGATGACCAAGCAATGCTTCATAAGAGTTTAGCTTTCCAGAGAGCTGAGACACAATAACTAATATCAAACTGAGAATCTTATAACTTTAGGTCTCAACTTGTTTCTCTATGATAGTGTCCATATTGCTCCACAATCTACATACTATATGAGAAGCAGCAATGAAATTAACGTATCAACCTCATTCCCAGTGAGCCTCCTTTTGACCACCTTCATTCATTTTCCCTCACTCACTTCTCACTCCCTGACTCTGGGAACCACTGATTTGTTCTGTTTCTGAGTTCATTTTCTTTTTTTTAAAGATTCTGCATGTAACTGAGATTATATAGTATCTGTCTTTGTTTGTCTGCCTTATCTCACTTAGCATAATGCTAGCAATACTGTAGTGTATATTAAAAGCTGCTAAGAGAGTAGATCTTAAAAGTTCTCATCACACACAAAAAATGTTAGTATATGAGGCAATGAACGTATTTACTTATTGTGGTAATCACATTGCAATACATACATATATAAAATCACTATGTTGAACCTTAAACAATGCTATATGGCAACTGTATCTTAATAAAGCTAAGCAAAAAGAGTGAGCCTCCAGAGCATACGAGTGAACTGGGTTTACTTTGTAGTTTGTCATCACCATAACTACCCTCAAACAATTCTCGGGTATATACTGACCAAGGTTGTATTTTAGATTTTATAGCATTTAAGGCACAGGTTTAAATAATTAATCTCCATATGATTCGAACATGGAATCATTCCTGAAGGATCAAACATCCACAGTTACTACTTGGGAAGAGCCAACTTGAGATATAAGATAGGGGATCCATTCATTTTTATTTTCCACTTTAATTGTTTCTCTGTTTCTATATCTCTAACTTGACTTATGGATGGAGTTAACGCAATAGTTGTCATAAGTACTACAGAAACCGTGCACACAAAATATTCTGAGGACTTTTTATAAAAAAAAAGTGTATACATTAATACATTAACTACCCTTTTTGTACCATATCTTTAGTTGGTAATACAACATACTTATTCCAATTCTGTGTACAATATGTATTTATTTATAATGTATATGTTTTCTGTGTACTATGTATCTATCTGTATCTATTAAATTTAGCCAAGTATGGAGGCTTATAATTGTTTTTCAAGCTTGTTTGAAACTAATTATGTTTGCATCCATTTTTTTCCCAGAAGTGTCCATACACTTCTTTCAATCTTTTAAATAAATCAACCAAAATCATTTTAAGCATCAGTCTAAGTTAATGTGGCTGCTAATTGTAAGTGTGATCGGGACAAAAGGATAACACACAAACAGGACATCATACACAGCAAAAATCAGAGTGAGAAAAATCTGTATATGGAAATTGCATTTGCATGTAAGTGCAAAAAGAAAAAAAATGTGATTCATTCTTACTCCTATATATATTTTTTATCCTGATGAAAGCTATTCTAGAAATTACTGGTTCCTCATTTCAAAGAATAAAGTTCTGCTTACAGAAGATTCCTCAGAATTACCTGGATGCTGATTTTTGTCAGGTTTCTGATGATCATTTTATACCTCAACCTCTAAATCTTCTTCCTTTTTTTATTTATTACTAAGACACTTTTGTACATGAGACCGATTTTTGTTGAATAAATTTGCCTTGTAACATTGTGCAGCTAAAGGTGTACAGTGTATTATTTTGATACTTTTATGTATTATGAATGCCAACACAGGAATATTTATATCACATAATTATAGCAAAAATATTGTTCTCTATATTCAATATACTGTGCATTAGATCTCTATGGCTTATTTACTACTTGTTACAAGTTTGTACCCTTAAACACCATCACTTTTATCCACCACCTTCCCCTAGTAACCACCATTTACTCCCTATTTTTTTTACGGGTTTAATAATAACAAATTTTTTAGATTCCGCATATAAGTAATATCATACAGTCCTTGTCTTTCTCTGTCTGACTTATCTTGCATAGCTTAACGTTCTCAAGTTCCATCCATGTTGTTGCAAATGGGAGGATGTCCTCCTTTCTCATGGCTGAACAATATTCCATTACGTATAGGTACCACATCTTTTGTATCCATACTGTTGATGAGCATTTGGATTGTTTCCACATCTTGGCTACTGTAAATAATGTTGCAATAAACACGGGAGTGCAGGTATCTCATCAAAAAGCTGTTTTCATTTCCTTTGGGTATATTCACAACAGTGGAATTGCTGGCTCATATGGTGTATCTATTTTTAATGTTTTGAGGAACCTCCATATAAGCCTGGTTTTTCACATCTGTTTACTATTCTGGCCCAAGAGTGACTTGTGAAGCTCACTTTGTTTGGGTTCTGAGTGCTGCATTAATGCTGTGGGTACTCCAGTTAAATTTTAGCTATACGGGTAGACATCAGACTGGCTCTTTTAGGTGTTTCACTTTCCGTAGAGTAGCAAGAGAGGAACTCAAACAGAGAAGTCTGTTCACTATTTATTATAGCTTGCTTTCCCTTGAGCCTGCTTGACTTAAGAGCTCAGCATTCCTGCCTTCCTGCAATTTATTTACTTTGCTCTTTTGTGAAATAAAAATAAAAATTTAAAAAACCTCACATATTTCTTTGCTATCCTCTGCATGCACTGTTCCTATTATAAAATATAAAAGAAATAAGTAATGGAAGTGATAGGTAATAAATATATAAATATATGGATATAAATATATACATATAAATAAATAAATGTATGTATATATACATATATATATATATATATATATATTTGCCTTAAATCTATAACACAAGAAAGCAGGTTCTGTTTATTATGGTCTCTGAAATTGGAAAACTTTGCTTATGGTGCAAATTTAACAAACTATCATTGAAACACTAATAGTATAAATGACTAATAAGTGAAATTGAATATGTTATCTGTGCACAAATAAAATAGATTTTTCTTGGATAATCAATGGGCTAAGCACATGTGAGGACATCTACAAAACAGAGGTACCCTCAAAATAATAAAACATTAGGATATTATATGGCAGTTGACATATTTTAAAGTTCCAATTTAGTCACACATTTAAAGGTTAGACATTTTTGGATACTTGCAAATTTATCTTATGGTTTACTTTTTAAATACCTCATAGAGGAATGCTGGCTGAAAGGAGTGAGAGCAGTTGGCAAATGATAGCCTTTTAGTGTTCATAGTCTCAAACATTAATCCACCTCTGAACAAAACCTGACCAGGATTTTATTCTGATATAACTCTGAGATTTTTACCATATTCCATGAACTCATTTTCCAGAGAAAACTAAATCAGGTAAACAGTGTAATCTAAAGCTGAGAAATAAAAATGGAAATTACATATTACATTCATCATATTGAATTTCCACTTCTTGAAAAATCTGAGGTGACGATGCTACAAGGTATTTTGTCATTACGGACTACTATTCTTAAAGTATTTACACCAGTATGTGAATCCCTTGTTTAACTTTTTGTCATGTTTGTAAAGTTCATAATTTGGTTTATAGCTTTATTGTTATAAATTTATAAACAGAAAGTTCCTAGAGTCTGAGATAGGTTATTTATGTCAGACATATTTCAGTAGAGAGATAACACTAATAACTAGCTAATATTTATTGATTTATTTCTATGGGCTAGTCATAGCACTATACAGTTTGCTATGGTATCTTATTTGATCTTCAAAGTAGTACTATATGGTCATGAAGAAACTGGTATGAAGAGTTTATACAATGCGTACAGTAAAGAAGGCTTGCAACTGAGATTTTTACCGGATACAATGGCCTCAGAACCCATGGGTTTCAAGTACGGAACTTATTTCAAAGAAAATCTAGTTAAACATTCTACAGTCAACATGTTAAAATAAACATATTTACTCTGACTTTCATTTTACCCATCATCAATATCATATAGGAAATACTCCCACATATTTCCTTCCTTTCCTCGGAATGAAAGGTGACATAAATCCAGAAATAACTTTAGGAAATCACCTCTACATCATCCTATAAGACCTAGTTCAAATGCTACATTATTGGCAAATGATAGTTTTCAAATATGGCTGTAATGATAAGCATCTTATCCTATATGCTCTTCTTAAAATTTGAAGTTGACACTCCTCCATCAAGAGGTGGAATGATTTTCTCCCCATGAATATAGGCTGACTATTATAATTGCATTGATCAACAGAATTTGGCAAAAATGGTGGTACATGACTTGCAAGGCTAGGTCGTAAAAGTATCTCCTCTCTTTCTCTCTCTCTCTTTTCCTCTCAATCCTTTCTTCCCTCCCTTCCTCCTTCCCTTCATGCCTTGGAAACCCTGAACAAATCAGCTACCATTAAACCTCCATGCTACACAGATTAGGAGAAATCATACAAAGATAAAGATAGCTGAGTTTTCCCAACTTTTCCAATCCCAGCTGTTCAAGTCATGCTAATCCAGGCATGAACACAAGATTGAAGAAAGCTCCAAGATGATGTTAGTCATAACTACTGTCTGACTACAACTTTTTGAGAAAGGGTGCACAAGAAACACTCAGTTTAGTTTCTCCTGAATTCTGGATAATTAATGATCTACAACAATATTTTTATTGAGCATTACATAAAAAGAATAATCCCCTTTATAAATCCTGTTTTATCACTCAGATAAGATTTTTCCTGTAATGGCTTCCTAAAGAAGACAATGCAAGTTTGGAATGCATATGTAACCCCATGTCACTAGGTGGACATGTAATGCTGGTGAAGAAAAAACAGAATTGATTGAAAATTTAGAATTTAGAAAGGCACTCTAGCTGCACAGAGCTTAAACAAGCATAATGATTAACGCTTGCATGCCATTGCAAGAAGAAGCTTAATGAGACAACTTTAGAGAAATGTTAGACTCTAAGGGCTGACCAGGATCCTTCCAGAAGAGAGAGATTGGATAAGGGAAATGCATGGGAAAAAAATCCAGAAAAACCTACTGAATTAATTCTACTTGGTACCAAGCAGAATTATTTTTTTGTTCACAAAATTAAAGAACCCAACCTGATCTAAGAATGGAATGAGAAGTATGAATAGAAATAATAACACAAGCTTAAGTCTTTTGGTAATTTGTAATGCAAAATACTAGGTTAACATTAACTGAAAAGACCACATACAGATGAGGATATTGAAGTCACAGATATTACCTAAACTGCTTGAGGTGATGCAAGATCTGACCCTCTGTTAACTTTCTGGGTCCTGATTCATGGCCCTGGAACTATCTTTGAGAGACTAACTTAGGATGCCTTTCTGAGTTAGCTTGAATCAGGAATAGAAATTTAGGAGTGGGTCAAGCCAAAGTTTTGAGCATGAGCTTAATTTTAGAAGCCAAAGTAACAGAAGTAATGCCAAATCTGGAAGGAGGGGAGGAAATCATTTATGAAAGACAGAACCAAGGTTTAGAAACTAGACTGGTTCTATAGGGCATAATCCAGGGACGAGGGGGTCATTACAAACTCAGGGGTAGTTCTCCAAGCCCATGTATACATAAGATAAATATATAGTATTATGGTATATCAGCTAAGTGTAAGATAAACTATCAAGATAGCCAATCAAAGAACTAGGGGGAGAGCTGAGACTGGAGCCCAGCTTTCCCAATTTAGAAGACATAATTATGGATGATCCTAAATCTGAGAAAAATAATGGGACTTTTGTTTGCAAATCCTTATGGCCAACCTCTTTTTGTTTTATATTTTGTTATTTTTCATGGGCCCATGTTAAATTATTTGGCTTGCATAGCTCACCCTTGGGTAATAAGATGAAGAAATACATAACACAAACACATAAAGAAATAATGGGATGAACCTAAGGAAAATACATTATTCTTAGTTTGGAATATACATTAATCATATCACCCAGCAATATCACTCCTAAGCATTTATCCCACAGGGATGAAAATTTATAATCACAAAAAAACCTGTACATGACTGTTCATGTCAGCTTATTTGTGATGACCAAAATTTAGAAACAATGAAAACGTTCTACAAAAAGTAAATGGTTAACAAACTACGATTTATCCATATCATGGAATACTACTTGGCTATAAAAGTAAATGAACAGAGGGTACCTGGATGGCTCAGTTGGTTAAGTGTCTGAGTCTTGGTTTTGGCTCACGTCATGATCTCACAGTTCATGAGTTCGAGCCCCACATTGGGCTCTGTGCATC
The DNA here is from genome assembly GCF_023721935.1 of Panthera uncia. Lineage (NCBI taxonomy): Eukaryota > Metazoa > Chordata > Mammalia > Carnivora > Felidae > Panthera > Panthera uncia. The sequence continues at coordinate 28,101,862 of NC_064817.1, forward strand.
AGAGCACCGGGCTCAGTGCAGATTCTGCTTGGCATTCTCTCTCTCTCCCTCTTTCTGCCCCTCCCCTGCTCATTCTCTCTCTCTCTCTCTCAAAATAAATGAATAAGACTTAAAAAAAATTAAAAACAAATGAACTTTGGATACATAACAAGTTGGGTGTTAGGATGCATGAAAAAAGGCAACCTCAAAAGGTCACATACTATATGATTTATATATAACATTCTAGAAATAACAAAATTATCAAGATGGAAAACAGATCAGTGGCTGTCAGAAGTTAGGAACGGTGGAGGGTAGAGTGGTGGGTATGTCTGTAAAGGGATAAAATCAGGTAGATCCTTGTGGTGATACAATAGTTTTGTACCTTGATTTTGGTGGTAGTTGTACAAATCAACACATCCAACAACATGGGATAGAACTATAGACACACATTATACCACCATTAATTTCCTGGTTTTGATTTTGTATAATAGTTATGTAAGATGTAAGCATTAAAGGAAACTGGGTTGAAGGTACATGGGACCATTTGCAACCTCCTGTGACTTTACAATTAAATTAAAATTAAAAAGGTAAAAAACATTTAGAAGCATTTGTGATAGATATCATATGCATTATGTAAGAGAAGCCAGAGTTTTTAGTGAAAAAAAAAGTCTTCAGAAGACTAAAAGCAATGCATACAAGTTAGGGTGACTGTGTGTGTGTGTGTGTGTGTGTGTGTGTTTAATTATAGATATTTTATACTACCTTGTATTTTTAGAAGATTTATCAAAGTAAGCGATGTAACTAGCTGGATATAAAAGTAATAGATGAGGGGTACCTGGGTGTCTCAGTGGGTTCAGTGTCCAACTCTTGAGTTTGGCTCAGGTCATGATCTCATGGTCGTGAGTTCAAGCCCTGCATTAGGCTCTGTGCTGACAGCCCAGATACTGCTTGGGATTCTCTGTCCCCATCTGTCTGTGTCCCTCCCCCATCTGTGTGTTCTCTCTCTTTCTGTCTCTCTCAAATTAAATAAATAAACATTAAAAATAAAAGTTACAGAATTCCACTAAAACCAACTCAGGGGGGAAGATGGCAGCGTAGGAGGACGCTGGGGTCACCGCGTCCTGCTGATCACTTAGATTCCACCTACACCGGCCTGAATAACCCACAAAACTGCCAGAAGACTAGCAGAACTGATTCTTTGGAGCCAAGTGCAGACGAGGGGCCCATGGAAGAGGGTGGGAAGGGCGGAGAGGCGGTGCATGCTACACGGACTGGCGGGAGGGAGCCGGGGTGGAGGGGCGGCCCACCGGCCAAGCAGAGCCCCTGAGACTGGCTGGCAAAAGCAGAGGGGCCTGATGGAGTGTGTTCTGACAGCAAGCGGGACTTGACATCTGGAAGGTTATAAGCTAACAGCTCTGCTCGGAGAGCGGGAGGGCTGGAGGACAACGGGAGGGAGAGTTGTTTAAACCCGAACGACAGAGTGCAGCTTGGTGGGGAACAAAGGCGCCCGCCAGTGCCATCTCCATCTCCCTCATCCATCCCCCAGCCAAAATCCCAAAGGGAACCAGTTCCTGCCAGGGAACTTGCTTGCACCGCACAAACAACCAACGCTGTGCTTCTGCGGATCCATCCCTCCGGTGATGGGTCTGACTCCCTCCTGGTGCCGCAGGTCCCCTCCCGAAGCAGATCACCAAAGGAACAGCGAGCTGAGCCTGCCCTTCCTGCCCCTGTGCACCTTGCCGATCCACCCCAACTAATACACCAGATCCCCGGCACCACAAACCTAGCAGTGTGCAAGTAGCCCAGACGGGCCATGCCACCCCACAGTGAATCCAGCCTCTAGGAGAGGGGAAGAGAAGGTACACACTAGTCTGACTGTGGCCCCAGCGGTGGGCTGGGGGCAGACATCAGGTCTGAATGCGGCCCCACCCACCAACGAGAGTTGGTCAAGAAAGCACAGGGGAAGTGCCCTGCAGTTCTTTCCAAAATGATGAAACGGAAGAATTCTCCTCAAAAGAATCTCCAGGAAATAACAACAGCTAACGAATTGATCAAAAAGGATTTAAACAATATAACAGAAAGTGAATTTAGAATAATAGTCATACAATTAATCGCTGGGCTTGGAAAGAGTATAGAGGACAGCAGAGAATCTATTGCTACAGAGATCAAGGGACTAAGGAACAGTCAGGAGGAACTAAAAAATGCTATAAACGAGCTGCAAAATAAAATGGAGATGAGCACGGCTCGGATTGAAGAGGCAGAGGAGAGAATAGGTAAACTAGAAGATAAAATTATGGAAAAAGAGGAAGCTGAGAAAAAGAGAGATAAAATAATCCAGGAGTATGAGGGGAAAATTAGAGAACTAAGTGATGCACTAAAGAGAAATAATATACGCATAATTGGTATTCCAGAGGAGGAAGAGAGAGGGAAAGGTGCTGAAGGTGTACTTGAAGAAATAATAGAGGAGAACTTCCCTCATCTGGGGAAGGAAAAAGGAACTAAAGTCCAAGAGGCACAGAGAACTCCCTTCAGACGTAACTTGAATCGAACTTCTGCACGACATATCATAGTGAAACTGGCAAAATACAAGGATAAAGAGAAAATTCTGAAAGCAGCGAGGGATAAACACGCTCTAATATATAAAGGGAGACCTATAAGACTCATGACCGATCTCTCTACTGAAACTTGGCAGGCCAGAAAGGAATGGCAGGATATCTTCAATGTGATTAATAGAAAAAATATGCAACTGAGAATCCTTTATCCAGCAAGTCTGTCATTTAGAATAGAAGGACACATAAAGGTCTTCCCAAACAAACAAAAACTGAAGGAATTCGTCACCACTAAACCAGCCCTACAAGAGATCCTAAGGGGGATCCTGTGAGACAAAGTACCAGAGACATCGCTACAAGCATGAAATCTACAGACATCACAATGACTCTAAACCCATATCTTTCTATGATAACACTGAATGTAAATGGACTAAATGCACCAATCAAAAGACATAGGGTATCAGAATGGATAAAAAAACAAGACCCATCTATTTGCTGTCTACAAGAGACTCATTTTAGACCTGAGGATACCTTCAGATAGAAAGTGAGGGGATGGAGAACTCTCTATCATGCTACTGGAAGTCAAAAGAAAGATGGAGTAGCCATACTTATATCAGACAAACTAGACTTTAAGTTAAACGCTGTAACAAGAGAAGAAGAAGGGCATTATATAATAATTACAGGGTCTATCCATTAGGAAAGGCTAACAATTATAATGTCTATGTGCCAAATATGGGAGCCCCCAAATATATAAAACAATTACTCACAAACATAAGCAACCTTATTGATAAGAATGTGGTAACTGCAGGGGACTTTAATACTCCACTTACGGAAATGGATAGATCATCTAGACACACGGTCAATAAAGAAACAGGGCCCTGAATGATACATTGGATCAGATGGACTTGACAGATATATTTAGAACTCTGCATCCCAAAGCAACAGAATATATTTTCTTCTTGACTGCACATGGAACATTCTCCAAGATAGATCACATACTGGGTCACAAAACAAGTATACAAGAATTGAAATTATACCATGCATACTTTCAGACCACAATGCTATGAAACTTGAAATCAACCACAGGAAAAAGTCTGGAAAACCTCCAAAAGCATGGAGGTTAAAAACACCCTACTAAAGAATGAATGGGTCAACCAGGCAATTAGAGAAGAAATTAAAAAATATATGGAAACAAATGAAAGTGAAAATACAACAATCCAAACCCTTTGGGATGCAACGAAGGCAGTCCTCAGAGGAAAATAGACTGCAATCCAGGCCTATCTCAAGAAACAAGAAAAATCCCAAATACAAAATCTAACAGCACACCTAAAGGAAATAGAAGCAGGACAGCAAAGACAGCCTAAACCCAGCAGAAGAAGAGAAATAATAAAGATCAGAGCAGAAATAAACAATATAGAATCTAAAAAAACTGTAGAGCAGATCAACGAAACCAAGAGTTGGTTTTTTGAAAAAATAAACAAAATTGATAAACCTCTAGCTAGGCTTCTCAAAAAGAAAAGGGAGATGACCCAAAAGATAAAATCATGAATGAAAATGGAATTATTACAACCAATCTCTCAGAGATACAAGCAATTATCAGGGATACTATGGAAAATTATATGCCAACAAACTGGACAACCTGGAAGAAATGGACAAATTCCTAAACATCCACACCCTTACAAAACTCAATCAGGAGGAAATAGAAAGCTTGAACAGACCCATAGCCATGGAAGAAATTGAATCAGTTATCAAAAATCTCCCAACAAATAAGAGTCCAGGACCAGATGGCTTCCCTGGGGAGTTCTACTAGACATTTAAAGCAGAGATAATACCTATCTTTCTCAAGCTATTCCAAAAAATAAAAAGGGAAGGAAAACTTCCAGACTCATTCTATGAAGCCAGCATTACTGTGATATCCAAACCAGACAGAGACCCAGTAAAAAAAAGAGAACTAGAGGCCAATATCCCTGATGAATATGGATGCAAAAATTCTCAATAAGATACTAGCAAATCAAATGCAACAGCTTATAAAAAGAATTATTCACCATGATCAAGTGGGATTCATTCCTGGGATGCAGGGCTGTTTCAACATTCACCAATAAATCAATAGGATACATCACATTAATAAAAGAACCATATGATCCTGTCAATCGATGCAGAAAAGGCATTTGACAAAATCCAGCACCCTTTCTTAATAAAAACCCTTGAGAAAGTCGGGATAGAAGGAACATACTTAAACATCATAAAAGCCATTTATGAAAAGCCCACAGAAAACATCATCCTCAACAGGGAAAAACTGAGAGCTTTTTCCCTGAGATCAGGAACACGACAGGGATGCCCACTCTCACCGCTGTTGTTTAACACAGTGCTGGAAGTTCTAGCATCAGCAATCAGACAACAAAAGGAAATCAAAGGCATCAGAATTGGCAAAGATGAAGTCAAGGTTTCACTTTTTGCAGATGACATCATATTATACATGGAAAATCCGATAGACTCCACCAAAAGTCTGCTAGGACTGATACATGAATTCAGCAAAGTTGCAGGATACAAAATCAATGTACAGAAATCAGTTGCATTCTTATACACTAATAATGAAGCAACAGAAAGACAAATAAAGAAACTGATCCCATTCACAATTGCACCAAGAAGCATAAAATACCTAGGGATAAATCTAACCAAAGATGTACAAGATCTGTATGCTGAAAACTATAGAAAGCTTATGAAGGAAGTTGAAGAAGATATAAAGAAATGGAAAAACATTCCGTTTTTGGAATATAAAGAAATGGAAAAATAATCCATTCTTCATGGATTGGAAGAATAAATATTGTCAAAATGTCAATATTACCCAAAGCTATCTACACATTCAATGCAATCCCAATCAAAATTGCACCAGCATTCTTCTCGAAGCGAGAACAAGCAATGCTAAATTTCATATGGAACCACAAAAGGCCCCCCGAATAGCCAAAGTAATTCTGAAGAAGAAGACCAAAGCAGGAGGTATCACAATCCCAGACTTTAGCCTCTACTACAAAGCTGTAATCACCAAGACAACATGGTATTGGCACAAAAACAGACACATAGACCAATGGAATAGAATAGAAACCCCAGAACTAGACCCACAAACGTATGGCCAACTCATCTTTGACAAAGCAGGAAAGAACTTCCAATGGAAAAAAAGACAGTCTCTATAACAAATGGTGCTGGGAGAACTGGACAGCAACATGCAGAAGATTGAAACTAGACCACTTTCTCACACCATTCACAAAAATAAACTCAAAATGGATAAAGGACCTGAATGTGAGACAGGAAACCATCAAAACCTTAGAGGGGAAAGCAGGAAAAGACCTCTCTGACCTCAGCCGCAGCAATTTCTTACTTGACACATCCCCAAAGGCAAGGGAATTAAAAGCAAAAATGAACTACTGGGACCTTATGAAGATTAAAAGCTTCTGCACAGCAAAGGAAACAACCAACAAAACCAAAAGGCAACCAACGGAATGGGAAAAGATATTTGCAAATGACGTATTGGACAAAGGGCTATTATCCAAAATCTATAAAGAGCTCACCAAACTCCACACCCGAAAAACAAATAACCCAGTGAAGAAATGGGCAGAAAACATGAATAGACACTTCTCTAAAGAAGACATCCGGATGGCCAATGGGCACATGAAAAGATGCTCAACGTCGCTCCTCATCAGGGAAATACAAATCAAAACCACACTCAGATATCACCTCACGCCAGTCAGAGTGGCCAAAATGAACAAACCAGGAGACTATAGATGCTGGCGAGGATGTCGAAAAATGGGAACCCTCTTGCACTGTTGGTGGGAATGCAAACTGGTGCAGCCACTCTGGAAAACAGTGTGGAGGTTCCTCAAAAAATTAAAAATAGACCTACCCTATGACCCAGCAGTAGCACTGCTAGGAATTTACCCAAGGGATACAGGAGGTCTGATGCATAGGGGCACTTGTACCCCAGTGTTTATAGCAGCACTCTCAACAATAGCCAAATTATGGAAAGAGCCTAAATGTCCATCAACTGACGAATGGTAAAGGAATTGTAGCTTATATACACAATGGATACTACGTGGCAATGAGAAAGAATGAAATATTGCCCTTTGTAGCAACGTGGATGGAACTGGAGAGTGTGAGGCTAAGTGAAATAAGCCATACAGAGAAAGACGGGTAGCATATGTTTACACTCTTATGTGGATCCTGAGAAACTTAACAGAAACCTGTGGGGGAGGGGAAGGAAAAAAAAAGAGGTTAGAGTGGAAGAGAGCCAAAGCATAAGTGACTCTTCAAAACTGAGAACAAACTGAGGGTTGATGGGGGGTGGGAGGGAGGGGAGTGTGGTGATGGGTATTGAGGAGGGCACCTTTTGTGATGAGCACTGGTTGTTGTATGGAAACCAATTTGACAATAAATTTCATATATTGGGAAAAAAAATAAAAGTTACAGAAGAAGCCAGAACAAATAAATGGTCAGAACATGAATGCCACAATGACTCCAGATAAATGGTAAAATCAAATGTGTAAGTATTGCCAAGACATGGGTTCACCAGTCATGATTCTGAATGAGGTAAAAAACTACAAATGATAAGCACTATTTTGTTTCTGAGACTTGGTTTTCAAGACCTCAGGTCTGTTCATTGGGGAAGTGACTGCCCATGAATGGAAAGGAATGGAGGTTGGATTATGAATAAAGAAGTAAATAAAACAAGATAAAAATAAAAGACAGCATGCAAGGAAAGAAGATGATGTTTTGTAAAGAAGTGAAATATATGCTTAGTCAACTGTGAAACTAAGATCCAAAAGAAAGAAAAGAAAAAAAAGTAGGCATTCAGGAGAAATATATAATCTTTTAATTGTTTCTGAAGAACTCTAACTAGGATGAAGTAAAAACTAATGTCTTTCAGATGTTAGAATTCAAAGGTGTGCTCATTATCTGTGAGCATGTCCTTAAGTCTTGGGTCCTTCCTTAAAGAAAACAAAAGGCACATTTGCCAGGACAGAGTAGTATAATAAAGCAGTTTTTCTAATAAGTAAATCTGCAGTTGATTTATTTAAAACAGGGCAAAAGTAAAACCTAACAAGAGTTGTTAAATCAGCAATTTTAATGATTTTTGTGTCACTATGGAATGGGGGGAAAGCAAATGGAAAAGGGATAGATGAAACAAATTTGTTTCATCAGTTTCCTTTTGCAAAGTCAATTCTATTGCTTGGTTCATTGTCTGCCAAATCCCAAACACCTTAGTGTCTCCTTTATATAGGCCTTGTCTCCATGACATCAAAAGCCTACTCATTTTATTGAAAAACAATCACTGCAACCAAGTGAGGGTTATGAAAATCATCTGGTAATTTCTCTGAATGTGTAAATGTGTATTCATGTGTGTGTAACCTTCACCAGAGTTTTGAACTTGGCCTTCTTCCAAACCCAGTATATTTTTTATTTGCATTTGATGCCATACAATACCTACCAAGAATTTCATAGATAAATTTTGTTACTATAATGTTAAATTAATTTTTCTAATATTTGTTAACTGTTAATTTCAATTTAACATTCTTCTCTGACTAGCTTTGCATCAAAAGTATCCATGTGAAAAGAGCTTGCTCACTTGTTACCTCTATCGACAACAGAAGATTGAAAACCCCAATGAGTCAAAATCTTTCATGCTTTTAGGATTATTTTTTGCTGTCACTGTCTTTTCTCCCTGAAGTGGCCAAGGAAATAAAAATGCTCTTCAATTTGTCAATAAAAACACAGAGGTCGGGGCGCCTGGGTGGCGCAGTCGGTTAAGCGTCCGACTTCAGCCAGGTCACGATCTCGCGGTCCGTGAGTTCGAGCCCCGCGTCAGGCTCTGGGCTGATGGCTCGGAGCCTGGAGCCTGTTTCCGATTCTGTGTCTCCCTCTCTCTGCCCCTCCCCCCTTCCTGCCCTCCCCCTCTCCCACCCCAAAAAAAAAAAAAAAAAAAAAAAAAAAAAAAAAAAACACAGAGGTGACTTAGGAGCCAAAGATGATCACAATAATGTTTCAACTAGGTGTCCTCAAACACTGTTATTCTTAACAGAGCAGCTGTAAAGGTAGATGATCCATTTCAATGTTACATGTTATGTACAGATTAACAAAGTTACATGTAAAAAGTAGATGGACATGTTCAGTTTTAATTATACTACTACCATGAGGAAAAAGAAAACGTTTTTATTTAAAGATTATTTATGTTTGATTGAATTAATGATATTCATTAGTTCAACTTAATTAAGTCTTAATTAATTGTGTCTTAATTAATTGTGTCTTATTGTGTGTTGACTATTCTCCCTCCACTCTTGATTTATACTACCATTTAACTTTCTAGTCCACATCCCACCCATAGACAGCATATATACATATATTTCAATAGTCATATATCCTAAGGTGAATATATAGGTTTATGGCTTCACTCAATAATATTTAATGTTGCTGAATATACACTTATTTCACTGTACCTAACCACTGAATAGTGTGCATCCCCCATTTAAGTTTCTCTTTCCCTGTAAATGGACACATAATTTTCATAATACTCTATTACTCCAATCAATACTGTAATGAACATGCAAATAATGTGCCCCCATATTGACTTATGCTTTAATTTATCTTGGGCATATTTAGGAAGGGATTGATTAATGTGTTGGATGACCATGTATCCCACTTTATCCAGAATAATCCATTTATGTCAATTATCCTAGGATAGTTATGAAGTGACACAGTTTGTATGAAAAAATATAAAATCATCCCAGACATGGAGTGTGTGCATACTCAACTAAGTACTTTAAAAGATGCTCTCCTGATTATCTCTAATATTTTGCACTTCTTCCTAAAGAACACATAGGTTCCTATTTCAACACATTCTACCAAAATTTAGCATTAGCTGTCTTTTGGAGTTTTGAGAGCTGATAGCTATAAGTCATCCCTCTTTGCCATTTTAATTTGCATTTTTTCTAATTGTCAGTAAGATTTGATTGCACTTTTAGTTAGTTGTAAGTCTTTTAGGATTTTCCATTTGTGAGTTAACTGCTTATTTGTTTATGCCCATTTTATATTAGATGTTCTGTCATTTTTATAGCTTATGTATTTATCACCTTTCAGTTTTAGATATTTATTTTCTATTTTTCAGTTTGTTATACATCTGTAAACTCTGCATATAACACACTTTGTTGAAAAAATCTCTAATTTTTGACACATTTAAACAGGTTCATCAAAATTTTGACTATTTTCTCTTTCTTGGAATATTATTTAAGAGGTTCATTCCCATCCAAAGGTCACATAGTAATTCCTTCAATTTAGTATATTGGTTTAATATTTCTACTCTTCATATTCAGATCTTTAATCCATTTAAAGTGCACTTTTAAGTGAAGGTAAGAGTTAGAAGTAAAATAATTTTTTTCTCTACATATTGACCCAACTTACTTCCAAAACCAATTAACAAATACTGTAACATTTCCACACTCTTTGTAATGGCCCATTTATAATATATTAATTTCCTATATGTATATAAAACAGTGCTTTTGAGCTTCCTATTGTATATTATTGCTCTACCTGGGCATTCATGCACCAATACCACATTGTTTTGTTTTGTATTTTATGACTTTGTAGATTGCTGTAATATATGTTATGGAGAGCCTCTATTTTTGGAACTTTTATTTTTCCTTTTAAATTCTCTTCCATAAAAAGTATTTATGTGTACCTATTGTTTGATATAAATTCTATAATAGGTATTTTAAGTGCATGAAAGTTTCTTGTCTTAGTGTAGATGTGGAATAGAAGGTGATTTGATATGGGGCAGCTGTGCTAAACTCTTTTGTTAGTCCCCAAAGCTTGCCCATTTATTTTGTTCAATTTTTCTACATAATCACATTATCTGAGAATAAAAAAGGATTTTTTCTTTATCTTCTACATTTTTTTTTAAGTAGGCTTCACACCCAGCATGGAGCTCAACATGGGACTTGAACTCATGACACTGAGATCAAGACCTGAGCTGAGATCAAAAGTCCTACGTTTAACCAACTGAGCCACCCAGGCTCCCGTTTTTATCTTTTAATTCTTATAATTCTGTTTTTTATTTCTTGCATTGGCCAGGACCTCCACTTTTAGAGCAAATGGAAGTTACAGCAGGAATTCTTTTAACGTTTGAAATCTTAAAGAGATTGTTTAAAGGTTTTGTTGTTGTTCCTTTATTTGTGTAAATCTGATTTTTTAAATATGCAGGTGAGTTTTTGTTTTATGATAGCTTTTACTGTGGTGAGAAAAATTCTTTTTTATAATAGTTGTCATTTAAGAAAGGAAACATTGAGGTCTTTGTTGTAAATTAAAGTAATAAACATTTATCTACTGGTTTGAACATATTAACTGTATGTTAACCTTCTTTATCTTTCTATATATGTATTAGTTTGAGAAAAATAATTTAAAAAAATTTTTAATGTTTTATTTATTTTTGACAGAAAGAGAGATAGAGAATGAGTGGGGGAGGGGCAGAGAGAGAGGGAGACACAGAATCTGAAGCAGGCTCCAGGCTCTGAACTGTCAGCACAGAGCCTGACGTGGGGTTGAACTCACAGACTGCGAGATCATGACCTGAGGTGAAGTCAGAGGCTCAACCGACTGAGCCACCCAGGGTGCCCTTATTTCTGAGAAAAATAATTTAAAATTTTAACGATAAATATTGATATATTCATTTCTCTTAATATTTTCTCAGTTGTTGCTTTCCATTATTTAAGGCTATATAATTGTTTGCATATATATTCATAATTGCTTTACCTTCTTTATCTCTACTCTTTTCATGCCATTTTCCAGATCATCCTCAATTTATATAACTCTTCCCAACATTCAATTCCACAGGTACCCAGCAATGCTAGTTCCTGAGGATTCTAATGTGAACATCAGACTGATGATCAGTTTTACCCATTATGCCAAAACTAATTCAATTTCCACTAATCCATCTGCTTCTCCATTTTCAAAATTGTGTTGCTGTTTTATATGCTATCCTTATTTTCTTACGTCCTTGAAATTTTAATATCTTTTAAAAAATTTTAGCAGAATGTTAGGAGGAAGAGCCATATACATTCGTTCAATATGCTATTTACTTTAGTCAGTTCAGTCTGCTATAACAAAGCACCATAAACTGGCTATCTTTTAAACAACAGAAATTCATTTCTCCCATTTTGGGGGCCTGGAAGTCTGAGACCAAGGTGCCAGCATGGTCAGGGTCTGGTGAGAGCCCTCTTCCCGGTTGCAGATTGCCATCTTCTTGTGTCTTCACAAGGCAGAAAGAGAGTTAGGTTGCACTTTGATTTTTTTTATAAGGCCAATAAAACCATTCATGAGGGCTTCACCATCATGAGCTAATTACCTGCCAAAAGCCTATCTCTAAATATCATCACCATTGGTATACGAGTTTCAACATAAGAGTTTGAGGGACACATAAACATTCAGTCCGTACAACTATTTTACCAGGAAACTGCCATCATTGTTTTTTCCAAAAGTTCTCCTCCTGTTATCTTTATTTTTTTCTTTCCTTACTGAACCTTAAATATACTGGTATTAAAACTGTTAATTTCATTCTCTATGTCTCTTACTTTTTTTTTTTTTTAGTTCCCATTTTTATCCCTGCCTTTCATGCCTCCTGAGAGATATCCTTGAACCATTCTTATATTTCCTGATGTAATTTGTAACTGTATCAGGTCTGTTATCTCTCCTATTTTGGAAGTCTTGTTATTTTTATTGTTAATTATCTATGGTTGATTTTTTTAAAAATATTTTTTAAGGTTTTATTTATTTTTGAGACAGAGACAGAGCATGAACGGGGGAGGGACAGAGAGAGAGGGAGACACAGAATCGGAAGCAGGCTCCAGGCTCTGAGCCATCAGCCCAGAGCCCGACGCGGGGCTCGAACTCACGGACCGCGAGATCGTGACCTGAGCTGAAGTCGGACGCTTAACCGACTGAGACCCAGGCGCCCCTATGGTTGATTTTTTTAATACTTTGTCTGCTTCGTGTTTTCCATGTACTTCCATGTTTCTTTGAACTTATTTGTTACAATCACTTCAACACATATTCTCTGTGGTCTACTGGATCTATTTTGGTTTGTTTTTTATTGTCTATCATTAATAATTCCTGGTTTTCTTATGTATCATCATCATCATCTTTCATTCATTCATTCATTCATTATCATTATTTGCCCTATTAGTGTATATTATTCTTGGGTATTCTTAGTACATTGTATGATAATGTAATGTGTAACTGCCAGGAAGTTTGATAGCATAGGCCTTAACTTGTGAGTTTAGGAAGGGAGGCATTCCTTTCTGGGCTGCTTCCATGATTCAGACATCATAATCAGAAACAAATATTTCAGGAAAAATAATCATGATTGGAAGCTAATTTACCTTGTTCTTACAATTCTCATTTTTACCACAGAGGCAGAGAGGATGCTGTCATGTGAAGGAGATTTGGAAAATTATAGTTTTGGACATAAAAATCTTTGTGAAAGTATCTGTCTCCTATTGTGTGCCATATTTTGAGATTTTATAGGTATCAGGATCATTTTTCATCATTGTAACAAATTTTGTTGATTAACTTTTTTACCTCTAATGATCAAAAAGTACATTCTCATTATAGAAAACTTGGAAACTTTTGAATGCTTAAAGAAGACAACAAAATATCCATGAAAACCAAACCTGGGGATTTTCTAATTGAACAATGTACCACATTTTATTTAAAATGATGTAGATATATTTGAATACTTTCCTGTATCACTATATTTCCTCAAAACTACATATGTAATTATCAATATAAGATCCATAATTTCAGATTAATATATGTAATTTAACAATTATATTATTGGCAGAAATGTAGGCTGTTTCCAAATTTTTGCTGTTATAAACAATGTTGTAATGCTTTTGCACATAAGTCTTTGACAATGGTTTTATTATTTTTGTAGGAAACATTCCTAAATTTGAATTATTATTAAAGTGTATGAGTTATTGTATATATATATATATACACACACACACACATATACACACACATGCTTTTGACATATCAAACCCAGAAACACTCTTACCATTCTATACAAATTATAGAAATTGTTAATCCGTCATGGTATCTTTTTTCCTTATGAGGTCTACTCAGAATGCTTCTCAACACAGCCATCCACACACTTAAAACATTTAAAAACTACTTTTAGTCTATACTGTCAATTGAGGATCTCAATTGAATTTTATAAAATATTCCCTAATTTCCAAAATTTTACTAATTCATCCATATACCACTCCATTCCTTGGTAGATCTATTAGAATTACTAAGTCCTTATACGTTTAGTACCATCCTTTTTGGACTATATATTGTGAGTGATTCATTTTTCTAGTGAACCTTCCATAAATGATCCATTGGTTGAAATAATGCAGCCGTATAGTACTTTTAAGTATCAATTTTGCCATAAATTTTGAAATAAATTTTGTCATTTCCATATTCATACGCCTATCAAAGAAAAATATTCTCTCTCTTCACACTTTGTGTGTTCAAATGATATTGATACCTCAAGACATATTTATATTTCCTTTATTCAAGTCAGTTATATTTCTTTTTTTAAAGTTTTTATTTAAATTCAAGTTAGTTAACATAGAGTGTAATATTAGTTTCAGGTATAGAATATAGTAATTCAATGTTTCCATACAACAGCTGGTGTTTACCAAAGCAAGTATACTCCTTAATCCCAATCACAGATTTAACCAACTGCCCCACCCACCTCCCCTGTGGTAACCATCAGTTATCCTCATAGTTAAGAGGTCCTTCCTTGGTTTGCCTCTCTTTCTCTTTTTTTCCCTTTGTGCATTTGTTTTGTTTCTTAAATTCCACATATGAGTGAAATCATATAGTATTTGTCTTTCTCTGACTTATTTTACTAAGCATAATACTCCCTAGCATCAGTCATATAATTTCAAATGGCAAGATTTCATTTTTTATGACCAAGTAATATTCCATTGTATATATTTGCCACAATTACTTTATCCATTCATCAGTTGATGGATACTTGGGCTGTTTCCATACTTTGGCTACTGTAGATAAGGCTGCTATAAACAGCAGGGTGCATGCATCCCTCTGAATTAGTATTTTTCTATTCTTTGGGTAAACACCTAGGAGTATCATTGCTGGATTGTAGGGAAGGTCTACTTTTAACACTTTGAGAAAGCTCCATACTTTCTAGAGTGGCTGCAACAGTTCACATTCCCACCAACAGTGCAAGAAGGTTCCCCTTTATCCATATCCTTGCCAACACCTGTTGTTTCTTGTGTTGTTGAGTTTAGCCATTTTGACAGGTGTGATGTGATCATCATCGTAGATTTGATTTGAATTTCTCTGATGGTAAGTAATGATGAGCATCTTTTCATGTGTCTGTTGGTCATCTGGATGTCTTCTTTGGAAAAATGTCTATTCATGTCTTCTGCCCATTTTCTTCACTGGATTATTCATTTTTGGGGTGTTGAGTTTTTTAAGTTTTTATATATTTTAGATACTAACCCTCTATCTGATATTTTGTTTGCAAATAGCTTCTCATATTTCATTGGTTGCCTTTTAGTTTTATTGATCACTTCCTTTGCTGTGCAGTAGCGTTTTTTAAAATGAAGTCCTGGTAGTTTATTTTTGTTTTTGCTTACCTTGCCTTAGGAGATATAACTAGTAAGAAGTTACTAAGGCCAATATCAAAGAAGGTACAGCCTGTATTCTCCTCTAGGATTTTCATGTTTTCAGGTTTCATGCTTAGGTCTTTAATCATTTTTTTTTTAGATTTTTAAAATATACATATATTTTAATTTTTATATTTCTTCTTTTGTTTCAAATGTTTATTTAAATTCTAGTTAGTTGACCTTTGATACATTTTGGATTTATTTTGCTGCATGGTGTAAGAAAGTGGTTCAGTTACATTGTTTTTCATGTTGCTGTCCAGTTTTCCAAGCACCATTTGTTGAAGAGACTGTCTTTTCTCTATTGGCTATTCTTTACTCCTTTGTTGAAGAATAATTGACCATATAATTGTGGGTTCATTTCTGAATTTTCTCTTATGTTCCATTGATGTACATGTCTATTTTTGTGCCAGTACCATACTCTTCTGATAGCTACAGCTTTGTTATACAACTTGAAATCTAGAATTGTGATGCCTCCAGCTTTGTTTTTCTTTTTCAAGTTTGCTGTGGCTATTTGGGATCATTTGTCATTCTATATAAATTTTTGGATTTTTTGTTCTAGCTCTATGAAAAATGCTATTGGTATTTTCATAAGGATTGCATTAAATGTGTAGATAGATTGGGTAGTATAGACATTTTAACAATATTTGTTCTTCCAATCCGTGATCATGGAATGATTTTCCATTTCGTTGTGTCCTCATCAATTTCTTTCATCAGTGCTTTCACCTCTTTGGTTAGGTTTATTCCTAGGTATCTTACTGTTTTTGGTTACAATTTTACATGGGATTTTTTTCTTAATTTCTCTTTCTGCTGCTTCATTATTGGTGTGTAGAAATGCAACAGATTTCTGTACCTTTATTTTGTATCATGCATCTTTAATGAATTTGTATATCTGTTCTAGCAGAGTTTTGTTGGAATCTTTCAGGTTTTCATTGGCAAGTAGTTAAAGTTTAACTACTCCCTTGTCAGTTTGGATGCCTTTTATTTCTTGTTGTTGTTGTCTGAGTGCTGTGGATAGGACATCCAGTACTATGTTCAATAACAGTGGTGAGAGTGGACATCCCTGTCTTGTTCCTGACCATAGAGGAGAAGCTCTCAGTTTTTCCCCATTGAGGATGATATTACCTGTGGGGTTTTCATATATGGCCTTTAATATGTTTAACTATGTTTCCTATAAACCTACTTTTTGAGAGTTTTTATCACGAATGGACTTTGTACTTTGTCAAATGCTTTTTATGTGTCTATTGAATCATATGGTTCCTATCCTTTTATTAATGTGGTGCATCACATTGACTTATTTGTGAGTATTGAACCACCCTTGCAGTGCAGTAGTAAGACCCAGTTGATTTTGTGAGTAATTTTTTAAATGTACTGTTGGATTTGGTTTGCAAGTATTTTATTGGGAATTTTTGCATCCATGTTCATCAGGGATATTGGCCTGTACTTCTTTTTCAGTGGAGTATTTATCTTATTTTGGTATCAGGGTAACGCTGGTCACACAGAATAAATGTGGAAGTTTTCCTTCCGTTTCTATTTCTTGGAATAGTTTGAGAAGAATAGTTATTTACTCTTTAAATGTTTGGTAGAAGTCACATGTGAAGCCATTTGGCTCAGTATTTTTGGGAGTTTTTTTGAACACTGATTCAATTTCCTTGCTGATTATTAGTTTGTTCCAGTTTTCTATTTCTTCTTGTCTCAGTTTTGGTAGTTTATATGTTTGTAGGAGATTATGCATTTTTCCAGGCTTTGGGGAAATGCTCTCCTTGTACATTCCATTGTGTGCTTCTCTCTTTCCCTCTCACCCTACTCTGGGACCACAGGTCCTTCCCTCCACTGTACCCATGATCTCTTTCTCTCCTAAACCACATCTTCACACTTTCTACCTTCTTTCATGTGGCCTCTTCTCTAGGGTCCTCCTTCTCTGCCACCATCTTCCTGTCTCTCAGACCTTCTCATCTTTTTCTTTTGTAATGAAACTAATGTGTTCTATCAGTGACAAAAGACACTTTGACAAAAGAGCCACTTCAAACCCCAGTATTCAGAAAGAGTATGAGAGCTTGCAATATAAATGTTTAACATGTAAAATCATATCTTATATGTCTGGATGTGTGACATTTTATTTGTAATCATGTCTATTCCCATATACACACATACTATATGTAATTATATGTAAATACACAGTATGCATACAGTGTGTATAGATAATAGTCAATATATTTATGAATTTACTTGCATGTCTTTGATGTAAGGATTGAGAGCCAGTTTGTAATCTTATAATTACTTTTCATTGTATTGTGATTTCCTCTTTAAATATTTTACATTTACTTACATTTACTTTTATATTTAACTTACCTTTGTAAGAGATTCTCTAATGTATTAAAATGCTAAATGGTATTTTGAAAGATTGATATGTGAAAATAGTTTTTTAAATATTCTCCAATATGGATGATAAAGAATTCAAGTCCCAATTTTTTCACTTCTTATACATAGAAATATTTTGTTATGACAAAAGAATAATTTTTAAAATTTGTTCTCATTTTGTTGGAAGATAGCTGCCAAACTAAAAATTAAAAAAAAATAACCTGATGCATATTTATCACTAGAGTAACAAGTAGTATAAAGATAGTGGCAGTCTTTCAAACAGCAAAAATTAGAATTGATAATCCTTCCAAAGGTATGAAAAATGTATCTTCTGGCAAGGATGTGGAACAACAGGAGCTCTAATACACTACTGGTGGGAGTGCCAAATGGTACAGCCACTTGAAATTTAGTTTTGAGGCTTCTTACAAAACTAAACACATTCTTGTCATATGATCCACCCCTGCACTCCTCAGTATTAGCTCAAAAAATTTTTAAAGTTATATCGACACAAAATACTGCACATGAATGTTTAAAGTACATTTCTTCATAATTGCCAAAACTTGGAAGCAACCAACATGTCATTTGGTAGGTGCATAGATGAACTATGGTAGAATGACTCAATGGAATATTATTGTATGCCAAAATTAATTGTGCTCTCAAGGGTGAAAAGACATGGAGGAGACTTAAAACCATAGCTCTGTGCTGACAGCTCAGAGCCTGGAACCTGCTTCAGATTCTGTGCCTCCCTCTCTCTCTACCCCAACCCACTCGCATTCTGTCTCTGTGTCTCCCAAAAATAAATAAACATCAAAAAAATTTAAAAACATATTTTAAAAATTGTGTGGACATTTTTCATTTGTTTCATAATTAGCTAAACAAAATATTGATTAAAAAGAGAAAACTTTTATTTTTTTATTTTTTAAAGGTTTTTGAACAATGAATTAAAATGAAATAAACTTTGGGATCAAAAGTTAGATTTATTGAATTACTGGGAGCATCCAACAAGAGCCAGTTGCATGTTTTAAATTTTTTATGCGTTTAAAATGGTTTAAGTTATTATTCCAATAAAATAAGTATTTTACCAGGCTAACTTGGTAATATGAAAGAATTATGCCACATTGTGAAAAATTACATAATTAAAAAATATGAAGGTTAATGATGATAAGACACTATAAATTATTATCACATTTTAGCATTATATTTACTATATTAAATTTTAATTAAGCTCAGTGCAAATTTGTCATTTAAATAATTGAGAAATTAATTTGATAAAAATAGGAGTATTTCACTATGCTTGTGCAGAAAATACAGGCTGTTATTATTATCCTGAGTGAACTCCTAATTGGGAAGTAGGTAGATCAACTTTAAAATTTTAAAACAAAATAATTCTATTAGTTGTTAATACTTAACAAAAATTCTCAGTATACAATCTGTGTAATTTCTTTTTTCAATATTTTGAGTTCTGCTACATTTTATCTGCAGATTTTGTAGTTATCTTATTGTAAGTCTTTTTTACTTTTTAAAAACTCCATGGTGCTCTCAATCTGTAAATTTGTTTATGATTCCATGAAGTTATTGTGTACAAAATAGGTCTATGGAGGAAAAAGGTAATCTAGATTTGGAGTGGTCAGAAATGAAGGGGTATTTGGCAAGAGGGTTAAGATGGTGGATGAGTAGTGTGATCCTAGGCTTGCCTCCTCCCACCGACAGCTAAATAAATATCAAATCATTCTGAATATCCAATAAATTGATCAATAGTCTTAAAGAACAGAGCTGCATGTCTACAAACAGAAAAAAATGACCCATGAAAGGTAGGAAGTGCAGAGAATTGATTTGTGGAAGAAAAGAGCCAGGGGTGTTGTGGTGGGGAGGGAGGGAGCTCTGATCACAGAGAAGTAAGCTAGAGAGAAAGAGAAAGAGAAAGAGTGAAAGAGAGAAAAAAAAAAGAAAGTGAAACCATGCGCAGGGGACTCCACAAGAAAACTGTCCCCCAAAACCATTGACAGGAAAAAAGGAGAGGGTTTCAATACCACTAGTTTTTTATAAACAGCAGAACACACAGTCTGAAGTTTCAGAGGTCAGTGCCTGGCACTGATCCAGTGAAGAAGCAAGGTGGAGCCCCAGGAGTAGTTGGAGAGGTCTGAGGATCCCCTGTGTTGCAGAGAGGAGAAGCCATTCCCCTACTTGAAGTGCATTTGGTAGAGGTGATACAGCCTCTCCAAGTGCAAAGGACCATGCAGGTGCCATTGAGCTGCCCCATAGGAATAAAGATGCCGGCTGAGGACAGTAAACCCTGGCACCACCTGTGTATTGCAATTTACCAAAAACTCCAAGCTGCTGCCACTGTGTAGTCTCATAGCTGTTTTCTGGGATAAACTGGCACTGGCCACAGCGCAGTGAGACCTTCCCCCGGAAGGTTCTGAGCTGCAGGGGTCTCTCATGTGTGGGGTTTTGAAATACTGCTGCACCTGAGATAAAACATAGGAATGCTGTGCCACCTAGGCAGGCAGAAATCTCAGTCAAGGACAAAGTGAAGGTGGGGATCTGATGGAAGCCAAAGACAGAGGGAACTCTGTCAGAAGAGCTGACAGAGGAGGGGTGATCATTTGCTCATCTGTGAGGGCATGAATTTCCTGCTCCATAGACTAGAGAGCAGGGCAAGACTTTTTTTTTTTTTGCTTTTATGAATTTTATTTTATTTTTTATTAATTAAATATAATTTATTGTCAAATTGGTTTCCATACAATACCCAGTGCTCATCCCAACAAGTGCCCTTCTCCATGCCCATCAGCCACTTTCCCTTCTCCCCACCCTCCATCAACCCTCAGTTTGTTGTATTTAAGAGTCTCTTGTGGTTTGCCTCCTTCCCTCTCTGTAACTTTTTTTCCACCTTCCCCTCCCCCATGGTCTTCTGTTAAGTTTCTCAGGATCCACATATGAGTGAAAACATATGGTATCTGTCTTTCTCTGCCTGACTTATTTCACTTAGCATAATACCCTCCAGTTACATTCACATTGCTATAAGCATTGGGCTATGGTGGTATAGTGGTGAGCATAGCTGCCTTCCATCCATGTTGCTGTAAATGGCCAGATTTCATTCTTTCTCATTGCCATGTAGTACTCCATTGTATATATAAACCACATCTTCTTTATCCATTCATCAGTTGATGGACATTTAGGTTCTTTCCATAATTTGGCTATTGTTGAAAGTGCTGCTATAAACATTGGGGTACAAATGCCCCTATGCATCAGTACTCCTGTATCCCTTGGGTAAATTCCTAGCAGTGCTATTGCTAGGTCATAGGGTAGGTCTATTTTTAATTTTTGGAGGAACCTCCACACTGTTTTCCAGAGCTGCTCCACCAGTTTGCATTCTTACCAACAGTGCAGGAGGGTTCCTGTTTCTCCACAACCTCGCCAGCATCTATAGTCTCCTGATTTGTTCACTTTAGCCATTCTGACCAGCGTGAGGTGGTATCTCAGTGTGGTTTTGATTTGTATTTCCCTGATGAGGAGTGACGTTGAGCATCCTTCCATGTGTCTGTTGGCCATCTGGATGTCTTCTTTGGAAAAGTGTCCATTCATGTCTTCTGCCCACTTCTTCACTGGATTATTTGTTTTTTGGGAGTGGAGTTTGGTGAGTTCTTTATAGATTTTAGATACTAGCCCTTTATCCAATATGTCATTTGCAAATATCTTTTCCCATTCTGTAGGTTGCCTTTTAGTTTTGTTGATTGTTTCCTTTGCAGTGCAGAACCTTATATCTCGATGAGGTCCCAATAGTTCATTTTTGCTTTTAATTCCCTTGCCTTTGGGGATGTGTCACGTAAGAAATTGCTGCAGCTGAGGTCAAAGAGGTTTTTCCCTACTTTCTCCTCTAGGGTTTTGATGATTTCTTGTCTCACATTA
This sequence comes from Panthera uncia, assembly GCF_023721935.1. Lineage (NCBI taxonomy): Eukaryota > Metazoa > Chordata > Mammalia > Carnivora > Felidae > Panthera > Panthera uncia. The sequence goes on from NC_064817.1 coordinate 28,123,376, forward strand.
GGTCCTTCATCCATTTTGAGTTTATTTTTATGTATGGCATAAGAAAGTGGTCTAGTTTCATTCTTCTGAATGTTGCTGTCCAGTTCTCCCAGCACCATTTTTTAAAGAGACTGTCTTTTTTTCATTGGATACTCTTTCTGCTTTGTCAAAGATTAGTTGGCCATGCATTTGTGGGTCTAATTCTGGGGTCTCTATTCTATTCCATTGGTCTATGTGTCTGTTTTTGAGGGCAAGCAGTTTTCACCCCTATCCCACCAGCACTGATTGACCTCAGTGAACTAAACAGCGCCACCATGTGGATAATGGAGCCATTACACCTAGCCCTGTTGCCTTGCACCCTCCAGACACATCTCCATTAGGGCAAATTCAACTGAGAATCAGAGCAACAGGCCCTTCCCCCATAAGAACAGCTCAACACCTCTAATACACTAAGTCTACTGATCATAGAATTCTGCAAAGCTTTAGCTGTAGGGGAAGCAAGATGTAGCTTCCTTTGGGTTTTTTTTTTTTTTTTTTTTGGTTTGGTTGTTTGGTTTTTTGTTTCTGGTTTAGTTTTAGTTTTTTTTTTTTTTTCTTGAATACAGAACAAGCAATTTATTTTATTTTATTTTTAAAAAATTTTTATCTTTTTATTCTTTTTTCTATCAAACTTCTCTTAACAAGAGAACCAAAACACATCTAGGATCTAACTTCATTTATTATTTTTAAATTTTTATTTTATTATTATTATTTTTTCCTCCAAAATAACAACATAGAGGAATTGACTCCAAAAGAAAGAACAGTAAGAAATGATGGCAGGGATTTAATCAACACAGATATAAGTAGGATGTCTGAACTAGAATTTAAAACAATTCTAAGAATTCTAGCTGGGCTTGAAAAAAATCATAGAAGACACAAAAGAATCCCTTACTGCATAGATAAAAGAGGTAAAATCTAGTCAGGTGAAAATTTAAAATGCTATAACCAAGATGCAAACCTGAATAGGTGAAAGAAGAGAGAGGATGGACAAAACAGAGGAATGAATTAGTGATATAGAAGATAAAATTATGGAAAATAATGAGACTGAAAAGAAGAGAGAAACAAAGGTATAGAGCACGAGGGTAGACTTAGGGAACACAGTGACTTATTAAGATGGAATAACATTCGTATCATAGGAATCCTAGAAGATGAAGAGCATCAAAAAAGGGCAGAAGATTTATGTGAGCAAATTATAGCTGAAAACTTCCCTTATCTGGGGAAGGACACAGACATCAAAACCCAAGAAACACAGAAAACTCCCATTAAATTCAACAAAAGTCAGCTATTGCCGAGGCATAACATAGTCAAATTCACAAAACACACAGGAAAGGAAAGAATCCTGAAAGCAGCAAGGGAAAAAAAGTCCTTAACCTACAAGTGAAGCTATATCAAGTTTGCAGCAAGTCTGTCCACAGATACCTGGCAGGCCAGATGGGAGTGGCAGGATATATTCAACGTGCTGAATGGGAAAGATATGCAGTAAAGAATACTTTATCTGGCAAGGCTGTCATTCAGAATAAGAGAAATAAAGAATTTTCCAGACAAACAAAATCTAAAGGAGTTTGTGACAACTAAACCAGCCCTGCAAGAAATATTAAGGGGGACGTTTTGAGTTGGGGGGGAGACCAAAAGTGACAAACACTAGAGAGGAACAGAGACCCTCACCAACTTCACAGATAAACAGAAACACCAACTTTACATGTAAAAAAAATGGCATTAAAGTCATATCTTTCAATAATCACCCTGAATATAAATGGATTAAATGCTCCAATCAAAAGACATAGGGTATCAGAATAGATAAAGAAAAAAGACCATTCTATATGCTATCTACAGGAGGCTTATTTTAGATCTAAAGACATTGGTAGTTTGAAAGTAGGAGAGAAAGAACCATCTGTCATGCTAATATACTTATATCAGACTAACTAGATTTTAAAATCAAGATGTAACAAGAGAGGAAGATGAACATTATGTCATAACTAAGGGGTCTATCCATCAAGAAGATCTAATGATTATAAACATTTATGATATAATTTGGAATTCCTATATATATATATGTAATATATTAATAACAAACATAATAACACATAAATGAATAACATATATAAATAAATATAGCACATATAAAAATATTATTAAATATATTTAACATATATAATATATGATATATAATAAATATATAAAATAAATTAATATACATTAATAACAAAAATAGTAATATAAAGAAATAACAAACATAATATTTTATAATTGATAATGATACAATGATAGTAGGGGACTTTAATACCCCACTTACAACAATGGGCAGATCATCTAATCAGAGAAGCAACAAGGAAATAATGGTTTGAATGACAAACTGGGCAGGATAGAATTAATAGATACATTCAGAAATTCCATCCTAAAACAGCAGAATACACAGTTTTCAAGTGCATACAGAACACTCTTCAGAATTGATAACATACTGGGTCACAAATCATCCCTCAACCAGTACAAACAGATTGAGACATCATAATGCCCATATACAAAAGACACATGACTAATATCATCCTCAATGGGGAGAATCTGAGAGCCTTTCCCATATAGTCAGGAATCAGACAAGGATGTCCACTCTCACTATTACCACCTAACATATTTCTGAGGGTCTAGCCTCAGCCATCAGACAATAAAAATAAATAAAAGGCATCCAAATCATCAAGGAAGAAGTCAAACTTTCACTATTTGCCAACAACATGATACTCTATGTAGAAAGCCTGAAAGACTCCACGAAAAAATTGCTAGCACTAATACATGAATTCAGCAAATTCAGAGGATATAAAACCAACATACACAATTTGGTGGCTTTTCTATACACCAATAACAAAGCAGGGGAAAAAAATCAAAGAATCGATCACATGTGCAATTTCATCAAAAACAATTACATACCTAGCAGGAAATGTAACCAAAGAGGTCAAAGATCTGTACTCTGAAAACTATAGAACACTGGTCAAAGAAATTGAAAAGGACACAAAGCAATGGAAAAGCATCCCATGCTCATGGATTGGAAGGGTAAACATTATTAAAATGTCTACATTATCCAAAGCAACCTACACATTTTGTGCAATCCCTATCAAAATACCAACAGAATTTTTCACAGAGCTAGAACAAACAATCCTAAAATTTGTGTGGAACCACAAAAGACCCCAAACAGTAATCCTGAAAAAGAAAAACAAAATTGGAGGTATCACGATTCCAGATTTCAAGCTATATTACAAAGCTGCAGTCATCCAGACAGTATGGTACTGGTATGAAAACATACACACAGATCAGAGGAACAGAGTAGAAAACCCAGAAATGGATGTGCAACTACATGGTTATCTCATATTCAACAAAACAGGAAAGAACAACCAAGGAAAAAAGACAGTCTCTTCAACAAATGGTGTTGAGAAAACTGGATAGCAACATGCAAAAAAATAAAACAACCACTTTCTTACACTATACATAAAAATAAAGTAAAAAAGGATGAAAGACCTAAATGAGATAGGAAATCATCAAAATCCTAGAGAACACAGGCATTAAGCTCTTTAACCTCAGCCATAGCAACTTCTTAGGAGACAGTCGCAGGAGGCAAGGGAAACAAAAGCAAACATGAACTGCTGGGACTTCATCAACATAAACAGATTTTGCGCAGTTTTCAGAGTACAGATCTTTTACCTCTTTGGTTACATTTCCTGCTAGGTATGTAATTGTTTTTGATGAAACAATCAACAAAACTAAAAGGCAGCCTAAAGAATGGGTGAAGATATTTGCAAATGAAATATCTGATAAAGGGTTAGAATCCAAAATCTATAAAGAACTTACCAAACTCCATATCCCCAAAACAATAATCCAAGGAAGAAATGGGCAGAAGACATGAATAGACACTTTTCCAAAGAACACATCCAGATGGCAAATAGACAAATGAAAAGATTCTCAACATCACTCATCATCAGGGAAATAAAAATCAAGACCATGATGAGATACCACCTCATATATGTCAGAATGGCTAAAATGAACAACACAAGAAAAAACAGGTGTTGGCAAGGATGCAGAGGAAGGGGAACCCTCTTACACTATTGGTTGGGATGCAAACTGGTGCAGTCCCTACAGAGAACAGTATGGAGGTTCCTCAAAAAAACTAAAAATAGAACTACCCTATGATCCAGCAATTGCACTAGTAGATATTTACCCAAAGGATACAAAAATACAGATGTGAAGGTCTGCATGCACCGCAATGTTTATAGTCACATCATCAATAATAGCCAAACTATGGAGAATACCCAAGTGTCCATCAACTGATGAATGGATAAAGAAGATGTGGTATATGTACAATGGAATATTACTCAGCCATCAAAAAGAACAAAATCTTGCCATTTGTAATGACATGGATGGAGCTAGAGTGTATTATGATAAGCTAAATAATAAGTCAGAGAATTGACAAATAGCATATAATTTCACTCATATGTGGAATTTAAAAAACAGAAAAAAATGAACATATGGGAGGGGTGGAAAAGAGTGAGGGAAACAAACCATAAGAGACTCTCAATGATAGAGAACAGACTGAGAGTTGATGGAGAGGGGGGTTTGAAATGGTAGATGGGTGATAGGTATTAAAGAGGGTACTTATGATGAGCACTGGGTGGTTTGAAATGGTAGATGGGTGATAGGTATTAAAGAGGGTACTTATGATGAGCACTGGGTATTGTATGTTAAGTGATGAACCACTGAACTCTACTCCTAAAACCGGTATTGCATTGTATTTTCACTAACTAAAATTTAAGTTAAAATTTTTAAAAAAGAAAAAAAAAAAGACATGAAGGGGTATTAGAGGTATCACATATCGGGAACAAAAACATAAGTCCCACAACATTCTGCCTAGAAGAGAAACCCAAGAACATCTTCAGCCATTCTTCTTTTGGTCAGGGATAGTGACATACAGAAATGAATGTAATTAAAGAAGTCTCTTGTCTAAAATAACATACAAAGTGGGAACAGTAGCCAGATTCTCTTGGGAGGTTAGGATATTTCACAGTTCTGAATGTTAGCAACTGAAAATGCCTACAGACGATGAAGCATCTGAAGATGAGTCAGATTCATTTTCTTTAAACAGTGAAAGAACCTACATTTTCAAATAAGACAGTATAACGATTTCTGTACACTATGGAAGATCTTGATTTGGTGAATCATGAAAAACTTCATCTATTGTAGAATCTGATATAAAACAAAATTGACCCCATTCTTTTGGACTGAACTTAAATACTAGTAGGTAAGAATGTGATAGATTTTTTAAATGTAAAAACAGATAAAAATAACTATTTGCATAGTTTACTAGTTTATCCAAATAGTGCCATAGTTACTGGTTTGCACTGAAATGACAACAACCTGTGATCAGGAAGTATTCAGTGACAGTTGTTTAAGAATTGTTTTAGTTTATTATTATATTGTACACCTGAAACTAATATGACACTGTATGTTAACTATCTGGAATTAAAATAAAATCTTAAAAAAAGAACAAAAAAGCATAGTTTTAGTCTTTCCATATTTTTCATTTCTCCCCGTGATACGTACTTTTGCATGGGGAACACTGTGAAAAAGAACCTTTGCTAGTTATAGTTCTCTTTAGACTTTTAAACATTTCTGGTAGATTATAAGCATATCTTTAAAAATTTAGTTTCCAAAATAATGTTTCTACATATTTAAATTAAGAGTACAAATAATGTTTAATATTTTAGAAGTACCTCACAATCTGGAAAGTAGCAATTACACCTGAATAGTAGGAAGTAAGCAAAAAAATGGACCCTGAGTGTACAAAAATCAATGCTATCCACCAATGAATGCACTTTATGCATTTTCTTTTTAAACTATACTGTGTTTAATTGTTTTTAATCAGATCCTGTTTGCTCTAATTTTGTACATAAACTGACAAACTTAATTATTTGATTTCTAAATTTCTAGTAGCTTAAAAACAGCAAAGCGGCTGAGACCATTAGGGAGGAAACCAGCTATAACAAATATGTACAATGAAGTAAGTAGTCTGGGCCTACTAGTAAAGGGTGAAATATCTTTGAACACAATAGATCTTGAAGAAATTATGTATAATAAATAAATTCATTAATTCCTTTAAAAGCTTGTTCATTCTGTGCCTTCCTTAGGGGAATTTAAGGCATGTTACAAGAATATATAAAATTAGCAAGGGTGAAAGGGGCGGAAAGTGTGTGGGAATGGTCCAGGAGAGATGTCTGCCTTAGTAACACCCAAGTACTGAAAGTTTGTTTCCTCTATCACTTGGTGGCTCCTTTGAACAAATCCCTTTTAGAACATAATTTGCCTAGGAAACCTAAATGTGCCTGTCTAATAAAAATTATATAACTGAACTTGTCTCCCTTTTCATTGTGACTGACAGTTAAATGGGACAAATTTAAACTTGATTATTACACAACTATGTAAATCCCTTATGGACAATATGTATGTTTTTCTTTCCCTTGAGTTTTTGTTAATTTTTCTCTGATCCTACTCTTCACTATTTTTCTGTTATTTCCATTAGTGTCATTTTCTTTCTTTTCTTTTTAATGAACTTTTTGTAAATCAATGTAGGGTATCAATAAATAAATGAAAATGACCTCTCAAAAATACAATAACACACATATTGGAAGTTTGAGAAAAATCTAATTACACGTATATGCAGGCAATTTCAACTTAATATATCTATCAGATTTTTTAAAATTTTTAAAATTTTTATTTTTTTAATGTTTATTTATTTTTGAGAGAGAGACAGAGTGTGAGTGGGGGAGGGGCAGAGAGAGAGAGGGAGATAGAGAATCTGAAGTAAGCTCCAGGCTCTGAGCTGTCACCACAGAGTCTGAGGCAGGGCTGAACCCATGAACTGTAAGAGAAATCATGACCTGAGCCGAAATCTGAACCGACTGAGCCACCCAGGCACCCCACATATCGGATTATTTTAAAGGTGTATCTACTTTAACTTTTTGTTAAATGTTTCCTTAAATTTTAACTATAAAAACAAATATATCTACATTTCTTTAAAATTTCAAATGTATAGCTAATTTTCAACCTATTAGACTGGTATAAGAAACTAGCACCTATGCTAACATTGTCCAGTATAATTTTCTGCTACACACATAGTAGAATAGCTTTAAAATAAAAAGACCGTCACCTCCAAATGCTGGCAGGATTTACAGCAACTTGACTACTTTCATATACTTTTGGTGGAAGGATAAAATGATATATCAATTTAAAAATCAGTTTAAAAAGTCTGGCAATTTGTCATAAGTTTAAACATACACATAGATTATGATTGAGCAATTTCATTCCTAGATATTTACCCAAGAGAAATGAAAACGTATGTCCACAAAAAAGACATGTTTAAGAATCTTCAGAGCTACTTTATTTTCAAGAGCTATATTAACCTTTTTTTAAACGCAGATTTAAAAAAAAGTTAATATTCCTTTCTCAAAAACCCATTGCTTGTCAGTTTACTAAGAGAGCTAATCAAAGTTTATATATTTATAGTTATATTGCCTATTATATTATAATTATCTTTTTCTCATAATAGTATATCTAATGAAATCAAGATTTCTTCACACTAATTATGCAAAGAAATAAAGGATTCGAGTATGACTAACCAACATTGATTTCTGTCTTGTTACATGAATACTATCTACCTGGAAAGCTGTAGCTGCACTGATGCCTAAATACATTATCAGTGACAGAAATTTGCAAAGAGGAATACAGGAGTAAAAATCAATCAATCATCAATCAATCAATCTGGAAACATAAACAAACTAATACAATTTTAAGATTCATTGGGGGTGGAGTAGGAGATGGCAGAGTAGGAGGACTCTAGGCTGCTCTCATCCCACGAACAAAACTATATAACTATCAAATCATCCTAAATACCCCAGAAATTGATGTGAAGAATGACAAAGCAAACTCCACAACTAAAGGGAGAGAAGAGGTCACATCAAAGAATGTAGGAAGTGTGGAGATGTGGTTTAGGGAAGAAAGAGATCATGGGTGCTGTGGAAGAAAGGAGCTGTGGTCCTAGAGAAGGGTGAGAAGGAGAGAGAGGAAACAAAGGGGGATGCACAAAGAGCATTTCCCCAAAGCCACTAGCTTGGAATAGAGAGGGGCTGAATTTCATGAGTTCTTGCAGCCAATGGGGCTTAGACACTGGAGTTTTAAAGATCAAGGGCTTGGCTGGGATAGAGCCTAGAGGGCACTGCACTGGTCCTGAAGAGAAGTCAAGAAAAACAATCTGGGGACAGACAGCATGGAAAGAGCATTGAGAAAATGCCTGGGGCACACAATGGGGAGATTATTCCCTGTTCTCTTTTTATTCTCAGAAAGATTGTTCTCTTTTCTGAGAGACAGCATTCATGGAGATGCCTCTCCTGGAACAAAGGAGCCGGTTGGTGCCATTCCCTTCTCCCACCACACCTCAGCATAAACACAGAGCCACCTGAGTGAAGCAGCTCACAGACACTGGTTGCCCAACTTACTTATACCAAGCACCTCCTTCCTGTGCTTTGGCAGGACTACGCTTATCAATCAAGCCTGCCTCAGTCCCAGCATAGCCGACCCCTCTCCCAGAAGACCAACACAAATACCTGTACACACCACGTCTCCAGAGCAGAGTGTTCTATAGGGCCTCAGTTTTGGTGGAGTTGGTTTCAGGTCTCATTTCACAAGCAGACCAGAACACATCTAGTTAAAACTCACCACATTCAGGTCAAGGACCAAACACTGCTCACAGCAGGAAATGGATGCCTCTGCAGATAACTGGCCTGAAGGATAGAGCAGCCACAACCCTACAGCAGACACACAGAGCACATGCCAGAGACACTCCCTGAAGCACCAGGACCTGGGCACTACACATCCTCTTCTTTAAAATGTCATTACTTTCAGGATCAGGAGGCATAACTGGCTTTTCTAATACACTGCAGGCAGAGACTTAGACAAAAATGCCAAAATGGAGGAACTTATCCCAAATGGAAGAAGATAAGGCCACAGCCAGAGAGCTAAGCAAAACATATATAAGTAATATCCCTGAGGGAGAATTTAAAGCACAATCATAAGGATACTCACTGGGCTTGAGAAAACAATAGAAGACATCAGGGAGACGCTTACCATTGAGATAAAAGAATTAAAAAGTATCAATCAGAGATAAAGAGTGCATAAACGAGATTGTAAATAGGCTTGATGCAGTGGACAGCAGGCTGGGAGAAACAGAGGAATGAATTATTGACCTAGAATACAAAATAATGGAAAATAATGAAGCTGAACAAAAGACAGAAAGAGGAATTATGCAACATAAGATAGACTTAGGGAACTCAGTGACTGCATCAAATATAATAACATTTATATTCTAAGAGTTCCAGAAGAAGAAGAGAGAGAAAAGAGGGAAGAAGGTTTATTTCAAGAAATAATAGCAGAAAACTTCCCTATCCTGGGGAAGGAAACAGACATCCAGATCCAGGAGACAGAGAACTCCCACCAACATCAATACAAGCAGTCCAACAATGAGACATGATTTATTTAAGTATGCAAAATATAGTAATAAAGAAAAAAATCTTATAAGCAGCAGGACAAAAGAAGTCCTTAACTTACAAGGGAAAAAACTCTAAGGTTAGTTGGAGATTTCTGAACAGAAACTTGGAAAGCCAGAAGGGAATGGCATGATATATTCAAAGTGCTGAATGGGAAAAATCTGAAGCCAGGAATACTCTATCCAGCAAGCCTATCATTCAGAATAGAAGAAGGGGTAAAGAGCTTCCCGGGCAAACAAAAACAAAATCAAAGGAGTTTTTGATTACTAAACTAGTAAGAAATATTAAAGGGGACTCTCTGAGTAAAGAGACCAAAAGTAACAGTATAAAGGTTGGAAACACATAAGCAGTAAAAATGAGTATTTCTGTAAAAAAATCTGTGAAGGAACTCACAAAATAAAGAGATAAAATATAATAACATATACATAAAATGTAGGGAGGAGAGACAAAGAAAAACAAAAGGAGTTCGTCACCACCAAAGTAGCCCTGCAAGAAATATTAAAGGGAACTCTGAGTGCAAAGGAGAGACCAAAAGTGATAAAGAAGAGAGACTCAAAGAACATCTCCAGAAACAATGATAAAATAAGTAGTAAAATGGCAACAAATAAATATCTATCAATAATTACTTTGAATGTAAATGGACTAAATGCTCCAATCAAAAGACTTAGGGTATCAGAATGCATAAAAAAACAAGATCTATCTATATGCTGCCTACAAGGGACTCATTTTAGACCTAAAGATACCTGAAGATTGAAAGTGAGAAGATGGAGAAACATTTATCACACAAACAGATGTCAAATGAAGCCAGAGTAGCAATACTTTTATCAGACAAACTAGACTTTAAAACAAAGACTGTAAAAAGAAACAAAGGAAGGCATTATATAATCATAAAGTAGACAATCCAACAAGAATATATAACAATTATAAATATTTATGCACCCAACATGGGAAGATCCAAATATATAAAGCAATCAATAACAAACATGTGGGAACAAATTGATATTAACACAAAAACAGTAGGGGATTTTAACACCCCATTTCCATAAATGGGCATATTAACTTAACAGAACATCAACAAGGAAATAATAGCTTTGAATGACACACTAGATCAAGTGAACTTAACAGATACATTCAGGACATTCCATCCTAAAACAGCAGAATACACATTCTTTTCAAGTGTACCTGGAACATTCTCCAGAACAGATCGCATATTAGGTCCCTACAAAACAGGCCTCAATACATACAAAAAACCTGAAGTCATACCATGCACCTTTTCTGACCACAAAGTTGTGAAACTAGAAGTCAATCACATTGAAAAAAAAATCTGGAAAGACCACAAATACTAGAAGTTAAACAACATACTACTAAACGATGAATGGGTCAAACAGGAAATCAAAGGAGAAATAAAAACACATGGAAACAAAGGAAAATGAAAACACAATGGTCCAAAACCTTTCAGCAAAAGCACTCCTAAGAGGGAAGTTTATAACAATAAAGGTCTACTTCAAGAGGCAAGAAAAATCTCAAATGCACAACCTAACCTGACACCTAAAGGAGCTATAAAAGAACAACAAACAAAGCCTAAAACCAGCAGAAGGAAGGAAATAATAAAGATTAGACAGAACTTTAAAAAAATTTTTTGAATGTTTATTTTTGAGGGAGAGAGAGACAGAACATGAGCGGCGGGGGAGGGGCAGAGAGGGAGACACAGAATCCGAAGCAGGCTCTAGGCTCTGAGCTGTCAGCACAGAGCCTGACGGGGGGCTCGAACTCACGAGCAGTGAGGTCATGACCTGAGCCGAAGTTGGATGCTCAACCGACTGAGCCACCCAGGCGCCCCTAGACAGAACTTTTTAAAGAAAACATCCAGATGGCTAACAGACACATGAAAAGATGCTCAACATCACTCATCATCAGGGAAATACAAAGCAAAAGTGCAATGAGATACCACCTCACACTTGTCAGAATGGCTAACATTAACAACTCAGGAAACAACAGACATTGGAGAGGATGCAAAGAGGAACTCTTTTGCACTGCTGGTGGGAATGCAGACTGGTGTAGCCACTCTGGAAAACAGTAAGGAGGTTCCTCAAAAAAATTAAAAATAGAATGGCCCTACAACTCAGCAATTGCACTACTAGGTATTTATCCAAAGGGTAAAAAATGCTGATTTGAAGGCACACATGCACCCCAATGTTCATAGCAGTGCTATTAACAATAGCCAAATATTGGAAAGAACCCAAAAGTCCATCGACTGATGAATGGATAAAGAAGATGTGGTATACACACACACACACGCACACACACACACACACAATGGAATTTTACTTGGCAATCAAAAACAATAAAATCTTTCCTTTTGCAATAACATGGATGGAACTAGAGGGTATTATGCTAAGGAAAATTAGTCAGTCAGAGAAAGACAGATATCATATGATTTCACTCTTGTAATTTGACAAACACAACAGATGAACATAGGGGAAGGGAAGGAAAATAGGATAAAAACACAGAGGGAGGCAAACCAATAGAGACTCTTAAATACAGAGAACAAACTCAGGTTGCTGGAGGGGAGGTGGGTTGGGGATGAGTTAAATCAGTGATGGACATTAAGGAGGGCACTTTTTGGGATGAGCACTGGGTGTCATATGTAACAGATGAATCACTGGGTTCTACCCCTGAAGTCAAGACTACACTGTATTTTAACTAACTTGAATTTAAGTTAAAAAAAAAAAGATTAGAGCAGAAATAAGTGACATAGACACTAAAAAATAATAATAATAACAATAGAACAAATCAATGAATCCAGGAGCCGGTTCTTTGACAAAATGAATAAAATTGATAAATCTCTAGCTGGACGTATGAAAATAAAAACAGAAAGGGCTTAAAGAAATAAAATCACAAATGAGAGAGGAGAAATAACAAACATCACAGAAATATAAACAATTATAAGAAGCAGTGGGTTAAGCTATGAAAAAGCTAAATGTTAAAGATTTCTGAATTTAGGCTTTATCATAACATGCAGCTAGCTGGGCTGTGAAACCCCAGCTGTGTGTGGTTGGGAATGTCCCATGGTTAGTTACAATGTGATATCATTTCGTCATAAGGTTTGCTCAATAACTATGATTTTCTTGTTTGTCTTTTTTTCCTTTTGTCTCTTAGTTTTTGTATTTGCTGTGTGCTAAATTTTTATATTTTGTACAGTGCTTGGAAGGCATTTTGGAAATGAAAGGAAAGGATCTGATCTCTAGCAAATACAAATCTTTGCCCTCTATGGAACTTTAAAAGTGGAGGAGAACTTTCCACACGTGGCTCTCACAACAACCTAGCGAGAGAGGACAGGAATGATTATTCCCATTTTATAGGGAAAACTCATATTTTGTGACTAACTCAAATCAGAGATAGAAAATGGAAGACACTGGATTCACACCCTGATAATCCTTTCCATAATCCAACCTGCTTTCCATCATTCATAGGTATAATTAAAACATTTACGAAGTAAAAGAAAAAATTTCATGTGAGTTAGTATAATTTTATGATTTTATTTATCAGTAAAGACTAATTCTGTACAAGTGAGGTAAATTTTTATGTCTTTTTAGTAATATCATTTAGTGTTCAGTATATAATTATATATATTTTTACACGTTTTCCTCTAAATTCCAGTTAATATACACTGTAATAGTAGTTTCAGTTGTATCATTTAGTTATTCAACACTTCCATATATCACCCAGTTCTTACAAGTGCACTCTTTAATCGCCATCACCTATTTAACTAAGCCCCCAACAACCTTCCCTCTGGTAACCACCAGTTTCTTCTCTATAGTTAAGAATCTGTTTCTTGGTTTGCTTCTCTCTCTTTTTTTAACCTATGCTCATTTTTTTTTGTTTCTTAAATTCCACATACGATCGGAATCATATTGTATTTGTCTTTCTCTGACTTATTTCACTTAGCATAACACTCTGTCGTTCCATCCATGTCACTGCAAATGGCAAGATTTCATTATTTGTTGTGGCTAATATTCCATCACATATATGTGTATATATGTGTATACGCCACTTCTTTAATTCACTCATCAGTCAACAGATGGACATATGGGCTGTTTCCATAACTTGACTATTTTTGTTTTAATTTTGATTTTCAGGGGTTTAAATTCAAGTATGGTGAATATTCATTCACTGCCCAAGTTCTGTCTGATTCTTATTGTGACACTTGGATTGAATAAACCATCCCTGCTTTCCTGGAGAGAAATAATAATTGTATGTGGCTGACCACTAGCACTTATATTCCAAGATATTACTAAAATATCAGACATTGCCTTAGTAGATTTGACAACACATTTGGGTCTGAGGTAGACCAGGAAACAATAATCATTTAAACGACCTGGGTTGGGAACTGATTGAGAGATGAAGTGAGTTGACTGGAGATAAAAATATTCATTGTATTGTTGTCACAGCTATTAAAGAATGCATCTAAATTAGGAAGCAAAAACCTGGTCTTTACTGTTGAAGGCAGGTTATCTATTATCAAAGCACTCTCCAAATGAAGGTTTCTTTTTGCTTCTGGCATGCAGCTGCTTTAGAGGCACTATCAATGCCAAATCACCTTAATCCAGCCAGATATTTATATAATTCAAAGATGCATTTCAGTTACTGTGTTAGTTGGTCTATTTATATTTCAGCCTTGCTTATATAATTTAGTCCTTTTAGAGCACCAACCTAAAGGAAAGTTTACTAAGGTATGTTCACCTCAGTGGGTTCTGTCTCTTGATATTTTTAGTGGATTCTATATTTTAATTTCTACCTTCATGGCCCTATTAACCAAACAAAATTCTCTGTTAAGAAACAACTCCTTAGCTGCTAATTTAGGAATCAACAATTGCCTTGAGAAGTGACACCAGACACTATGATCACTTATCCTGGTTTTTCTTATTATCTGAATATAGCCCTAAAAATGCTTATACCTTCCTTCTTACCAGTATCTTCAAATTATATAAACTGTTTTGTCTAACTTTCCAGTAGTTTTCAGACTGATGGCTAGTATGAATCAAGCTATTCCACCATTGTCCTCAGATAAATTTTTGATAAAATAATCTAGCTATGTTTACTCAGCAATATGACTAAATTTGATTTAGTGTGACTAAATCATACAGCTCTACCACAACTAAAGACTATGGTGTTTGCAGCAAGAAGACAGATATGATAAAATCTATGGTTTAAATGGATCATCCTAATGATTATGTGAAAAACAGATTACATTGGAGATAAAGTGGAGTCAGGATTCAGTGAGTAAATTCTTGCACAAAAGATGATGATTGTGAATTGGAGCAGTTGAATTAGAGATAAGGTGATAGGGACTTGGTTTTAGATGTCTTTAAAAGGGAACCAATGGGGGACTGGATAAGAGATGAGGTTTTATGTCAGTCCTTACCTTGTGGACATAAAATGATCCTAAGCTTGAAAAACTGAGTATATGGTAATACAATTTTCCAAGCTGAGAAAATAAGTAGGAAAAATAGGTTTTTTTAGGGAAGATAATATATTGTTTTTGAGCTTGTTGACTTTGAAGTTAAGAGACTCTTCTGAAAAGTGGAGAAACTGGGAGTAGGAAGACAAGTTAACACAAGGTAACATAATAGCCTGGTGCCCAATTTTCTAATGACTCTTTCAAGTTGAAGTCCAGTGTAATGCCATAAATACTTATTAAACACCTGTGTGTAAAATATTGTGTTAAGTACCATGAGATACAATGCGTGTTTTCAAAATATTCTAAAAATAGTAGGTATGTTTGGAGATACAGTGAAACAAAGAATCATAATAAGTTAAAGTTTTCTGATTTCTAATGTGGTGCTCTTTCCATTGTACCATGAGATGTGTGGACGGAAACTTGTGGGTTAGATAACATAGACACTATCAAAGTAAAATCAACATGTTTGAACACTGATAAACATGGGGGGAAAGTTAGGGCCTGCTAGGAGAAAGATAATTAAAGAGAATTTTTTGAGGTAATATGAAAACATGAATATAATTTCAATGCAAAAAATTATAGAGATAAAAGAGATGGCATATTTTATCATTATCTGGAAACTTTTTAAGGTCCAAATAAATTTCTACGTGGGCATTAGTCACAGCAAAAGGGAGATTTATATAGAGAGCTCAGGAAACCCTGATTATCTTATAGAAGATATGGTGTGGCAGACTATGTAATGATTATTTACCTTATTTTGGATGCTATCGATAGCTGATAAGTTAGTTCTAAAATTATTTGTGCATGTAAACTTTGGGTTTCTGAACTTGAATACAGGGCATGCAATATTTCCATTAAATTTTTGTTTCCCACCAATGTGTTTCTTATTTTTAAGGATACTGAATGAAACATTATGCTTTTAAATGCTTGATCAACTCTGTAACCATGAAATTAATTGACTCTTAAAACATGCCACAACTCTCAACTACAGTTTTTGAAAAAATAATTAGGAAATCTTCAAAGATGAGACTGCATATAATAGAAGGTTTTTTTTAAATGTTTATTTATTTTTGAGAGAGAAAGAGAGAGAGAGAGAACACAAGGGGGGGGCAGAGAAAGAGAGAGAGAGAGACAGAGACAGAATCTCAAGTGGGCTCCAGGCTCCAAGCTGTCAGCACAGAGTCTGATGCAAGGCTGGAACTCACGAACCCATGAGATCATAACCTGAGCCAAAGTTGGATGTAACTGACTGAGCCACCCAGGTGCCCCAGAAGTTTTTTCTAATAGAAATTGAAATAATAGATATATGAAACAAAGACTATCATTGGGTGTGAAAAGGTAAATTTCCATCACACATATGTAAAGCAATACCACATTTCTGGTGGGAGAAATGCCTTGATATGTTAATTGGTCTACTTTTATCCCAATCCTCATACGCTCAGAAAATATCAATGAATGATGAAAGACTGTCAATTTTCTAGAGCGTTGGGCTTATACATTTTGTCAATCAGCTACTAGAGTTTTTAGTACCTATAAAAATGGACATACAATGGCATTTCAATTTGTAACCAGTATTCCTAATCTGCCACAGACTGAATTGTTTCCTGACTTCATGAATCACTAAAGATTTCTAATACCGCTTCCAATAGTCCTCTCAATGTTGCATTATTCTAAAGTAACTTGGTCACAAACATTTACTTGGGAGAATTAAATGTAAAATATCCATTTCATTTAAAGGAGTAGAAATTATAAGTATCACTAGGGTAGTTTTATGTACTCCAACTGGTATTTTAGAAAAGCTACTCTGGATTACATGAAACAGTCAATGGCGGGATTCACATTTCCCCCTTTTGTTCTTATGTAGTTTAACTCATACTGACAGTCTTCCCATACACTGGGAAACTATGTTACTACAAATTGATTTCTATCTTCTCCCCCTTTTGACTGTTATAGCTGCATGATTCTAGCTTTGCTCTATGGTCATTGTTAGTGTCCAGTTGCCATGCTGATACAGAGATGTGTAATTATAGTTAAATAAAATTGTCTGTTAGGAAAATAAGAGAATTATTCTCCAGAGGTTAGCACTAGAGATGGTGGTAGAAGATGATGGTCAAGGATAGAGTGAAAGAGATTAGATCTTTATCTATATACAGCTTGTTTAGCAATATGGATTAAAAAATAAAATGTAGTGCTGCTTGACATGGTGACATTACAACAGAAGGTGAACCATACCCTATTTTCACTTACTATTTTATCTCTATCACCTTGCATATTGCCAATCACCTAGTAAGAGTTGAAAAATATATTTAATCAGGGGCACCTGGGTGGCTCAGTCCGTTAAGTGTCCAACTTCAGGTCAGGTCATGATCTCACAGTCTGTGAGCTTGAGCCCCGCGTCGGGCTCTGTGCTGACAGCTCAAAGCCTGGAGCCTGCTTCAGATTCTGTGTCTCCCTCTCTCTCTTCCCCTCTCCTGCTCATGCTCTGTCTCTCTCTGTCTCAAAAATAAATAAAAACATTAAAAAAATTAAAAAAATATATATTTAATCAAAGAATAGGTGATTAACTGAATGAGTGACTAACAACGAATGGATGGAATTGTAGAAGGGATTCCTACAAGGATAAAACAATGGCAAGAAACAAGCTTTTTTTTAAAAAAAAAAACTTTTTTAATGTTTTATTTATATTGGAGAGAGAGAGAGAGGGAGAGAGGGAGAGAGAGAGAGAGAGAGAGCATGAGCAGGGGAGGGGCAGAGAGAGAGAGGGAGACACAGAATCCAAAGCAGGCTCTAGGGTCTGAGCAGTCAGCACAGAGCCCGACATGGGGCCCGAACCTGAGAACCACAAGATCATGACCCGAGCTGAACGAAGTCGGACACTCAACTGACTGAGCCACCCAGGCGCCCCTAAAAAACTTTTTTTAAAGCTTATTTATTTGAGAGAGTGAGAGAGCGAAAGAGCACACACACAGGCACAGAAGAGGCAGAGAAAGAAGGAGAGAGAATCCCAAGCAGGCTCTGCACTATCAGCACAGAGCCCAACATGGGGTTCAATCCCACAGACTGTGAGATCATGACCTGAGCCAAAATCAAGAGTCAGAAGCTTAACTAACTGAGCCACCCAGGCTCCCCGAGACAAACTTCTTACACTGTCACATCGTTGTGAGGTGTACAAGTTAATACATGGGTTTTGCAGACCCATGTGTCAAATCTGGAAATAGGAATGTGAGTTCCAAAGCAATGATGCTTATACTGAAAGCTTCATCAAGTTAGTCCTGGACTGAGTTAAAATATGGGGGATGTGGGAAGAGAAATAGAGTTGTATGACAAGGATAGAAACGCAACTGTCATAAAGGTGACAAAAATGAGATAACTTGCCCCAGAGAATAACATTATTTTTACACTCTTTGTCAGCAGCAAGATATCCAAGGCCATGCTGAGAAATGAAGCTTAAAGCAATATTGGAACAATGGCAGTGAAGCCAGTAGGGAATTTTGCCCTATGTAAAGATTACCTTGTTGGGTCTGGTTGAATGGTGCTTTCTCTCTCATACAGAAAATTAATTCTAACAGAGAACTAAAGATTGAAGTAATTTTGAACACTAGAAATTTTCAGATGCTTGTTCCAGGTCCTTATTTGTCAGAAAGGACTTCACCTTGGGACATGAACAAGAAGGAACCTCACCATTGCCTGTAGTGAACATTATACAAGCTGTCACTCCCAAATCACAGGTGTGGAGAGACATGAAAAATAACCGTGTGGGAAATCAACTCACAACAACGAATGTCACTTAGATAATTTGTCTAACACTCAAATACTTCCCGCCTGAAGAGACCTAGTAGCAAATTTGCTCATAATATCACTAAAAGTCTTGACCGAAGAACACTCACATCACAAATAAAATGAAACTTCTTTTTTAAACCACAGTGAAATAAAATATATATTGCATATATATATATATAGCCAAAAATATATATTTGACAAAAATCAATATTTCCAGTATCTTTTTCTTTAGAAAACTATTGGTAGTTACTTTCTTTACAAAAGCATTTTGAGAATGATTTATTATATTTGAGATTATTTTCCATAACAAAACAAACCACTAGTTCCCTGGTTAAATAAATTTCAAAAATTCCTAGTGCCTTGATCTGTGTTCTCCAGAATTAAATTTTATTGTTTTCACAGTATACTCCTTTACTGATAAACATGATATATTACTTAATGTTCACAATAACCTTGTGATGTCATTACAGCTTTTTTTGTATACATGGAAACAGGAAGAGAATGACTGCTTAAGATCAAGTAGATAATAAATGGCAGGAACTTCCACTTCTGATGAAGGATTAACAGAGATCAGCTCTACCTTCTTGACTGAAACATATGCAAAGTGGGAAAAATACAGGAATCAACACTTTCTTTTCTTAAGTTTATTTATTTATTTTTGAGAGAGAGAGAGCACAAGTGGGGGAGAGGCTGAGAGAGAGAGAGGGAGACAGAGAATCCGAGGCAGGATCCAGGCCCTGAGCTGTCACTCAAACCCACAAACCATGAGATCATGACCTGAGACAAAGTCAGACACTCAACCAGCTAAGCCACCCAGGCACCCCTGAATCAACAATTTTCAAGACACTGTTCATCAGGCAAGGAAGGACACTGACTCCGCTGAGATGGGAAGTGAACACAGTGAGCCCTATGATTGCCCCAGATTAATGCCTTGAAATACTTTCCTGGCCATGGTACAGAAAGGCAGAGTGCAGACAGAGCTCAGCAGATGTTCCAAGGTGAGCAGATAAAGATGAAAGTCTGAGGAGAACAAGGCAGCTATAGTTCATAGGACAGAGTGCAAAAGAAGCAAGAGCTTCACAAAGAATTCCAGATATTTGAATCAATTAATTGGAGTTGAGTATTTTCTTTTTTTTTTAATATATGAAATTTATTGTCAAATTGGTTTCCATACAACACCCAGTGCTCATCCCAAAAGATGACCTCTCCAATGCCCATCACCTACCCTCTCCTCCCTCCCACCCCCCATCAACCCTCAGTTTGTTCTCAGTTTTTTAGCGTCTCTTATGCTTTGGCTCTCTCCCACTCTAACCAGAGTGGAGTATTTTCAAATAAAAACTAAAGTATTCACCTGAGTACTGATTAGCACATGTGTGTGCGGAAATTACTAGACATTAAGGAAACTAGCACCCCAAACTATTGCTCATAACAGTTCCTGGTGCTCACACAGGACTTGGAATTGTGCTTCATGCTACATGTGACATAGGAAAACCTCAGTATTCATGGGATACTGGGTAGAGTACACAGAAGGGTCTTGTCTCAGGATGGAATCTTATAAAAAAAAAAAAACAGACTGAATAGCTTAAATAACACACTTTTATTTTCTCACAGTTCTGGAGGCAAGAATTCTATGTTCAAGGTGATGGCAAATTAAGTCCCTGGTGATAGCTCTCTTCCTGGTTTCTCGATTGTCACCTTCTAACTGCACCCTGCCATGACTTTTCCTGTGTGTGTGTGTGTGTGTGTGTGTGTGTAATAGAGAGAGAGAGAGATGGTGACTTTTTCTTTTCTTATAGGGTACTAATCCTATTGTCAGGAACCCACTCATATGACCTTATGTAACCTCAGTTATCTCCCTAAAGATCCTTTCTTCAAATACAGTCACATTGAGGGCTATGATTTCAACAGATGAATATGGGGAAGGACACAATTCAGTACATAACAGTGAGGAATATTTATTAATAGACTGAGCAATGCTCTGGACCTGACTAGACATCTTGAAAGCAAAAACTGAAAGGGCCAAACTGCTCCCAAGGAACTAAATGGAACACCAAAACAAAACTAAAGAATATTCAGCACAAACCAATCCATTACTAAGTAACATCAGTGAAAATAGTGGAGTAGAGAACTTGAAAGGTCCATCCCCTCATAGAAACACCAAGAAATGAGTAAAAATTGTCAGAATCACCTTAGTTGGAAATCTGGAAAATAGTCAAAGGTTTACAAGCAACCAAGAAAATTCTTGCTCAAGAAATAGGTGATTGAAATATAATAGAAAAACTTTGTTTTAATTTACTCTTGCTCCATGCACCTCACTGGCATGATGGCAGTCTTGATGATGACACTCCACACTCCTGGTCTAGGTGCCTAGTTCTGGAGGGAGCAGAATAGACCTTATTTTCAATGAATTGTATTTGTCTGTTATGATCAATCTTGGGGGCTCTATGAAGTATTAATGCAAAAGGCCTGCATTTGTTTCACCTAACTTGGAAATTTCTCAGGGTTGAAAACTGGCTCTACAGAGGGCCTCCCTCAAAGACTTTGAATGTCAAATAAACAAGCTACTACCCTGTAGGGGGAAAAAAAAAGATTATGTTTGTGTCAAACCACAAACATACTGAAACACTGAGAGGAAAAGCTAGGGAGTGAGATGATTTGGGACATGAGAGCTTGAAAAACTACCAAATATACCATGGATTCTATAAAGTGACACATATGTCCAGGACAGGAGTCATGCTCAGAAAAGATCTGAGAAGACCTTAAATTTTCACCTCTGGCTGATCATTAGGCTCATTAAAAACAAGAAGTGAAGGTTAAGACAATGTTGCAAAAGGCCTGGTAAAGCATGAAATGAATGCTCCCAAACAAAACCAATCAGCAAAAACAAAGAGGCATTTTATTCCTTTTTTTTTTTTTTTGCTTGAGTTGTTTAAGGAAATCTATCAAACCACTACATGACCATTAAGCTAAATAAAATAGAGACTTCAGAGGTCACACACAACAGAGAATGAATCTCTAACAAAAAGCATTTGGTTAAGTCAGTATGCAAAATGTACCAACTAAAACCCACAAAAAAGCAGCAATTTAAAAAAACGCTGGGGGGAGGGGGGAGAGAATCTGAGCTCCAGAGTTAACCTAATATTCAAACTTTCTAATTTCTAACACAAAAAATATGAGGCATGCAAGCAAATGAGAAATCTGGGCTAAACACAGAGGAAAAAATAAATTAATAAGAGTTGTCCCTGAGGAAGCCAGCACATTTGACTTACTGCACAAGACTTTGAACCAACTGTCTTACATTTATTTAAAGAGACAAAGGAAACCATGGGGAAAGAAATAGAGGAAATGAGGATGAAAATGTCTCAACAAATACAGATTTTTGATAAAGAGATAGAAACTATAAAGAGAACCAAAAAAAAAAAAATTCTGAAACTGCAAGCACAATAATTAAAATGAATGCCTGGGTGGATCAGTTGGTTGAGCATTCGACTTCACCTCAGGTCATGATCTCACAGTTTGTGAGACTAAGCCCCGCGTCAGGCTCCATGTCAACCGCATGGAGCCTGCTTGTGATTCTCTTTCTTCCTCTCTCTGCCCAGCCCCAGCTCTCTCTCCCTCTTTTTCAAAATAAATAAACCAAAACTTGCAATTCTCTTTCTTACTCTCTCTGCCCTTCCCCAGCTCTCTCTCCCTCTTTCTCTTTCTCTCTTTCTAAAAATAAATAAAGAAAAAAGTAATTAAATCTCCACGAGAGGTTTCAATAGCATAACTGAACAGACAGATGACTCAGTGAAGTTAAATATAGGTCGATTAAAGATATCCAGTCTGAAGAGAAAAATAGTGGATAGTGGAAATACCAGAAGGAAATAATAAAGAAAAGGGCGGCACTGAGAATGTTTGAAGAAATAATGGTCAAAAATTTCCCAATTTGTATGAAGATATAAATATACACATCCAAAATTCTCAATGATCTCCAAGTGTAATGAACACAAAGAAATTCACACTGGAATTCATTATAATTAAAAGCCAAAGACAAAAAGAATCTTGAAAGCAGCAAAAGAGAAGTCATTTTTCACATACAAGTCACACTTAATTAATAGCTGATTTCTCATCAGAAACCATGGAAGCAAGAAGGCAGTGGGAATATATTTAAGGTACTGAAGGAAAAAATGCATCAACCAAGAATTCTGTTTCTGGCAAAACTACCCTTAAAAATGAAGGAGAAATCAAGACATTCTCATATATTTAAAAATGAGGGAGCTCATCACTAGCATGCCTGCTCTACAAGAAATGCCAAAGGTGAGAGCAGACATTTCTGTCTTGTTCCTGACCATAGAGGACAAGCTCTCAGTTTTTCCCCGTGATATATGATGTTACTTGTGGGTTTTTCATATATAAGAACTTTATTATGTTGAGGGATGTTCCCTCTAAACCTACTGTTGGGAGTTTTTATCATGAATGGATATTGTACTCTGTCAAATGCGTTTTCTGCATCTATTGAAAGGATCATATGGTCCTTATACTTTTTTGTTTGTTTAACATTTATTTGCTATTGAGAGACAGAGAGAGACAGAGCATGAGCATGGGAGGGGCCGAGAGATGGAAGACACAGAATCAGAAACAGGCTCCAGACTCTGAGCCGTCAGCACACAGCCCACTGGGTGGCTTGAACTCACAAATCGCGAGATCATGACCTGAGCCAAAGTTGGACACTTAACCGACAGAGCAACCCAGGTGCCTGGTCCTTATACTTTCTTTTATTAATGTGGTACATCACATTGATTGATTTATAAATGTGGAACCACTCTAACAGTCCAGGAATAAATCCCATTGGATTGTGGTGAATCATTTTTTTAATGTATTGTTGGATTAGGTTTGCTGGTATTTTATTAAGGATTTTGGCATCTATGTTCATCAGAGATATTGGCCTATAGTTCTCTTTTTTAGTGGAGTATGTATTTGGTTTTGGTATCAGGGTAATCCTGGTTTCATAGAATGAATTTGAAATTTTTCCTTTCTTCTCTATTTTTTTGGAATAGTTTGGAAAGAATAGGTATTAACTCTTCTTTAAATATTAGATAGAACTACTCTACAATCCAGCAATTGAACTAATAGGTATTTACCCAAAGAATACAAAAATACTAATTCAAAGGGATACGTGCACCCTGATGTTCATAGCAGCATTATCTACAATAGCCAAATTATGGCAATAGTCCAAATGTCCATGAAATGATGAATGGATAAGAGAGATGTGGCTTATATGTGTGTGTGTGTGTGTGTGTGTGTGTACATATATATATATATAATGGAATATTACTCAGCCATATAAAGAATGAATTCTTGGGGCACCTGGGTGGCTCAGTCAGTTGAGTGACCGACTTCAGCTTAAGTCATGGTCTCACAGTTTGTGAGTTCAAGCCCCGTGTTGGACTCTGTGCTGACAGCTCGGAACCTGAAGCTTGCTTTGGATTCCGTGTCTCCCCCTCTCTCTGCCCCTCCCCCACTTATGCTCTGTCTCTCTCTGTATCAGAAATAAATAAACATTAAAAAATTAATAAAAATTAAAAAAAGAATGAATTCTTGTCATTTGCAATGACATGAATGGAGCTAGAATGTATTATGCTAAGTAAAATAAGACAGTCATAGAAAGACAAATACCATATGATTTCACTCATCTGCAATTTAAGAATAAAAACAAATGAGAGAATGGGGAAAAAGAGAGTGAGAGGCAAACCAAGAAACATACTCTTAACTATAGAGAAAAAACTGAGGGTTACCAGAAGGGAGGTGGGTGAGGGGATGGCTGAAATAGGTAATGGGGATTAAGGAGTGCATTTGTTGTGATGAGCACCAGGTGATGTATAGAACTGTTGAGTCCATATTCTACACCTGAAACTAAATAAAATCATATCACATTTGTCTTTTTCAACCTAACTTATTTTCCTTAAGATAATACCCTTTATGTCCATCCATGTTGTGACAAATGGCAAGATCTCATTCTTTTTCATGGCTGAGTAATATTCGTGTGTGTGTGTGTGTCTCCTTTATTTATTCATCTATGGATGGACACTTGGGCTGCTTCCATATTTTGGTTTTTATAAATAATGGTGCAATCAACATAGGGATGCATGTATCTTTTCAAGTTAGTGTCTTCCCTTTTTTGGGCAAATACCCAGTAGTGGAAATACTGGAGCAAGTGGAAATTCTATGTTTAATTTTTTCAGAAATCTCCATACCGTTTTCCGCAGTTTCTGTACCACTTTGTATATCCACTTACAGTGCACAAGGTTTCCTTTTTCTCCATATCCTCATCAATACTTGTTACGCCTTATCTTTTTGAGTCTAAACATTCTGAGAGTCTAAACATTCTGAGAGGTATAAGGTTATATCTCACTATGGTTTTGATTTTAAAAATTGGAAAATAAGTGTTGGAGAGGATTTGGAAAAAAAGGAACTCTTGTATATTGCTGGTGAGAATGTAAATTACTTGGTGAAAACTGACAGTTTCTCAAAACGTTAAACTTAGAATTACCATATGACCCACCAATTCGCTTCTATGTATATATCCAAAATAATTTAAAACAGATCTTCAAACAAATATCTGTGTACAAAAATTCATAGTAGCCCTATTCACTATACCCCAAAGATGGAAACCTCCCCAATGCCCATAATCAGATTAATGGATAAACAAAATATGGTATATCCGTACAATGGGATATCATTTAGCCTTGAATAGGAACGAAGTACTGATACATACTACAATATGGTTGAATTTAAAAATCATTATCATAATTGAAAGAAGCTAGACAAAAAAATGTTACATACTATATGATTCTGCTTATATGAATTATCCAGGATAAGTAAATCCATAAAGGCAAAAGCATATTAGTAGTGCTAGGTGCTTGAGAAAGGGACAATGGGTAGTGATTACTTAATGGATATCTTGTCTTTGGCGTGTTATGAAAATATGGTGGAATCATATTAAATGCCACTAAATTGTAAACTTTAAAGCAATTAACTTTATGTTATGTGAATTTCACCTCAATGAAAATATCTATTACTGGCATAGATGTTAGAATTAGTAGACAAGGGCATTAAAATATTTATTATAGAAGCTTTCCATATATTCAAGTAGTTAAGTAGTTATTTTCAATATATAAAGAAAAGCCAAATCAGATTCTTAAATAGGAAAAATTAAATGTATTAGATAATAAATACATGGCTTGTGATTAACAATAAATTAGATATTGCAAATAAAAAAAATAGTAAACTCTAAGGCCTAGCAATAGAAATTATCCAAATGTAACACAAAGAATCAAAATATATGAACAGAGAAATTAGTGAGCTTAGTGAGCTACGGGACAATATCTTGCAGTTTGTTATAAATGTAATCACACTTGCTGAAAGAGAAGAGGGGAGGCAGAAAAAAAATAACTGAATAAACAATGAATTAAAATTCTCCAAATTCAAGAAACTGTGTTAATCTCATGTTTAATAAAAAAAAATACTCAAAGAAATTTCATAATTAAATTATTCAAATCCAGTGATGAAGAGGAATTCATGTAAGAAGGAAGACAAAAAAAAAAAAAAAGACTTGTTAAAAATGGAGGAACAAAAATAAGGATGATGTTAGATTTCCTGTTAGAAACAATGCTAGTGAGAAGACAGTGGGGCATCATCTTTCACGTACTGAAGAAGACCCTATCAACCTAAAATTATACTTGCATAAGCAATCCTGCTAAAATAAAGGTGAATAACAACTTCTCCAGACATACAAAAGCTAAAGAATTCATCATCATCATACTCACACTACAAGAAATTTTAAGGCAGTCCTTCTGGTGGAGCAAAAATGATTCCATATGGAAATATGGATATAAATAAAGAAGTGAAGAGCACAAGAAATGGTAATTACTTGGGTAAATATCTAAGATTTTTAAATTTATATTTCTAAGATACTTTACTTTTTAAACAATTAATAACAATATATTGTGAGGTTTATTATATATGAGTAACACATACGGTAATAATAGCACAAAGGTTAATACGAGAGCAATAGATGCTTACTACTATAAGATTTTCATGCTATATGTTAAGTTATATTACCACATCAATGTAGAATCTGATAAAGATAATAAGTGGCAAAGTCCACCTAAATCCATATGATATCAATATCAACCTGTTTTCTTTCCAGCGTATAGGAATTAACTTTAACTTTCAGAGTCATTTCATATCCCCTGTTGCCAAATTTTTCTCTTTAATTAACAGTGATCTTTAAACTCCATGTTGTCACAGGTCTAACCCGGCAATCAATAGAAATTATAGTTAATTTGTTTCCTTCCTAGTTTAATGGGAAAACTTCAAAAAATAATTTCTCGTTATCTATGACTAACTATATAATTCAAAAACAAACAAAAACCTCAAACAAGCAAACAAACAAGCAAAAAACCCAGCCCCCACAAAGGCCAGATTCAGTCAACAGTGTATAGGGAGGAAAGACAATAACCTAATTCATCCATTCCAACAGTCGAATTACATGGGATCCAACTTAGAGAGCTTTTGCCTTTTATCAAAAGGATCATACTCTCTAGTGACATGATTTGACTGATACCAGAGGACAGTTAGTACTGCTCTTTACAAATGTATTCACATACTTTTCCTAATCTTATGTTTTGTATGGTATATGTTGAATGTTACTGACAATGGAATGGCAGAACAAGAAATGCAAAAAAAGCATTATATTTAGTATACCTTCACTTTCACTTTACACCATAATACAAAACATTTCCTTAAAGATACAATTCTTTAACCCCCCCACCTAAAACATAGAAACCTGTGTGTCAAGTTAGAATATCACTTTTTGCCTGTGCCTACTAATTTATTTCTGTGTTATTTGGTGGTTTATTTGGCCTACCTCCTCTACTAGACCTCAGATTAGTTTCAAAATTAGTAAGACATGGGCACTAGAAACATGCTTAAATATTTATACTTAATTATCATTCTGGACAGGTTAGTTCCATTTACTGATTCTGTTTTCTAACTCAATATTGATGGCTTTAAGATTGGACAAAAGGTTGGTTTCCAGAAATCCTTCATGTATTGTCTATTTCACCATATAAGCTTTTGTTTTTTGCTAATAATATAGAATTCTTATAGAGAAAAATACTAGCTGGAGTCAAAAATAGATTAGAATCCCTTTCTGCAGAGATAAAGGAAGTAAAAAATAGTCAAAATTAAATTAAAAATGCTATAACTGAGCTGCAATCACGGATGGATGCAGTGGTGGCAAGGATGGATGAGGCAGAACAGAGAATCAGCGATATAGAGGACAAACTCATAGGGAATAATGAAGCAGAAAAAAAGAGGGAGATGAAGGCAAAAGAGTATGATTTAAGAATTAGAGAAATCAGTGACTCATTAAAAAGGAACAACATCAGAATCATAGGGGTTCCAGAAGAGGAAGAGAGAGAAATAGGGGTAGAAGGGTTATGTGAGCAAATCACAGCAGAAAACTTTCCTAACCTGGGGAAAGACACAGACATCAAAATCCAGGAAGCACAGAGGAACCCCATTAGATTCAACAAAAACAGACCATCAACAAGGCATATCATAGTCAAATTCACAAAATACTCAGGCAAAGAGAGAATCATGAAAGCAGCAAGGGAAAAAACAAGTCCCTAACCTACAAGGGAAGACAGATCAGGTTTGCAGCAGAAACTTGGCAGGCCAGAAAGGAGTGGCAGGATATATTCAATGTGCTGAATCAGAAAAATATGCAGCCAAGAATTCTTTATCCAGCAAGGCTGTTATTCAAATTAGGAGGGATAAAAAGTTTCCCAGACAAACAAAAATTAAAGGAGTTTGTGACCACTAAACCAACCTTGAAAGAAATTTTAAGGGAGACTCTCTGAGAGGAGAAAAGATGAAAAAAAATATTCAAAGCAACAAAGATTAGAAAGGACCAGAGAACACCACTAGAAACTCCAACTCTACAAGCATCATAATGGCAATACATTCATATCTTTCAGTACTCACTCTAAACCTCAATGGACTCAATGCTCCAATCAAAAGACAAAGGGTAACAGAATGGATAAGAAAACAATATCCATCTATATTCTGTTTACAAGAGACCAATTTTAGACCTAAAGACACCTTCAGATTGAAAGTAAGGGGATGGAAAACCATCTATCATGCTAATGGTCAACAAAAGAAAGCTGGAGTAGCCATACTTATATCAGACAATCTAGACTTTACAATAAAGACTGCATTAAGAGATGCAGAAGGGCATTATATCATAATCAAGGGGTCTGTCCACCAAGAAGACCTAACAATTGTAAACATTTATGCGCCAAATGTGATGGCACCCAAATATATAAACCAATTAATCACAAACATAGAGAAACTCATCAACAGCAATACCATAATAGTAGGAGACTTCAACACACCACTCACAGCAATGGACAGATCATCTAATCAAAAAATCAACAAGGAAACAATGCCTTTGAATAACACACTGGACCAGATGGACTTAACAGATATATTCAGAACATATCATCCTAAAGCAGTAGAATATACATTCTTCTCCAGTGTACATGGAACGTTCTCAGGAATACACCATATACTGGGACACAAAATAGCCCTAAGTAAGTAGAAAAGGATCAAGATCATACCATGCATATTTTCAGACCACAACACTATGAAACTTGAAATCAACCACAAGAAAAAGTTTGGAAAGGTAACAAATACTTGGAGACTGAAAAACATCCTACTAAAGAATGAATGCACTAACCAATAAGTTAAAGAGGAAATTAAAAAGTATATGGAAGTTGGAGCACCTGGGTGGCTCAGTCGGTTGAGCGTCCGACTTTGGCTCAGGTCATGATCTCACGGTTTGTGGGTTCGAGCCTCGCATCAGGCTCTGTGCTGACCGCTTGCTCAGAGCCTGGAGCCTGCTTCTGATTCTGTGTCTCCTTTTCTCTCTGACCCTCCCCTACTCATGCTTTGTCTCACTCTGTTTCTCAAAAATAAATAAATGTCAAAAATTTTTTTTTAAAAATATATGGAAGTCAATGAAAATGATAACACCACAACCCAAAACCTCTGGGACGCAGCAAAGGCAGTCATAAGAGGAAAGTATATAGCAATCCAGGTCTTCCTAAAGAAGGAAGAAAGATCTCAGATACACAACCTAACCTTATGCCTTAAGGAGCTGGAAAAAGAACAGCAAATAAAACCCCAAACCAGCAGAAGACAGGAAATAATAAAGATTAGAGCAGAAAATAATGCTGCCAAAACCAAATAACAGAACAGGTTAATGAAACCAGAAGGTGGTTCTTTGAAAGAATTAATAATTTTGATAAACCACTAGTCAGTTTGACCAAAACCAAACATAAAGGACCCAAATAAATAAAATCATGAATGAAAGAGTAAAGATCACAACCAACACAGCAAAAATAAAAACAATAATAAGAGAATATTATGAGGAATTATATGCCAATAAAATGGGCAATCTGGAAGAAATGGACAAATTCACAGAAACATATACACTATCAAAACTGAAACAGGAAGAAATAGAAAATTTGAACACACACATAACCGGTAAGGAAATTGAATTAGTAATCAAAAATCTGCCAAAAAAACAAGAGTCCAGGGCTAGATGGCTTTCCAGGGAAATTATACCAAACATTTAAGGAAGAGTTAACACCTATTCTCTTGAAGCTGTTTGAAAAAATAGAAATGGAAGGAAAACTTCCAAACTCTCTATGAAGCCAGCATTACCTTGATTCCAAAACCAGACAGAGACCCCACTAGAAAGGAGAATTATAGACCAATTTCCCTGATGAACATGGATGTAAAAATCTTCAACAGGATATTAGCCAACGAGATCTGACAATACATTAAAAAAATTATTCACCACAACCAAGTGGGATTGATACCTGGGATGCAGGACTGGTTCAATATCCGCAAAACAATTAACGTGACTCATCACATCAATAAAAGAAAGGACAAGAACCATATGATCCTCTCAATAGATGCAGAAAAAGCATTTGACAAAATACAGCATCCTTTCTTGATAAAAACCTTCAAGAAAGTAGGGACAGAAAGAGCATACCTCGAGATCATAAAAGCCATATGTGAACGACCCAAAGCTAATATCATCCTCAGTGGGGAAAAACTGAGAGCTTTTCCCCTAAGGTCAGGAACAAGACAGGGATGTCCACTCTCACCACTGTTATTCAACACAGTATTGGAAGTCGTAGCCTCTGCAATCAGACATCACAAAGAAATAAAAGGCATCCAAATCGGCCAGGAGGTGGTCAAACTTTCACTCTTCACAGATGACATGATACTCTATATGGAAAACCCAAATTCCACCAAAAAACTCATAGAATTGATTCACGAATTCAGCAAAGTTGCAGGATATAAAATCAACGCACAAAAATCCAACAATGAAACGACAGAAAGAGAAATCAAGGAATCAATCCCATTTATAATTGCACAAAAAACTATAAAATACCTAGGAATAAATCTAATCAAAGAGGTGAAAAATCTATACACTGAAAACTATAGAAAGCTTATGAAAGAAATGGAAGAAGACACAAAAAAAAAATGTAAAAAGATTCCATGCTCCTGGATAGGAAGAACAAATGTTGTTAAAATGTCGATACTACCCAAAGCAATCTACATATTTAATGCAATCCCTATCAAAATAACACCAGCATTCTTCACAGAGCTAGAACAAATAATCCTAAAATTTCTTTGGAAGCATAAAAGACCCTGAATAGCCAAAGCAATCTTGAAAAAGAAAACCAAAGCAGGAGGCATCACAATCCCAGACTTCAAGCTATACTACAAGCTGTAATCATCAAGACAGGATGGTACTGGCACAAGAACAGACACTCAGATCAATGGAATAGAACAGAGAACCCAGAAATGGACCCACAAACTTATAGCCAGCTAACCTTTCACAAAGCAGGAAAGAATATCCAATGGAATAAAGACAGTCTCTTCAGCAAGTGGTGCTGGGAAAACTGGACAGCAACATGCAGAAGAATGAACCTGGACCACTTTCTTACACCATACACAAAAATAAACTCGAAATGGATGAAAGACCTCAATGTAAGACAGGAAGCCATCAAAATCCTTGAGGAGAATGCAGGCAAAAACCTCTTTGATCTTGGCCACAGCAACTTCTTACTCAACACATCTCCGGAGGCAAGGGAAACAAAAGCAAAAATGAACTACTGGGACCTCATCAAAATAAAAAGCTTCTGCACAGCAAAGAAAACAATCAGCAAAACTAAAAGGCAACAACTGGAATGGGAGAAGATATTTGCAAATGACATATCAAACAAAGGGTTAGTATCCAAAATCTATAAAGAACTTCTCAAACTCAACACACAGAAAACAAATAATCCAGTGAAGAAATGGGCAAAAGACATGAATAGACGCTTCTCCAAGGAAGTCATCCAGATGGCCAACCGACACATGAAAAAATGCTCCACATCACTCATCATCAGGGAAATACAAATCAAAACTACCATGAGATACCACCTTACACCTGTCAGAATGGCTAACATGAACAACTCAGGCAACAACAGATGTTGGTGAGGATGCAGAGAAAGAGGATCTCTTTTGCATTGATGGTGGCAATGCAAGCTGGTGCAGCCACTCTGGAAAACAGTATGGAGATTCCTCAAAAAACCAAAAATAGAACTACCCTACGACCCAGAAATTGCACTACTAGGCATTTATCCATGGGATACACATGTGCTGTTTTGAAGGACACATGCACCCTCATGTTTATAGCATCACTATCAACAACAGCCAAAGTATGGAAAGAGCCCAAATGTCCATCGATGGATGAATGGATAAAGAAGATGTGGTATATATATACAATGGAGTATTACTCGGCAATCAAAAAGAATGAAATCTTGCCATTTGCAACTACATGGATGGAACTAGAGGGTATTATGCTAAGTGAAATTAGAGAAAGACAAATATCATATGACTTCACTCATACAAGGACTTTAAGACACAGAACAGATGAACATAAGGGAAGGGAAACAAAAATAATATAAAAACAGGGAGGGGGACAAAACAGAAGAGACTCATAAATATGGAGAACAAACTGAGGGTTACAGGGAGGGTTATGGGAGGGAGGACTGGCTAAATGGGTGAGGGGCATTAAGGAATCTACTCCTGAAATCATTGTTGCACTATATGGTAACTAATTTGGATGTAAATTTTAAAAAATAAAAAATAAAATAAAATAAAAGAGTTCTCCTGTCAAGGAAAAAGGAAAAAAAAGAAGTCCCAGAGCTGAAGAATACAATAATTTAACTGAAAAACACACTAGAGAAGTTCAATAGTAGACTGGATGAAGTAGAAGTACAGATTAGTGAATTGGAAGATAAAACAATGGAATTCGTCCAGCAGAGTAGCAAAAAGAAAAAAATAACAAGAACAAATGAATATAACTTAAGGACTTTTGGGACAACACCAAGCAAAATAAAACATTATAGAGGAGAAGAGAAAGAAAAAGAGGCAGAGAAGTTATTGAAGAAACAGTTGCTGAAAACTTGCCCAATCTGAGGAAGACAACAGTCACCCAGGTTCAGGAAGTCCAGAGAGTTTCAAATAAAGTGAAACTAAGAGAGCTGCACCAGCACATATTAAAATTAAAATGTCAAAAGTTAAAGAGAGAATCTTAAAAGCATCAAGAGAAAAACAAATTATTATGTACAAGGGAAACCCCATAAGGCTATCAGCAGATCTCTCAGCAGAAACTGTGCAGGACAGAAAGGAGTGGCATGAGATATACCAAGTGCCAAAAAGAAAAAAAACTTCCAATCAACAGCTCTATACCTGGAAAGATTATCACTCAGATTTGAAAGTCCCAGAAAAGCAAAAACTAAGGAAATTCATCACTACTAAATCAGCCTTACAAAAAAATACTAAAGAGATTTCTTTAAGCTGGAAAGAAATGACATTAATTAACAATTAACAACAAAAACACTGATGAAAGTAAAAATCCCATTGGTATAGGTAAATATATGGTAAAGCTGGTGAAGTTATCAAACATAAAGCTACTAAGAAAGTTAAAGACAAAAGTAGTAAAATTAACAAAAACTACAACATTAAGTTCAGGGGTATATAAAATAAAAAGATGTAAAAACTGACATTAAGAACATAAAACATGGAGGGGTGAAAATGTAGTTTTGGAATGTGTTCAAATTTAAGTTTCTTTCAACTTAAACTAGATTGTTATGTTCATAGAATGATATTTGTGAACCTCACAGTAATAACAAAGCAAAAACTTATAGTAAATACACAAAAGAAAATGAGAAAGGAATATGAACATGATAGTAAAGAAAATCATCAAATCACAAGAAAATAAAGAGAAGAAGAAAGAAACAGAGAAAAACTATAAAACAGTCAGAATAGGCAAATGGAAATAAGTACATACCTAATGATTTCTTTAAATGTAAATGGACTAAACTCTATAATAAAAATACATAGAGTGGATGAATGGATAAAAAACAAGACCCACATATATCCTTCCTACAAAAGACTCACTTCAGATGTAAGGACATGCACACACTGAAAGTGAAGGGATGGAAAACAATATTCCATGTAAAAGGAAACCAAAAGAAAGCTGGATAGCTATACACATAACAGACAAAATAGACTTTAAAACAAAGGCTGTAATAATGAACAGAGTGACACTACATAATGATAGATGGGGTCAATAGAGGAAGAAGATATAACATTTATAAATATATATGTACCCAATACAAGAGCACCAAAATATATAAAGCAAAGATTAACAGACATAAAGGGAGAAATTGACAGCAACATAGCAATAGTAGAAGACTTTACACTCAATTTACATCCAAACAGAAAACAAATAAGGAAACAATGACCTTTAACAACAGATTAGACCAGATGGACTTGAGGAATACATAGAGAACATTCCATCCATAAGCAGGAGAGTACACAGTGTTCTCAGTGTGCATCATGAAACAACATGGATGGACCTTGAGAATATTATGTTAAGTGAAAGTCAGACAGAGAAGACAAATGCTGCATGATTTAACTTGTATGTGGAACCTAAACAAAACAAAACAAAACAAAACAAAACCCAGGCTCATGGATACAGAGAACAAATGGGTGGTTGCCAGTGGGGAAAGGAGTTGGTGAGGGGTGAGGGATGGGTTAAATGGATTAAGAAATACAGACTTCCAGTTATAAAATAAATATGTCATGGGGATGTAATGTACAGCATAGAAAATATAGTCAATAACATTGTATTAACTTTGTAGGGTGGCAGATGGTAACCAGATTTATTGTGGTGACCATTTTACAACATATACAAATGTCAAATCACTATGTTGTACACCTGAACTAATATGATATTGTACATCAGTTATACCTTAATAATTAAAAAAAACTGTGAGACAGGTAATGTAGTTCAAATAATAAAGTTTCCCTTAATGCACAAGAAGTGCACACACACACGCACACACACACATACACACAAATCTATCATGTTCTAAATTGTTTACTGATCATTGTGAAATATGCATGTTCTTATGTAAGTTTTAAAGGACCACAGGGGAGGGGTGCCTGGGTGGCTCAGTCAATTAAGCTTCCAACTTCAGCTTAGGTCATGATCTCATGGTCCATGAGTTCGAGCACTGCATCAGGCTCTGTGCTGACAGCTCAGAGCCTGGAGCCTGCTACTCTCTCTCTGCTCCTCCCCCTTCATGCTCTATCTCTCTCTGGAACTCAAAAATAAATAAATGTTAAAATTTTTTTTGACGTACCACAGGGGATTTATAAAAGTCATGAATTATTTGCTTGGCTTCAAAATCACAGGTTTTGTTCCAGATCATGTGATATTTTAGATCTGACACCAAATTTGCAAAGAGAATCATTACACCTCAATCCAGAAAATTCTGGTATTTAATTTCAAAAAAAGCTGACAAGAACATAATTAGCAAATTAAAGCGAACAGAGACATGATGATTGGAGGTAACAGATGATCCTAGATTCAATCCTGGATTTCAAAATAATTGCTATAAATTATGTAATTGGGACAATTTGCATAGTTTGCATATAGACTGTAAATGCGATAATAATATTGTATCAATTTGAAATTTCCTGACATTGATCATTGTGGTATGGTTATATAATAGAACCTCCTAGGACTTAGAAGATGTACACTGATCTATTTGGTAATAAAGGATCATGATATTTGCAAGTTACCCGGAAATAATGTTAGGATTCTCTAGAGAAACCAAAGGTTTCATACGCATACACAGAGGAAGAAATTTATTATAAAGAATTGGCTCCCACTATCACACCATTATGGAGGTTGAGAAGTCCCATAATCTGCAGGCAGCAAGCTGGAGACCCAGAAAAACTGGTGGTGTTATTACAGCCTGAGTCTGAAAGCCTGTAAACTAGAGGAGCCAGTAATGTGAACTCCAGTCCAAGGACAGGAGATTAACCAATGTCTCAGTTCAAGTAGGCAGGCAGGAAGCAAAAAGGGGTGAGTTCCACCTTACTTTGCCTTTTTGTTCTATTCAAATCCTCAATAGGTTATATGATGTCCACCCACATTGAGAAAAGCAATCTATTAAGTCCACCAATTCAACAGCTAATCTCATCTGGAATCACCTTCACCGATACACCTGAAAATAATGTTTAATCTGGGTACTCCTTGGTCTAGTAAAAATGACACATAAAATTAACCATCGCAAATGGTTAGTAAAATAATAATTATTTTACTAGTATTGTTATTATATGTGATAGTAATTATAGTATATTCAGTGAAGAGTGTGGTGCTTCACCCAGGCTTTGCCTTAAGGGTTAAAGCATCCTTTCCCAAGATGCCATGAATATGAGCTGCCAACT
This sequence comes from Panthera uncia, assembly GCF_023721935.1. Classification (NCBI taxonomy): domain Eukaryota; kingdom Metazoa; phylum Chordata; class Mammalia; order Carnivora; family Felidae; genus Panthera; species Panthera uncia. The sequence continues at coordinate 28,160,129 of NC_064817.1, forward strand.
CATACAGCTGTGCAACTCACTGGAAATTGTACTTAGCAGCAGGCAAATGCCTTGTCCAAGATTAGATACCTTCTCAGGAAGCATCACTTGACCAAAGACTGCTCAACGTGGTAATAAAAATGGCCTAACCTACCTCCCTCAATTTATGACAATGATGAAGGCCCATCCAACTTTATGGCTATTTATAATATCACCTGAAACTTTGGCTAGAATGGCATTGTGGGTCACTTTGCCCCTCTACCCAGTCCTTCCCTCTCTGCTTCCTTGTCGAAGCATCTTTCTAACAGTGGTATCTCCCTTAGTGCACGCTCTCACAAATCTTGTACCCATAATTACCATTACCAGAGTCTGTCTCCTAGGAACTATCTCTAAGACAATTAGTACCTATATGGTCCTAGGAAGCAAATTCTAAACAGGGATTATAGGGATATGTTATTTGCTGTTCAGGAGGCAAATGGATTCAAACACTGTAAGTAGGTAGGATATGGTTATTATGGTAATCCCTTGACTTGCTGCAAAGTTACAATTGTTAAAATCTTCACCAATTACAGACAATAAAAGATGTACTGGTAAAAAAAGAAAAGAAAAAAAGAAAAAAAAAGAAGGAAGAATGAAAGAAAGGAAGGAAAGGAAAGGAAAGGAAAGGCAAGGCAAGGAAATACCATGACAGGAAGACTATCTCTGTTGCTTAAGAAGTGCGAGGAAAATTTCTATAAATACTATGAAATTGAGTGGCTCCTTCTGTGAACTAATAATTCCTGGAAGAGAGATAATATTAGAGAGACAAATCGCCAATTCAAGGAAAAATGTGAAAATCAGAAGATATCTTTGACAGTATTTAAGGATATCTTAACTGATTGCAGACAAAGAACAGGTAGAACAGAGGACATGCTCTGAACTTAATCCTATGAGCCAAGGAGCTTCAGAGGTTGAATTCTCAGCATCAGCCAGTTCATTAAACCAAGGTCAGGTCCCTAAGAGGAAAGGTGGGAGTACTAAGTGAAAATGCAAATAGAAATGAATGCACCCCCCTTTTTAAATTTAATACTATGCAAAGACCTTAAATGCTTGCCTTCTAAGGCACTCCCCTTACCATGACCTTTCCTGGAAACCACAATGTAACAAGAGTAAAATTCCAACATAGCTTGCTTAGAAATGTGCTGGGATTGCGAAGAGAACAAATTAAGTATATGTTGAAGTAACTAGCTAATATATACTGGAAAGAGCAAGAAGAATGTGTATGGACTGGATGCTGAAGCTTGTAGATCAAGGGGGCAGAGTTTAAGTTTGGTTAATGCACAATTTATAGATATGTAAACTTTCTCTCATGATATAGAATTTCAACAGCCTAGCAAGGACTCCCAGTGAAGATGTTAATATAATGCAGATGGCTTTTGGAAACTTGGAAAAGTGAAGGAACACAAAAAACAAAGTAGAAGTGCGTGAAAGACAGTAGGGCAAGAGATCAAATGGTTCGGAGAAATGGACACGATAGATGAATATCCTAATGCTAGAAAACTCACCAGATGACTATGTTCTAAGGGAATGCATGGAGTTTAATCCATTTACCAAAGAGATAAAGAACTTACCAGTTAAAGTATTTATAGCAGATGGCACAGTAAAAGTCTCATTGAACTTTTATCTATGATTCTTGCCTAATCACTTCTGGCTCTTTTACTAAAAGACAGTACTCACCAAACTGGCAAGGGCAATTATCCTGATAATCAGGAGGGGAAAGGATTGCTGCTACATCCGTGTGTGCAGGGAATAAGTTGGGTACTCAGATGATTTTCTGGCAGTCTCCTAATGTTTCCATGCCCAATTTTAACAGTAAATAGACAAGTACAGAAGATAAAACCTGAAAATGGCATAATAACCAATGACTCTTCTCCCTCAAGGATAGGAGTCTAGATCACCAAATGAGGTAAACCTCCTCATATAGCAGAATTATCTGTTGAGAGTGAAAAGAAAATCTAGAACATGTGGTGGAAGGGAAAGATGTATTAGTTATGGCCTCAGTATAACCAGCTACAGCAGTGATGGATATAGTTCATCCCACTAAACTTCCTCTTATAAATAGCTCCAGGAATTGTGACTACAGAATTAGTGAGAGCTACGCCTGGACGCAGTGAATTTAAGTTGAGAAACAGATCTCTGCAGTGCAAGGGCAAAGGGTAGACTATAGTAGATGTCATTTGGTGCTCTACCCAGAGGTACATTACTAAACTAGTATACCTTAGCTGCTGTGAGTGTTGGCTGTTAAATAATGTCTTACATCTGTATCCTTTGCCGGAGAATCACCCTCAGTTGGTAGGAGCTAATCTTTATCTGAGAGGTTATGCCCCTCCATCACCCCTCGCCCTTGCACACAGACAGTGATTAAATGATACAAGGATACATAAAGCTGACCTCCTTGTCTCTAGGCAGGAAAACCCTGTGGTATAATTTATATTCCAGAGATCCCCCATTGCTCCAATTTAGTAGATCTGGCAAACCCCAGGTTTTGGGTGAGACTGCATCTTTGATGGGCTATTTCTTCACCACCCTGCTTTTAAAATTCCTTTTATAAGTTTTCCCTCAACAAACTCCTCAGTGAAACACAAGCAACTGAATCCCTGCCTCAGTCTATTTCTGAGGAAAGCAAACTAAGACCCCTGATATTTGGTAGGCATTCAATATTTTTGCCTCTTGATTTGTTTAATTTGGCAAAACACAGTGAATGAATGAGTTCAACATACTAAATATATATAAAAGGAATATATAAATATATAAAAGGAAATACAAATATATACAAATATACAAAATATATAAAAGGAAAATATATAAAATATATATAATAAAATATAAAATAAAATATATAAAAGGAAATACAATAATGCAAACGTGGAATAGAAATGGCTTTCTTTTTAGCTCTAGAAAAATGCAATTTGGAACAAGTTCATTAGGTGATATCCTCAGGAAAAGTATAACGTCTTAAAATCTTATTTACAGAGTCAGAGCAAGAAGTGGAATAACAACATTGTCAAAGTCTATGAAATTAAGGTCTGTTCAATTAGTGTAGAGTAAGGGAATAGCATTCTTTACTTTTCAGTAGTGGACTGGGGGCACTGTGATTGCTTTATTTTTTTTTTCAGTTTATTTATTTTGAGAGAGAAAGAGAGAGAGAGAGAGTACAAGCAGGCCCCACACTGCCAGCACAGAGCCCAACTTGGTGCTCAACCTCACCAACTGTGAGATCATGACCTGAGCCAAGATCAACAGTCGGACACTTAACTGACTGAGCCACCCAGGCACCCCATGACTGCTTTATAAATATGAATCGTCAGGATAACCAAAGACATTTTAAATAATTTATAATATAGCTATAATTTGTTCATTATTTGATTACATTGTTAGGTTTAAAACACCACCTGTAAGAGATTTACATTTTCTTATTAATTTGGATTTTTTTCCTTTATTTTTGATATATTTTTTTAGAATCATTTACTTTTGGAAGTTTAAGGGACCCTAACAGTCATCAAAATTTAGACTCTCATTTTATAGATAAAGAAGAAAAACCTAGAAAGATAATTTACTGTTTAACTTTCTAAATCGATATAAATGCCCTATAATCCATAATCCTTCCATGTACATTATATTTGAATAATTTGTCTCATATGATCTCTCTCTATTTTTTTTTAACAACAAGACCTCCAAATGACACTTTTACTTTCCATGGTCATCCACTATTTAATACACTCTAAGAGCTGTCACAGACTCTATTTCAATAACAAGTATATTGGATTTTTCAGATCGTCAAATTATATAACAATGTAATTTAAGCCAGTTGTTCCTCTCAATGAATATTAGGCCAAAGGTAATAACATACATGGCTCTTCTCCAAAGAAAGCAGACACCTAGGATATGGCAGTATTTTGTTTCAGAATGGTAAGAATAATTGCTCACTGAATGTTTCATCAAATTATATATGAGGCATTAAGTCAGGAATAAACAAGTTTTAGAAACTTTAACTTGTAAATATATGAAAATATCTACCCTCAGCCCTTTTGCATCTCTAGGTCCAATTTATGTTGTTTGCCAAACACATGCACTGAATTATCACATAATAAATAATTTGTAGGCCTTGATTCATATGCTAAATTGTGGATCTATAGAGAGATTTAAATACATTGACATGTTTATTTGGAAGACAGTAAATTGTTTTTTTCTCTTTTTAAATTCATTTTAGTTTCTTACATATATCAGGTGCTCAGAAAATGATGCAAAAATATTGTGTCATAAATGAAGGATGTAACATATTTTACCAAGCATGACACCTGGTACAATGGATATGAGCAAAATCAAAGCAGTGAAGAGGATAAAGAAACTCTTCTATACTAAAAACAGAAAAGAATTTTTTAAAAAGAGAAAGAAAGAATGAAAAAGAAAAAAATAGTATGCATATTTCATAACAAATAATAGTATCATGTTAGGCAAACCTAGTTAACTAGGTGCATTAGTTAACTACACTGCATAACAAATTACCACAAACTGAACAGCTTAAAATAACACTCATTTATTATCTCACAATTTCTGCAGATCAGAAATTCAGGTACTGCTTAGCTCAGGGTCTCGTAAGAGTGCAATGAAGGTATTGGTCAGGCTGCCTTCTCATTTTGTTCTTGGGTTCTTCTCTCAGTCTCAATCCTACAACTGGGAGAATTCAGTTCCTGTCCTTTATAGGGTTGAACTTCCCATTTGCTTTTTAGCTTGGCATTACTTTCTGACCTTTGGCTATGGCCTCCTTTATCTTCAAAGCAAATAACAAATCCTTCTCTTGCCCGCAAATTTCTCTGCCTTCCTCCTTGCCATTAGCTGGAGGAAACTTTTCTTTTAAAGGAACTTTAGATGAGGCCTAACCCTATAATCTCCATATTTTAAAGACAACTGACTTTAATTACATCAACAAAATCCTTCCACAAGAGTACTTAGATTAAGGTTTAATTGAACCACTTGGAGATGGGAACCTTGTGGGGACAATTTTTAGAATTCTGCCTATCACATGAATTTCACTTTTCCATAGGAAATATGTATTTGGACGTTGGTAGGTCCTATCTGTGCATGTGTGTTAGGGGCGCACATGTTGAAGATGGATGAGTACAGCACACAGGAGCTCATGGAGGAGCAGCATTCTAAGTCTTGGCAAAGAAACAAGCTGGCAATACAGGTCTAGCTTTATATTTTTAAGGAAAAAGTAGGGGTTAGATCAGCTGAGGTTTATCACTGTTTTTCCCTTCACCCCCACAGATTTTTAGCTATAAGTGACTCCTAGTGAAAAAGGAGAGGAGGGCTGTGCTAAGAGTCTGCATAAACATGTACTTTAATTCTTTCTACCCTGCAGTCCTCTAACTGGTAGTAAAAGAGTCTTCTTTACACACAACTCAAACAATGGATAAGTTTAGTGTGATTAGAAATAATTTACCAGGATGATGAGAGAATACATCGGACTTAGTGATGTAGTCTGTGAAAGACTGCAACTCAAATATATCTTAAGTCATTACAGTTTCACTCACAAACTATAAAGCAGGGTGGGAAACAGTTATTATATTTGAAAAATCTTGAAGACAACCATTATGGTTGAGTAACTTGTGTGTTCCACAATTCTATGTGTTGCCATTCACTTAAGAGTCCTTGTGAATGGCATCTTCTGGATTTGCATAAAACCCAACTTGCATAATTACATGTGGTAACCTTATAAATCAAGATAGTTTGGCGGTTTTTAGAAATGGCAACTAAAATTATGAATGGAATTAAGGTGTTTTCCTAAAGATAAAAGGCAAAAACAACTCTTGAAAGCTGAAATCTGAGAATGGTTTGATTTAAGAGGATCACTAGAGTCTTGGTTAGAAAAGCAAAATTGACGTTAGACACCAAACTGCAGAACATTTAGAAATAGAAGTTAAACCATGAAATTAAATAGATACTCACTTAAGACAAATACAAGTTTTTCCAGGATCAGACAAAATTGACATACATGCCCAATGGAATTATTATGAAAGATATAGTCATTTTCCACCTTTTACTATATTGTATATTTACTCCCACATTCTGGTCTTTGAAGTCTATGCTAGAGTCAAATATCTTGCTAAAATGACAGTTCTCATATTCAAATATTTCAAATAATAATGGAGAAAAATATAATGAATATGTCCTCATTTAGTATTTTCAATAGTATTGTAAACCATAGGTTATGGAAAGAGCATTACAAATCCAGGAATGAAGAAGATTGAAGATCTTGAAGATCTCAAGATACTTGAGATAGATTCTGACCTTATTGGATTAGAATAATTTAAACTCTTGATAAAATAAGAATGTAAGGAATTATACACATAGAAAAGTTAAAAGCAACTCCCTGAATTACTCTAGTTTTGACAAATAAAAATATATTTGTTATGTTGATAAAGGGGGGGGGTGCCAAAAGCACATGTTGATTTAAATGCTGCTATTATTTCCTATTTATCTAGATGTTCAACTACTCCTTAATTTTGTTAAAGGACACATAAAACAAATGCTTTAATAAATGTTTTGATTATACATAGGTAAATCAGAGATGATGTGTTGTATGTGATAACAATGTGTTGTCAGGTAAACCTTATTAATTATATTGAAGACTTTACTTTGTGACCATTTTTTGTATGCTCGGTGAAATGCTGGAGGCTGAACCAAGAACCAAAAGTAGTAACAGAAGAAATAAACCACCCTAATTCCCTAAGCCAAGAGACTGAGTTAACACAGTTAACTTGACTCTCAAAGATTTGAAGAATTCTGGATGGAGAAGATGAAAAATCTAGAAAGATCCTAGAATCAGGAGCTTGCAAGATTCTAAGAATCCTTGGACATTGTTCTCTAAAAGAGAGTCATAAGGGTGAAAGTTATTATATATTATATCTTCCAGAAAGAAGCAAGTTTCAAAAAGGAGTGTCCCTTGAGAAGAACAGAAGTTTCTTTAATTCCACTCATGGAAATAAACCTAAGTTTAGTATAGTCTGTAAAAAAGAAGAGATTATATTTAATAATAGAGACAAGTGAATCAGTCCTCCCATCTGGTAAAAAAAAAAAAAAAACACCCTTCTGCTGGTCACTCAAACCATGTAAGAGATTTAACATATATTATAATCATAGAGACACTCGCACCTGCAGTATCAGTTCCAGGGTGGAAATCATCCAGTTAAAATTGACTAGCAACATGACTTTACTTGCAGATTAAATTGTAAAGGATCCTGTGTTGGGTAAAACTATTTCATTTATCCAAATGGAAGGCAAATAGCCCAAATTAAGATCCAGGCGACAAAGAGTCTGCTATTCTGCACAGTAATTTCTAGTGGCTCTCAAATTTGTTGTCCGTGAGAATAACATGGGTAGTTTGTCAAAAATACTGACATCCTGGAATTCTGACTCACTACAGAATGACTGAGACCAGATATCTGATTTCAAAGAAAGAAAAAGAAAAAAGAACTGCTGTGATGACTCAAATCGATACAAAATTTAAGAAAAAAATCAAAATAAAATTTTATCTTCATTATTTTCAAAATAAACTTTTCTGAGGCCATTGAAGGCATGTTTCATTTTTTTAAAACTAAATGGATTATTTTCAGTCTTTGGAATGTCTCTAAGATAGAGACATTTATTTAGGAAATGTGTGGGGTTCTTTGGCCAATGCACTTGGGAAGCAGTCATGCCTTACATAGTCTTAAGTTGGCTCTGTTGTTATTGATGGTGACAGTGTTGTTATCTCCAAGGTTTCAGTAAAGTTTCACAGGCTGCTAAATTTTACAGCTCTGCTTTGGGAAATAAAAGTATGGACATCTGTCCATGAATGGAGAAAAGCATGTGTCAGTATTAAGCCAAGAAGTGATTCTTCAATATAGAGAAGTAGGAGTCCAAAAAGTAATAGTTCAAAATCAGGACTTCTTTGTGGAACATATGAGAATAACTTTAGAATTCCTAGATTAACACTGAAAAAGTAATCTGGTAAATGTCTGAAATTCCAAAGTCAGGTGGCATGAGGGATCACAGTAGTATTTGGGCATTCTTTGGATCTGTGATTCTAGAAGGCTGGAGAAGTCAGAAAAAATATGCCTAACATTTGTACTGATTTAAGTTAATGCTAATCATCAAAGCGGGAGACAAATTGTGTTAAGAAATATAATAAAAGTATCACAACTTCACTTTGGGATGTCATTAATCACAAAAAAAGCAAAATTTGAGCTTTAAAAAATGTATTTGGTTTTTGGGATCACTATATAGATGTGACTACATTCTCTCAACCTAGCTATTGGTGACAAAACACCAGCTGCTTCAAAGTTTGAGTGATGACAATCCAGATCAATGTTAAGTGCAAGAGTACAACAATATGTGGTTTAACTTCAACTGCTGTTTCTTTTTCCAAACCAGAAGTATACATTCTCTACCCTAAGTCAAATGGTGACATGACCCTTCTCCATAGCTCATTGAAAGAAAATGTTTTGTTTTGTTTTTCCTTTCAGAGAGTCCTTCTTGAATAAATAGCTTCAAGAGGGACACAAAAAATTGTGAGTAGAGAAGGGAAAAATATTTAGCCAACCAGATCAAGCCAAATTACTATTTAAATTAATAGGATGACAGGGGCCAAGATAGCAGAGTAAGAGGACCTAAAGCTCACCTGTCCCACAGATACAACTAGCTAGCCTTAACATAAGTGTAAATAACCCAGAAAATGACCCATAGTCTGGCATAACAAACTCCACAACTAAAGGAAGAGAAGAGGCCTCATCAAAGAGAGTAGTAAAGGCAGAGATGAAGTGGGGAGCTAAATGGACCACAGCCATCTATGGGCAGGAAACAACCACAAAAACAGATAAGGGAGAGAAACAGATTATCACACAGGAGAGCCCATGCAGGAAAGATGAATCCCATAAACATTTGGTTTTGAAAACCAGAGAGGCCGAATTTCATCAATTCTTATGAACAACAAGACTTAAAGCTTAGAATCTTAAAAATCAGAGGGCCCAGCTCTGGAAGACCCCAGAGAACAATAGGAAGCTGAATCCCAACCCTTAAAGAAAGAGAACTACAAACAGCCTGCGGAGATACACCATAGAAGCAATAGCTTGAAAAACAGCTAGGGTACATGGAAGGTAGAGTTATTTACACATCTCACAGCATGTCCCATAAGGGTAGGTTCATGGAAGGATATCTCCAGGAACAAAGGAGTTGGAAGGTGCCATCTTCTTCCCCCACCCCCAACATAAACACATGGTCACCTGTGGAAAATAGCGCAGTGCCCATATTCACTCTACCTAACTTAATTACACCAAACACCACCCCTCTGGGCTTTGGTGGACTCCCTTCCCAGTCAACTTTGCCTCAGTCCCTGTGCTATGGGTTACCTCCCCCAGAATACTGCCACAAATCTTGTGAACACCATATCTCCTGACCCACACATTATCTGAAGTGCACCTTGTTAAAACTGCATGCCCTGCTCATGCAGACAAGGTCCCAGATGTAGTGGCAGAAAGTCTCATTTTGCAAGGAGACCAGTGCATCTTGCTAAAACTGCACATTCACGGACCAAACCCTACCACCACAGGCAGAGAGCCTGTGAACATGACTGGACTAAAGAAAAAGCAGCTGGGACACAACAGCAGGGTTCATACAACACACATAGGACGCAACCTTGAAGTGACAGGCTCTGGTGAACAGGGGACAAAGCACTGCAGGACACTACAGGACCTCTTCATAAACTACTACTTTCAAGAACAGGAGACATAGGTGACTTTCCTAAAACATAGAAACAGACACAAAGAGACAAAATGAGGAGACAGAGGAATATGTCCCAAGTGTAAGAGGACAAAACCACAGCCAGAGCCAAAGCAAAACGGATATACATAATATGCCTGATAAGGATCTAAAACAATGGTCATAAAGATACTGGGTTTCAGGAATAAGTGGAGAACATCAGTGAGACTCCAAACAAAGAGACAGAAACCAAAAAAAGAGCCAATCAGGGATGAAGAACACAATAACGTGATTAAAAATACACTAGATGGAATAAATAGCAGGTTAGAGGAAGCAGGGGAATAATGGAAAGCAGCCAGAATAATGGAAATAATCAAGTAAGAGAAAAAAAATTATGCAAAATGAGAACAGACTTAGGATCCTCAGCAACTCCATCAAGTATAATAACATTCACATTTTAGGGATCCCAGAAGGAGAAGAGACAGAAAGGGGGGCATAAAACTTATTTGAAAAAATAATAGCTAAAAACTCCCCTTATTTGGTAAAAGAAACAGATATCTAGATCCAGGAGGCACAGACAGCCCCCAACAATCTTAACTTATTAACCAAGGAGGTCCACACCAACACACATAGTAATTAAAATGACAAAAAATAGTGGTAAAGAGATAACTTTACAACCAGCAAGAGAAAAAAAGACAGTCATTTACAAGGGAAAGCCTATAGGACTATCACCAGATTTTTTCGCAGAAACTTTACAGGTCAGAAATGAGGAGTATCATATATTCAAAGAACTGAAAGGAAAAAAAAAATCTGCAGCCAAGAATACTCAATCTAGGAAGGCAATCATTCAGAATAGGAGAGACAGAGTTTCCCAGACTAATGAAAGCTAAAGCAGTTCATAACCACTAAACCAGTCCTAAAAGAAATGTTAAAGAGGACTTTTTGAGGGGAAAGGAAAAACCATAAGTAGGAGAAAGAAAAGTAGGAAGCACAAAAGAAGTAAAAATAAGTGTATCTGTAAAAATCAATCAAGGGTCTCACAAAATAAAAGGATGTAAAGTGTGACACCATTCACCAAAAAAAAGTAGTGGGGAGAAGAGTAAAGAATGGGCTCAAACGTAAATGACCACCACCTTAATATAGATTGCTATATACAGAAGATGTTATACACAAACCTAATGGTACCCACCAATCAAAAAGCAATAATAGATATGCAAAAATAAAAAGAAAGGAACCCAAGTATATCACTAACGAAAGCCAGCGAACTGTGAGAGAAGAGAGCAAGAGAAGAAATGATCAGAGAAGAACTACAAAAATAACCATAAAACAAGTAAGAAAATGGCAATAAATACATACTTATGCATAATTACTTTGAATGTAAATGGACTAAATTCTCTAATCAAAAGACACAGGGTGACAGAAATGGTTAAAAAAATAAGACCCATCTCTATGCTGCCTACACAGGACACATTTCAGACCTAAAGACACATGTAGACTGAAAGTGAGAGGATAGAGAAACATTAATCGTGCAAATGGATGTCAAAAAAAAAAAAACGTGGGGTAGTAATATTTATATTGGACAAAAGAGACCTTAAAACAAAGACTGTAACAACAAACAAAGAAGGACACAATAATAATAAAGAAGACAATCCAACCAGAAGATATAATAACTGTAAATATTTATGCACTAAACATGGAAGCACCCAAATAATAAAACTGATAATAATAAACCTAAAGGAACTAATTGACAGTAACAGCATAATAGAAGGGAACTTTAACACCTCACTTATATTGGTGGACAGATCATCCAAATAGAAAATCAACAAGGAAATAGTGATGTTTAATGACACACTAGACAGGTAGATATAACATATATACATTCTTTGCAAATGCATACAGGACATTCTCCAGAATAGATCATAAATTAGGCCACAAAACAAGTCTCAACAAATTCAAAATGATCAAAGTCATACCATGCATCTTACTGACCACAATGCTATGAAAATAGAAATCAACCACAAGAAAGTCTGGAGAGAGCACAAATAAATTGAGGTTAAATAACAGGCTACTAAGCAATAAATGGGTCAACAAAGAAATCAAACAAGAAATCAAAACTTACATGGAGAGAAATGAAAAAGAAAACACAATGGTACAAAATCTCTGTGATGCAGCAAAAGTGGTTCTAAGAGGGAAGCTTAGAGCAACACAAGCCTATCTCAAGAAGCAAGAATAATCTCAAATAAACAACCTATCCTTACACCTAAAGGAGCTAGATAAAGAAGAAACAAAGTCCAAAAACCAGCAGAAAGAAAAACATAATAAAGATTAGAGCAGAAATAAATAACATAGAAACTAAAAATAATAATAAAACAAATAAGTCAAACCAAAAGCTAGTTTTTTGAAAAGATCAACAAAAGTGATAAACCTCTAGCCAGACTCATAAAAAAGGAGAGGCCTTAAATTAAAAATTCAGACATGAGAGAGGAGAAATAAAAACTGACACCACAGAAATACAAAGGATTTGAAGAGAATACTAAGAAAAATTGTATGCCAACAAATTGGACAACCTAGAATATGGAGAAATTGCTGGAAATATATAACTTCCCAATATGGAATCAGGAAGAAACAGAAAATTTGAACAGACCAATTAGCAGTAATGAAATTATATCACTTATCAAAAAGCTTGTAACAAACAGAAGTCCAGGACAAGATGGCTTCACAGGTGAATTCTACCAAACATTTAAAGAAGAGTTAATACCCATTCTTCTGAAAATATTTCAAAAAATAGAAGACGAACAAAAACTTCCAAATTCATTCTATGAGGTCAGCATTATCCTAATACTAAAACCAGATAAGGACACCGCAAAACAAGAGAACTAGAGGCCAATATCTCTGATAAACACAGATGCAAAAATCCTCAACATAATATTGGCAAACAGAATCCAGTAATACATTTAAAAAATCATTCAGTTCGATCAAGTGGGATTTATTCCAGGCATGCAAGGGTAGCTCGATATTTGCAAATCAATCAACATGATACACAACATTAATAAGAAAAAGGATAGAAGCATATGAAAATAGCTGCATGCTTTACTCGGAGCAATGGATGATGTATGGAATTGTTGAATCAGCCACAGCCATCTATAAACATACCACGCTGAATGTGCCTTATTTCACAATTGTTGAATTACAGTTTTATACCTGAAACTAATATAATTCTGTATGTTAACTAAATGAAGTTAAAATAATAACTTACAAAAGGTCATATTATCATTTCAATAGGAGCAGAAAAAGCATTTGACAAAGTACAACATCCATTCATGATAAAAACACTCAACGAAGTAGGTTTAGAGGGAACATACCTCAACAGTATAAAGGCCATGTGAAAAACCCACAGCTTGGGGAGGGGCCAAAATGATGTAACAGCATGGAAGTTTTTTTGTGTCTCTCATCCCTGAAATGCAGCCAAATCAACACAGAACCATTTGCACACCTAGAAAACAGCTCTGAGGATTAACATAACAATCTGTACAACCTGAACCACAGAACTCAGCAAGGACACAGTGTGTAGAGGTAAACCAGGGGAGAGAGAAGCCATGGAGAGCAGGGAGCTGTTTTTGCTTGAGGAGAGAGGACAGAGATGGGGGGAGAGTATGGGAAAAGCACCCCACCCCAGAAGCAGCTGGAGAGAAAATGGAAAAGTGGAAACAGCCACAGGTACTGACCAAAAAAAGGAGAAAGAAGAGGGTTTAAATTCTATTAAGACTCTATAAACAGGGGGAGCACAGAGTCTGAAACTCCACAGCTCATTACCTTATGGTGCTCTAGTGGGAAGGGCGAATTCCAGGAGTGGAGAGTAAGGTCCAAGGGGTACACATGAGGAGTGGCAGTTCCCCTGCAGGGAGGACATTTGGTAGAGGCTGTGCAGCCTCCCCACAGGCAAAGGTCCCAGCAGACCCTGGAGAACAACCACATTCGTTGGTGCTGGAACAAGGTCACTGGGCTGGAAGCCTGGTGCCAGATGTGTGTTGTGATTTTCCATAATCCTTGAAACACTGCTGCTACAAGATCACATGAACTATTTCTGGGGCGGGCAGGCACCCAGCCGCAGTCTCTGGGCACTGGCAGCAGTGAGGTCTTGTGAACGTTCCTGGGGGAAGGCTGGCACCGGCCATTACTCAGCAAGACCCTCCCCCAGAGGATCTGAGTGGGTCAAAGCCACAGTTCCTCAGCAGGGAGGCCTTGGAGGGAGGGGCTAACATGGCAGAAGAGTAGGGGGATCCTAAGTTCCCTCATCTCTCAAACAAAGCCGTGTTGAGGCCAAAGGACTTTGAACCCCAAGAGTCTGGGAGGAAAAGAGGCAGAGTTGCTTCCAGGGACCAACTGGGACAACCTGATGGGCCATAGGTGGGGCAGTTTCAGGGAGTGGGCAGCAGGCCCACAGTGGAGGGGGGTCCTGCCTACACCAAACCACGCCTATCAGTGCCTGGTAACTGAGTATCTTCTGGAGCTGGATTGACGTCAAAGGAAACAGACAGCCCCTCCTCTACACCAGCACAGTTGCATTGCCTGGTTTAATTCTCAAACAATTCTTAAGATACAGATATATTCTTCCTTTCTTATCTTCTTCTTATCTCTTCCCTCCTCTAGTCTGGTTACTCTGGTTGTTGGTTCGTTTAAGCAGATATATTTAATCCATTCTCTTAATACATGTTCTACATCTCTTTCTTTATTTTCTTTTTCTCTCTCTAGATTAAACTGTATAGTTTCTCTGGTGAATTTTATCTTCTCTTCCTTTTCCCTGACTCCTTCTTTATTTTCCTCACTCTCTCTCTGGATTAAGCCCTATAGTTTCTCTGCCTGGTCAATTTCTATGTTTTCATTTTCCCCGCCCCTGTCATTTCTCTCTTTGTGTGGCCTCTTCCATCAGCACTGCCTCCACCCTGTTGTTTACTTGTAGCTGGTGTTTCTGGATTTTTGATTTTTTTTTTGTTTGTGTGTTTGTGTGTTTTTGTTTTCTGTTTGTTTTTTTGTTTGTTTGTCTGTTTGTTTTCCTTTCCAGGGCTAATTCAAGGAACAAATCAAAGCACACCTGGTGGCGGGTCCAAAAAGTCACTAAGAGTAGGAAGGTAAAGTAACCAAACTCACAACAACAGAGAGCAAGTAACACTCTCCAAAAAACACCTCCTGAAGGGCCAGGCCATGGACAGTGTATGACCCCTCTTTAATATAGTAGTGCTTGCAGGAGCAGGACACACAGCAAGCTTTTAAAACACATAAGGGACAGAAAACTAGCCAAAATGATGAAATGGAAGAATTCTCCTCAAAAGAAATTCCAGGAAGAAATGACAGCTGAAAAATTGATCAAAACAGATATAAACAATATAACTGAACAAGAATTTAGAATAATTGTCATAAGATTAATTGCTGGGCTTGAGAAAAAGCATAGAAGACAGCAAAGAATCTATTGCTGCAGAGATCAAGGAACTGAAAATAGTCATGATGAATTAAAAAATGTAAATGAGGTGCAAAACAAACTAGATGCAGTGACAACAAGAATTGAAGAGGCAGAGGGGAAAATAGGTGATACAGAAGATAAAATCATGGAAAAAAGAGGAAGCTGAGAAAAAGAGAGGTAAAAAAAATTCTAGACCACAAAGGGAGATTTAGTGAACTAAGTGATTCAATGAAATGGAACAATATCCATATCATAGGAGTTCCAGAAGAAGAAGAGACAGAGAAAGGGGCTGAAGATGTACTTGAACAAATCATAGCTGAGAACTTCCCCAATCTGTGGAAGGAATCAAACATTGAAATCCAGGAGGCACAGAGACCTCCCTTCAGACGTAACTTGAATTGATCTGCACAACATATCAGAGTAAAACTGGCAAAATACAAAGATAAAGAGAATTCTGAAAGCAACTGGGGATAAACGGTCCTTAACCGACAAGAGTAGACACATAAGGGTAGTAGCAGACCTATCTACAGAAACTTGGCAGGCCAGAAAGGAGTAGCAGGAAATTTTCACTGTGATGAACAGGAAAAATATGCAGCCAAGAATCCTTTATCCAGCAAACCTGTCATTCAGAATAGATGGAGACATAAAGGTTTTCTCAAACAAACAAAAACTGAAGGAATTCATCACCACTAAACCAGCCCTACAAGAGATACTAAGGGGGACTCTGTGAGTGAAATGTTGCAAGGACCACAAAGGACCAGAGACATCATTACAAACATGAAACCCACAAATAACACAATGGCTCTAAACCCATATATTTCAATAATAACACTGAATGTAAATAAATGTACTAAATGCTCCATTCAAAAGACATAGGGTATCCGAATGGATAAAAAAAAACAAGACCTATCTATTTGCTGTCTACCAGAGACCCACTTTAGACCTGAGGACACCTCCAGATTGAAAGTGAGGGGATAGAGAACCATCCTTTAGGCTACTGGAAGTCAAAACAAACCTAGAGTAGAGATACATAACACAATCTAGATTTTAAACTAAAGGCTGTAACAAGAGATAAAGAAGGGCATTATATCATAATTACAGGGTCTATCCATCAAGAAGAGCTAACAATTATAAATGTCTACACACCGATTCAGGAACACCCACATATATAAAACAATTAATCATGAACATAAGCAATCTTATTGGTAAAAATGTGGTAATTGCAGAGGACTTTAATACTCCACTTACATTAATGGACAGATCATTTAGACATAGATCATTGTTTCAATAAAGAAACAATGGCCCTACGATACACTGGACCAGATGGACTTGACAGATATATTTAGAACTTTTCATCCTAAAGCAGCAGAGTACACATTCTTCTCAAGTGCACATTGAACATTCTCCAAGATAGATCACATACTGGATCACAAAACAGTCCTCAATAAATATAAAAGAATTCAGATCATACTATGCACACTTTCAAATCAGAATGCTGTGAAACTTGAAATCAACCGCAGGAAAAAGTTTGGAAAACCTCCAAATGCATGGAGGATTTAAAGAAAATCTACTAAAGAACGAAAGGGTCAACCAGGCAATTAAAAAAGAAAATAAAAAAATAAATGGAAACAAATGAAAACGAAAACACAACAATCCATACCCTTTGGATGCAGCAAAGTTAGTCCTAAGAGGAAAATACACTGCAATCCAGGCCTATCTCAAGACACAAGAAAAATCCCCAAAACAAAATCTAACAGCATACCTAAGGAAAAACAAAGAAACCCCAGACCCAGAAGAAGAAGTGAAATAATAAAGATCAGAGCAGAAATAAACAATATAGAATCCCCCCCCAAAAAAAACCAGAACAGATCAATGAAATAAAGAGTTGCTTTTTTTGAAACAATAAATACAATGGATAAACCCATAGCCAGACTTCTAAAAAGAAAAGAGAGGGGCGCCTGGGTGGCGCAGTCGGTTAAGCGTCCGACTTCAGCCAGGTCACGATCTCGCAGTCCGTGAGTTCGAGCCCCGTGTCAGGCTCTGAGCTGATGGCTCGGAGCCTGGAGCCTGTTTCCGATTCTGTGTCTCCCTCTCTCTCTGCCCCTCCCCCGTTCATGCTCTGTCTCTCTCTGTCCCAAAAATAAATAAAGAACGTTGAAAAAAAAAATTAAAAAATAAAATAAAATAAAATAAAAAGAAAAGAGAGAGGACCGAAATAGATGAAATCACCAATGAAAAATGGATTTATCACAACCAATCCCAGAGAAATACAAGCAATTATCAAAGAATACTATGAAAAAAATTATATGCCAACAAACTGGACAACCTGGAAGAAATGGACAAATTCCTAGATACCCACACACTACCAAAACTCAAACTAGAAGAAATAGAATACTTGAACAGACCTATAACTAGTGAATAAATTGAATCAGTTATCAAAAATCTTCCAAGAAATAAGAGTCTTGGACCAGATGGCTTCCCTGGAGAATTCTACCAGACATTTAAAGCAGAGACTATACCTATCCTTCTCAAGCTATTCCAAAAAATAGAAATGGAAGGAAAAAATTCGGATTCATTCTATGAAGCCACCATTATCTTGATTCCAAAACCAGACAGAGACCCTACAAAAAAAGGAGAATTACAGGCCAATATCCCTGATGAACATGGATGCAAAAATTCTCAACAAGATACTAGCAAATCGATCCAACAGCATATAAAAAGAATTATTCATCATGATCAAGTGAGATTCATTCCTGGCTTGGAGGGCTGGTTCAATATTCGCAAATCAATCAATGTCATACATGACATTAATAAAAGAAAGGATAAGAACCATATGATCCCCTCAATAGATGCATAAAAAACATTTGACAAAATACAGCATTGTTTCTTAATAAAAACCCTCAAGAAAGTCGGGATAGAAGGAACATATTTAAGCATCATAAAAGCCATATATGAAAAGCTCACAGCTAAGATCATCCTCAATGGGGAAAAACTGAGAGCTTTCCCCCTGTGATCAGGAGCACGACAGGGATGTCCACTCTCACCACTGTTGTTTAATATAGTGTTGGAAGTCCTACAGACAACAAAATGAAATAAAAGGCATCAAAATTGGCAAAGATGAAGTCAAATGTTCACTTTTCACAGATGATATGATACTCTACATGGAAAACCCGACAGACTCCATCAAAACTCTGCTAGAACTGATACATGAATTCAGCAAAATTTCACAGGGTACAAAATTAATATACAGAGATCAGTTGCATTTTTATACACCAATAATGTAGCCATAGAAAGAGAAATAAAGAAACTGATCTCATTTACAATTGTACCAAGAACCATAAATTACCTTGGAGTAAACTTAACCAAATATGTAAAAGATTTGTATGCTGAAAATCATAGAAAGCTTATGAAGGAAATTGAAGAAGACATAAAGAAATGGAAAAACATTCCATGCTCATGGGTTGGAAGAAAAAATATTGTTAAAATGTCAATACTACCCAAAGCAATCTACACATTCAATGCAATCGGAATCAAAATTGCACTGGCATTCTTCTCAAAGCTAGAATCCTAAAATGCGTATGGAACCACAAAAGACCCCAAAGGGCCGAAGTAATATTGAAGGAGAAAACCAAAGTGAAGCATCACAATCCCAGACTTTAAACTCTACTACAAAGCTGTAATCATGAAGACAGTGTGGTACTGGCAAAAACAGACACATAGACCAATGGAATAGAATACAGACCCCAGAATTGGACCCACAAATGTATGGCCAACTAATCTTTGACAAAGCAGGAAAGAGTATCCAATGGAATAAAGACAGTCTCTTTAGCAAATGGTGCTGGGAAAACTGGACAGCAACATTCAGAAGAATGAAACTAGATGACTTTCTTACACCATACACAAAAATGAATTCAAAATGGACAGACCTAAATGTGAGACAGGCAACCATCAACACCCTAGAGGAGAAAGCTGGCACCAACCTCTTTGACCTCAGCTGCAGCAATTTCTTGCTCAACACTTCTACATAGGCAAGGGAACTAAATGCATAAATGAACTATTGGGACCTCATCAAGATAAAAGCTTCTTCACTGCGAAGGAAATAATCAACAAATCAACAACAATAACAACAAATAATCGGTTGCCTGATAAAAGGCAACCGAAGGCATGGGAAAAGATATTTGGAAATGACGTATCGGATAAAGGGTTAGTAACCAAAATCTATAAAGAACTTACCAAACTCAATACCTGAGAAACAAATAATCCAGTGAAGAAATGGGCACAAGACATCAATAGACACTTTTCCAAAAAAGATATTCAGATGGCCAACAGACACATGAAAAGATGCATCACTCATCATTAGGGAAATACAAATCAAAGCCATAGTGAGATACCACCTCACATTGGTCAGAGTGGCTAAAATGAACAAATCAGGATACTAGAGATGCTGGCGAGGATGTGGAGAAGGGGAACCCTCTTGTACTGTTGGTGGGAATGCAAACCGGTGCAGCCGCTCTGGAAAATAGTGTGGAGGTTCCTCAAAAAATTAAAAATAGAACTACCATACGACCGAGCAATAGCATTGCTAAGAATTTACCCAAGGGATACAGGAGTGCTAATGCATAGGGGCACATGTACCCCAATGTTTATAGCAGCGCTTTCAACAATAGCCAAATTATGGAAAGAGCCTAAATGTCCATCAACGGATGAATGGATATAGAAGATGTGGTTTATGTATACTATGGAATACTACTTGGCAATGAGAAAGAATGAAATGCTGCCATTTGCAGCAACATGGATGGAACTGGAAGATATTATGCTGGGTGAAATAAATCAGTTAGAGAAGGACAGATATCATATGTTTTCACTCACATGTGGATCTTGAGAAACTTAACCAAAGACCATGGGGGAAGGGAACAGTAAAGAACTAGATACCAACAGAGAGGGAGGGAGGCAAACCACAAAAGACTCCAAAATACAGGGACAAACTGAGGGTGGATGGGGACTGGGCGAGAGGGAAAATGGGTTATGGGCATTGAGGAGGGCACTTGTTGGGATGAGCACTGGGTGCTGTATGTAAGCCAATTTGATAATAAATTATATTAAAAACAGTTTTCTGATAAAAAAAGCTTAATTGGGAAAAAAAGAATGTGGCAAAAGAGCAAAAAAGAAAGAAAACAAAGAAAAATGCACAGCTCACATCATACACAATGGGGAAAAAACTGAGAGTTTTAAGGTCAGTAACCAGAAAAGAATGTTCACTGTCACTACTTCTATTCGACATAGTACTGGAAGTCCTAGCCACAGCAATGAGACAACAGAAGGAAATAAAATACATCTAAATTGGTAAGGAAGAAGTAAAACTTTCACTATTTGCAGACGACATGATACCATATATAGAAAATCCTAAACACTCTACCAAAAAACTACTAGAACTGATAAATGAATTCAGTAAAGCCACAGGATACAAAATCAATGTACAAAAATATGTTGCATTTCTATACACTGATAATGAAGCAACAGAATGAGAAATTAAGGAATCAATCTCATTTACAATTGCACCCAAATAGTAAAATACCTAGGAATGAACTTAACCAAGGAGGTGAAAGACCTGCACTCTGGAAACTATATAAAACACTGATAAAAGAAATTGAAGATGGCCAAAGAATTGGAAAGACATTCCATGCTCATGGATTGCAAGAACAAATATTGATAAAATGTGCATACTACCCAAAGCAATCTGCAGATTTAATGCAATCTCTGTCAAAATACCAAGAGCATTTCTCAAAGAACTAAAACAAAGAATCCTAAAATTTGTATGGAAACAGAAAAGACCCTGAATAAACTAAACAATCTTGAAAAACAAAAGCCAAGCTGAAAGCATCACAATTCTGAACTTCAAGTTATACTACAAAGCTGTAGTGATCAAAATAGTATGGTATTGGGACAAAAAACAGACACATGGATCAATGGAACAAAATAGAAAGCCCAGAAATAAACCCACAATTTTATGGTTAATTAATCTTTCATAACGGAGGCAAGAATAGGCAATGGGAAAAAGACAGTTTCTGGTATTGAGAAAAGTGGGTAGCTACATGCAGAAGAGTGAAACCGGACCACTTTCTTACACAAGATACAGAAATAAATCCAAAAATGACTCCTGGGTGGCTCAGTCAGTTAAGCGTCCGACTTCAGCTCAGGTCATGACCTTGCAGTTTGTGGGTTTGAGCACCACATCGGGCTCTGGGCTGACAGCTCAGAGCTTGGAGCCTGCTTCAGCTTCTGTGTTTCCCTCTCTCTCGGCTCCTTCCCCTCTTGTACTCTGTCTCCTCTCTCAAAAATAAACATTAAAAATAAATAAATAAATCCCAAATGGATTTAAGACTTAACTGTGAGATCTGAAACCGTAAAAATCCTAGAAGAGAAGACAGGCCATAATTTCCTGACGATTTCCTAGAAAGCAACATCTTTCTAGGTATGTCTCCTGAGGCAAGGGAAACAAAAGCAATAATAAACTCTTTGGACTAAATCAAAATAAAAAAGCTTCCACACAGTGATGGAAATAACCAACAGAACTAAAAGACAACCTACTGAATGGGAAGATATATTTGCAAATGACATATTTGATAATGGGTTGGATCCCAAAATATATAAAAAAAGTTATACAAGTCAACACCATAAAAATAAAATAAATAATCCAATTTAAAAATGGGCAAAGTAGATGAATAGACATTTCTCCAAAGAAGACAAGACATTCAGATGGCCAACAGACACATGAAAAGATGCTCAACATCACTCATCATCAGAGAAATGCAAAGCAAAACTATAATGAGAAATCACCTCAAACCTGTCAGAATGGCTAAAATCAACACCACAGGAAACAACAGATCTTGGAAAAGATGTGGAGAAAAAATTACTCTCGTGCACTGTTGGTGGGAATGCAAACTGGTGTAGCCACTGTGGAGGACAGTAGGGAGGTTTCTCAAAAAATTAAAAAATAGAACTGTCCCATGGTTCAGTAATTGCCCTACTACGTATTTACCCAAAAATATAAAAGCACTAATTTGAAGGGATACATGTACCCCTACTTTTTTTTAAAATTTTTAACATTTATTTATTTTTG
The DNA here is from genome assembly GCF_023721935.1 of Panthera uncia. Lineage (NCBI taxonomy): Eukaryota > Metazoa > Chordata > Mammalia > Carnivora > Felidae > Panthera > Panthera uncia. Next base: position 28,182,463 of record NC_064817.1, read on the forward strand.
AGAGACAGAGACAGAGACAGAGTACAAGTGGGGGAGGGGCAGAGAGAGAGAGGGAGACACAGAATCCGAAGCAGGCTCCAGGCTCTGAGCTGTTAGCACAGAGCCTGATGCAGGGCCCAAACCCACAAACTGTGAGATCATGACCTGAGCCAAAGTTGGATGCTCAACCAACTAAGGCACCCAGGCACCCCATGTAACCCTATGTTTATTGGGACATGGTTTACAACAGCCAAACTATGGAAGTAGCCTAAGTGTCCATCAATAGATGAATGGATAAAGAAGATGTGGTACATATATACAACGGAATAATATTCAGCCATAAAGAATGAAATCTTGCCATTTGCAACAACATGGGTTGATCTAGAGAGTATAATGCTAAGAGAAACAGGCCACTCAGAGGAAGACAAATATCATATGATTTCACTCGCAAGTGGAATAAGAAACAATACAGAGAACAAAGGAGGAAAAAAAGAGACAAACTAAAAAACAGACTCTTAACTATAGAGAACAAACAGATAGTTACCAGAGGGGAGGGGGTAGGAGGATAGATGAAATAGGTGAAGGGGATTAAGAGTACATTTAGCTTGATGAACAATGTGTAATATATGGAACTGCTGAATAACTATATTGTACACCTGAAACTAATATAACACTGTATGTTAACTACACTGGATTAAAATAAAATAATATTTAAATGAACAGCCTCAACAGCTGCACTTGGATATTGAACAGGTACCTTGCAGTCTACAAGTCCAAAGTGGAATTCTTGATCTTTACCCCCTTTTAAACTGCTCCTCTCATAATCCTTCCATATCAGTTAATAGCAACTTCATGTTAATCATTCAGCTCTAAAATCTTAGAATCATCCTTGATGCTTCTCATTTATACTATTGTTTCAAATCTATCAGATAACCTTATCAGTTGGTTCACTGAGCCACCATCATCATTCTGTATTATTCCAATTGCTTCCCAATTGTGCATATACATGTATATGTTTTCAAATCATTCAACCAAGACCAATGTTAATAATTATTTTCCATATTGTGAAACAGTTTAAATTACCAACTAGTTTTCTATTCATTCAAGCAATGTTCAAGTTTTTGTTTCTCCCTGAGAAGATAATGTGTTCTGTCTAATCTAATACAGATATTTAAATTTTATGGAATCACAGAAAGGTTCTAGACTCAATTACCTACAATATTCTAATGATATAATCTTGCATAAAATTCAAGAATAAGGATTTAAATGGTTGTTTTTGCTTCCACGGTTTTTCTTCTAACAATTTACTCCTACTCTCAATACATAGTTATGCAGTTGAAATTTTAGGAACAAATTACCTCCCTAGTAAAAACCTATCTGTAGCTTGTCATCTCAGAGTAAGACTAAATCCTTATTTGGACACCTGGATGGTTCAGTAGGTTGAGCATCCATCCGACTCCTGATTTTGGCTCAGGTCATGATACCAGGGTCATGGGATCAAGCCCTGAATTGGGCCCCACACTTTGCCTGCTTAAGATTCTCTCTCTCTCTCTCTCTCTCTCTCTCTCTCTCTCTCTGCCTCTCTCCCCCACTTGTGCTCTCTCTCTCTCTCTCAAATTAAAAGAAAAAGACTAAATCCTTGCAAGAGTTCTACAAGATACTCAGCATTTAGATCCTGTATGTCCTTGATCTCATTTCCAATGGCCTCTCCTTACTTTTCCTTTTTTCAACCACAGTGGTCTTATTTTGCTGAAATCAGTTAAGTAGGGACGTACTCCCCTTTGGGCTTTTGTAATTTTCATTTCCTCTGTCAAGAACTCTACCCTTAGTTATAAAATCATGTGCTTCCTTATTTTGCTTGAGTTTTGCTGAAATGTCACCTTCTCAGGAAAGAATCTCTGATCACTCTATTCTAAATGTAATGCTTCTTCTTTCTTCCTGTTTTATTTTTCACTGTGACACTCATTATAACACATTATATACTTTATTTATATATTTTACTGTTTATCCTTTCTTCACTGTAATGCAAATTCCCCCCTGATTTCTTTATTGCTGTAACTCTATACCTTAATTGCTTCTGACATATATTTGTTGCTCAATATTTCTTGATAAAGACAATGGATTAATTCAAACTTGAGCAATATTTTTCTGTATAGCACTGTCATAATTACTGGAAAAGTCTTTTAAAAAATTTTTTATGTTTATTTTTGATAGAGAGAGAGAGAGAGAGAGAGGGAAAGCACAAGCGAGGGATGGACAGAGAGAGAGAGGGAGACACAGAATCTGAAGCAAACTTCAGGCTCCAAGATATCAGCACAGAGCCCTATGCGCGGGGCTCGAACTCATGAACTGCGAGATCATGACCTGAGCTGAAGTCAGATGCCCAACCTATTGAGGCACCTAGGTGCCCCATGACTGGAAAAGTCTTAAGAAAGAGTCCAATAGAATTGAAAATGGGAGATTACCAAGTCATGTTTATATATATTTGCTATTGGGTAAATCTAGGACATGTACGTGCTTGATGCTTTATTAACTAGAAACCAAATTCCTGCTGCCGATTTCTTTTAGAAAGTAGACCTTATGAAGATGCATTAAACTTCCTGTTTAGAAGTTTATCTTATTACACAAAATTGTACAAATTGAAGCTGTTAAGAATTTTATAGAGCCGTCTGGGCTGGTTTGAAGCAGTTTTCCCTCATCACTCCTTGACTCTTGTTCCACCATTTAACTCACAAGGCAAATTGAACAGAAGAGCAGATGGAGTTATAACCTGTGGATGTTTCATTAGCGTCTTCATTATTCAGATGCACTCGTTTATAATACTCCAGACAGAATCCTTGCTATGATGCGTAGAAGATGGTTGGCTAAATCTGATAAGTTAATATACTCAAATATTGTCATTTGCCGCTGAATTTCTTTTTTTGCCCTTAGGAGAGTATTTTTGTGCATTTTAGTTCTTGATATAAAGACAGAAGGGTATCAGTGGGCAGGAGAAAATTGTTTGCCTTCTAGACAGCAATTTGACACTTTCAAGGTTTCAGTATTACAGAAATGTTAAACATATTAATCCATAATATCACTATGGCATCAAGCCACTGACTGTGGAAATTTTCATTTATTCATGCTTAAAAAAATCTTGTTGCACAGTCCTACTCCCGTACCTCACTATTTGCAATTATTTTCCATAATTCTGTGTTTATCTATTCATTTTGATATTTCATTCCTTTAAATGTACACATTAACATTTAGACTATTCACCTTTTACAAAACAGAATAGCTTTTAAAAGAACAATAGGACAGATGTTATTTCATTTCTTTAGTGACATTTCCATGTGGCTTTGAATATTGCTTGTTGGTCTGAATTTTTCTTCAGTTTCTTACAAGTATGAAAACACCTATTTCCCAGGCTTACATATTTTGTAAGAAACAAAAATTACTAATTTATGAAATCTTGTATACTATAATATCAAGAGACTTTATGTACTATAATGTTTTCTGTGCTTCTACTACATTTTTGTGTGCTTTAAAATGGGCATTAAAGTGCTTTATTTCTGTTATAGCACTTAATTAGGTATTTATTTACATGTCAATCTCATATCTTTTATGCTTGAGACTATGCTTGATCTTAGAACCTACTCTTACAGGTTCTTAATAATTTATATTGTAGTTAGTAAATATATGATTATTTTATTTTGTGCTAAATAGTTTTCTTTGTAACCCTCATGTTAGGTTTTACCATTATAGGTATTATGGTTCTGAGGGATATATATTTACTTATTTTATAATGTCCCCTTGATTTCTAGATTCAAAATATTTTTATCCAAAAAAATTACGGAATTATTAAGCATCTCTCCATAATCTATTGTATTGGGTTGACCCACAATGGATATTTTATTTATTTATTTATTTATTACTTAATTAATTTATTTATTTATAAGTTTTTAAATGTTTTTATTTACTTTGAGAGAGAGAAAGAGAGAGAAACAATGAGTGGGGGAGGGGCAGAGAGAGAGAAATAGACAGACAGACAGACATAGAATCCAAAGCAGGCTCCAGGCTCTGAGCTGTCAGCACAGAGCCCAACACAGGGCTTGAACTTGTGAACCATGAGATCATGACTTGGGCTGAGGTCGGACGCTCAACCGACTGAACCACCCAGGTGCCCCCTACAATGGGTATTTTAATTCATGCAATAAAATACATTTTTGGTTGTAACAAAATATCTAGGTCGGATATATTTTTTAAGTAGGCTCCATGCCCAACGTGGGGATTGAACTCTTGACCCCAATATCAAGAGGTGCATGCTCTACCAACTGAACCAGCCAGGAGCCCCTATAATGAAAAAATCCAGGATGTTAGCCTTCTAGCAGGGAAAAACGGTTACAACTTGTGTATTTTTAGATATTTTGTTGTTTATGAATTATTACCATTTTCCTTGAGTTTAAGGGCCTTAAAAAGAGATAAATTGTGCCAAATACTTTTTTTGAGATGTCATTTATTTAATATCCTAAATGAGAAGAGACCTGAAACTTCTCACAGTGTGAAACACAAATTTATGTGCATTATAATCTCTCATAACTCCTGGAAGAAAATACACTGTTATGCATTTGTAAGTGTCTAGAGGGGTAGTGCAACAATAACTTTAATTTTTTTTAATGTTTATATATTTTTGAGAGAGAGAGAGTATGTGAGCAGGGAAGGGGCAGAGAGAGAGGGAGACACAGAATCTGAAGCAGGCTCCAGGCTGAGCTGTCAGCTCAAACCCCGATGTGGGGCTCAAACCCATGAACCGTGGGATCATGACCCAAGCCAAAGTCAGACGTTTAAACAACTGAGCCACCCAGGCATCCCTAACAATATCTTTAAAGTCAATGTGAGTGGATTGAAAAAATATTACATGCTTTGTGAACACTGTATTCACTGATGTCAATGTAAGTATAGTCACTAGACTAAATGTGCTTAAAATTTGATTTAGGAAAAGAGAACTAGAAGATTTAACTACATAGAGTCCAAATGTGGTTCAAAAATAGTCCTTATTTCTTTTTGTTAAAAATCTAGAGATTAGTATAATGTTTAAATTTAGTGTCTTCTTCCAACTACTTTGGAATGCCAACTTTGTCATAATTCAAGCAACCATATTTGGGTAGGTCTCTTCCTAGACTTTCTATTATATTCCATTTTTCTGTTTTTCTACCTTTATATGAATAACACACTGTCTTTATCACTGTAACGGTCAATTAAACCTATATCTGATAGTGTTAGGGTGCTAGCTTTACTATTATCCTTTAAAATTTTCTTAGCTACATTTTCCCTTGCATTTTCATATATATTTTATAAGATGATTATGAACTTACACACAGCCACACATACTCACTTATATATGCTGTCATGATTTTGACTGGGATCGTATTGAATTTACAGACCAATTTTTAGGGAGAATTACATCTGTACCGTAGTAAGTCTTCTAATTCACAAAGGGGATATACCCCTCCATTTATCTAGCTTTTCCTTGATTATCCTGACTACTGCTTTATATTTTTCATTGTATAGATGGTACACAAAATTTGTTTAACTTATAAGTATTGACTTTTGTTTCTACTACACATGGTATCCTTTTAAAAATTATTTTTTATTTTTTGTTGCTGTCATATAAAATACAATTACTGTATATTGACATTGTATTCAGTAACCTTATGAAGTTCACTAATTAATATAAAATATTTTTAGACTATTTTAAATTATCTGCATTCATAGTTATATTATCTGCAGGTAATGATTCTTTTGTTTTTTCCTTTCTATTTATGAAATATTTTCTCTATATACTGAGTAGAATATAAAATAGATAACATAGAAAATATCTAAAATATATTCTCGTCTTGATTTTTTCTTCAAGGTAGATTTTTCAACTTATCTTTTTTACGTATGATGTGCACTTAATTTTTTTGTTAATTTATTTGAATATAAGAAAATTTTCTTTATTCTGGTTCGCTATTAGTTTTTTGTCATGAATGGATATTCATGAATACATAGTGAGCTTTAGAAAATGCTTTTTCTTGAACATATTTGATAATCATAGGATATACTTCTTTTTTATTTTTTTCTAATGTGAATTATATAGATTAATGTTCAATTTGTTGGTATTATTTAGACTTTTGCAGTTATGGTCATGAGAAAAATTGGTCTCTTTTCTTTCAATATCTTTAACAGGTTTTGATATCTAGGTTATGTAAGCCTCATAAAATGAGTTGAAATGTGATCCCCTCTCCTACTTTTGGATAATCTGGATGAGTTTGGATACTTTGGTATTATGTTTTTCCAAACATATGTGAGAGGATTAACCAGTGAAGCCATATAGGTGAGAGTTTATTTGTGTGTGCATGTGTGTGCAAAAGTCTCTGATTAAAATAATAGATATAACACTGCTTTGGTTATATTTTCTTTTCTTGTGCCAGTCTTAGTAAATTGTGTGTTTCTGGGAATATTTCCTTGTGTAAATTTTCATACTTATTAACATAAATATGCTCCTAAGATATTCTTATTTTACTTTTTAAATCTTTAAAATCTTCTTTTATGCTCTCTTTTTATTCTTGATATTGGTTATTTGTCCCTTTTACTTTTTTTGTTTTCTTGTCAATATTTCCATTTTCTCTGACCTTGAGTTTTCTCTTTGACTTTGTTTTTCAATAATTTTACTGTAATATGCCTATTGTTTGGTTTTTATATTTACCCTATTTAGGGTGTAGAATTTCTTGAACTTGTGTTTTGATATTATTGATCCATTTTGGAGAAAACTCAGCCATTATCTTTTGCAAGACTACCCTACACTTTCCTTTATTTCTCATGGTACTAAAAGCCTTATATTAATCATTTTCACTGTGCCTCGTACGTCTCTTATGCTCTTTTCTATATTTTTCATTGTTTATGCTTTCTGTATTTCAGCCTAAATATTTGTCAGATAATTTCAATAACTGTGTTATCTGCTAGAAGTTTTTTAATGTTTATTTATTTATTTATTTTGAGAGAGAGAGACAGCAAGCAGGGGAGGAACAGAGAGAGAGAGAGAGAGAGAGAGAGAATCCTAAGCACGAACCATGAGATCATGACCTGAGTGGAAATCAAGAGTCAGACACTTAACCAACTGAGCCACCCAGGCAGCCCTCTGTTAGTTGTTTTCTATTGTCTGTTTTATTTTTATTTTGGTCTTTTTTATTTTAGTATACTGGAAATTTTTCTAATAAATTCTACGCATTGTGGTAAGTCTAAGTCTTTACATAATGATATTTTCCTCTAGAGTGGCTTTACTCCACCATATCCTGATAAACTAAGTATAGGATGATCTTAATTTGAACAGGGACTCAGAAGACTAAAATTGGATTGCAGTTTCTGATAGGCTTATTTTACTTTTAGCTCTCAACTGTCCCTCAAGATTAGTATTCCTGCAGTTCCAACTAAAACCCTACGGGCATTTACAAGGACCCCTTCTTCCTTGGGGTGGTCTGAATACCATTTGTGCCTCTTCAACATGAAGAGATTATTGAAACCTCTACTACTTTTTTTTTTTTTTAGCAGCTTTTAGCTTTGTTTCCCTGCCTTTTGACCCTAAAAAGCTTAATAATTAAGCAATGTTTCAAGTGAAACTTAGTTTCACATTCTGCCCCTTCTTTCTCATAAGGGTTGCTGGTCTCTCAAGTCCTGGCAGCTTTGGCAGCGGCACACTTCAATTTTTGTCTCTCTTGCTTTTTTGATCTACTAAAAGCTCTTCTGGCTCTGTTGCCTCAAAAAACGGGTACTTGAGTAGATTTGTACATTTGCAGCATCTTGCTCCATGCCAAGAATTAGCAAATGTTCCTTAAAACGTTCAGCTCACAGAATATCTGCCCACTTATATGCAGTTAACTTATTTCCAGGGATTTGGTTACTCAGTTTCTATAGGATTCAGTGGTAATCTGATGAGATGCCTTTGAAGGTACACATTTGAACATACCTCTTTTTTAAAAAAATCTGACTCTTTTAGTTGTTTTGTAGCAGAAATATTGGTTTTTCGCAAGCTATTCTATCACAGTCAGAAGCACAAGTCCCATTAAGACACCCTGGATTTTTTTTTTTTTTGACTGCCACTGCATCAGGTAATAGACATAGTGATTAAATTTACTTTTAAAGCCCTAGGAGGAATCAACATTGGAAGTAGGCACAGTCCCTGGTTTCTTCTTCTGGGAAGAGATCAGAGAAATAATGTCTGAATATGGTTAGAAAGCTCTTGCCAGTGTTCATAAACTTTCTATCCCAGCAGGGCTTTTTAGTTGCCCTTATTGCACCCCAGGCAGCAGCACTAGTGATCCCAATGATTTGGACCATTCCTTAGCTGTAAATCATGTTAAAATTTTCCCAAGGTATCTTAATCCGTTTTGAATGCTATAACAAAATACCAAAGACTGGGTAGCTTATTTCCCACAGTTCCAGGGGCTAGAAGTCCAATATCAGGCTGTCAACATGGTTGGGTGAAAGCCCTCTTCCAGGTCACAAAATTTTTGTATCTTCACATGATGGCGGGGGCTAGGAAGCTCTGTGAGCCCTCTTTTATAAGAGCAAAAATTCTATTTAAGAGAGCTCCACCTTCATGACCTAAGTACAACCCAAAAGCCCTACCTCTAATATTATCACACTGGACATTATGATTTCAACATATGAAGTTTAGGGGGACACAAATATTTAGATCATAGCACAAGGAAATGAGAGGTAGCAGCAGGGGAAGAATTTTTAAGATTATTTTCTCTAATCTTGTTCTTGTACTGTCAACCTCAGCTCCTTGCTAACTCAGGCTGCAGGCACACCTCCCCTCAAACTTTACTCCCACACACTCACCTATGGCAAAAGGATCTTTAGTCTCCTTAGTGGTTTCTCATGAAATTATGTTAGTTCTTTTTTAAAATTTTTATTTATTTATTGTTTTTTTAAATTATTTTTAATATGAAATTTATTGTCAAATTGGTTTCCATACAACACCCAGTGCTCATCCCAACAGACGCCCTCCTCAATGCCCATCACCCACTTTCCCCTCCCTCCTACTCCCCATTAACCCTCAATTTATTCTCATTTTTTAAGAGTCTCTTATGGTTTGGCTCCCTCCCTCTCTAACTTTTTTTTTCTTCCCCTGCCCCATGGTCTTCTGTTAAGTTTTTTGGCGATGTAACCGGCATCTTTAAACATCTTGGCAAGAAGTTGAAACTTGTGTGCAATAATTTCCTTTCGTCTCTTTCCTCTCCCATGGCTCTACTAAAGCAATGCTCCTCGTTGTGATAGGAAAAAATGATTCTCCAACAATGTCCATGCCCTAATCCCCAGAACCTGTGAATATGTTATGTTATAAGGAAAAAGGAACTTAAAAGATGTAGTTAAGGTTACCAATTGGTGACAGGAAGGTAGAGAGAATATCTGAGATTATGCAAGTAGACCAAATCTAACTACTTGAGTCTTTAAATGCATATAACCTTCCCCAGCTGGAGGCAGAATTGATGCAGCAGAAGAATGAGTCAGAAAGACTTGAAGCAAGAAAAGGAGTTGACTATGGTTTCTCATTTGAAGATGGGAGAGGCAACATGATGGATGGCCATTAAGTTAAGTGACCCCAGCTGACAGCCAGCAAGAAAATAGGAACTTGGCCCAGAACCAAGAAAAACTTAATTCTGCCAACAAGTTACATGAACTTTGAAGAAGATTCTTCCCTAGAGCCTTCAGAAAAGAGCTTAAGCCAGCCAATTCCTTGATGGAAATTTAAGCAGAAGTAAGCCTTCTGGAAACTTAAGCAGAAGTAAGCCTACCATGAAGTGGGGTCACTGAGTGCAACAGTCAAGAAAGAGTTCTCAAGATGTTTTATGGTGCAAAATGGTGCTTTTATTATAGCACAGGGACAGGACACATGGGCAAAAAAAGCTGCATTTTTTATTGTAAGGAGCAACTGATTACATACGTTGAAGTTTTTGTGGGGAAGGGTAGAGAAAATGTAAATTTCTAAAGAGATTTCTGCATGTTAAAGAATTATAGAATCCTGGAGGTCTGGCTATTGTCAAGATAAGGTTGCTTTTAGACTCTAGTAAAACCTTAACATTAAGGCATCCATGAGTTCCTTGAGGAATGTCAAACTCTTCATGTCTCAGGTATTTATCACTGGGCTGCAAGTTGTGAGAAAATTTAATTTTATCTACATTTCTCTTGCCTTTGTTCTCTTCATCATATGACTTTTGATCTATAGAAACTGTGAGACAATAAATATGTGTTGTGTGGAGCTATTAAATTTGTGGTAATTTGTGCTAGCAGTCATGGAAAACTCATACACTCCTATGCAGCTCACTCCTAGCATTCCCCACATTCAATCAAGCAACCTACAGATTCAATGCAATCCGTATCAAAATTGCAGTTATGTTTTTTTGCAAAAAAGAAAAATCCATTCTAATATTCATATGGGATCTTAAAGGACCCTAAATAGCAAAAATGATCTTGAAAAAAAATGAGCAAAGCTAGAGGTCTCACACTTCCTGATTTCAATATTTATTACAACACTTTGGTAATCAAAAACACTGTAATATAGGCATAAAGACAGACATATAAGCCAATAGAACAGGATGAAGAGCCCTCACATGTACAATCAAGTAACTTTTTACCAAGTTGCCATGAATTTAAAATGGGGAAAAAGATGGTCTTTGCAATAAATGGTATTGGTAAGACTGAATATCCACATAGAAACAAATAAAATTGAGCATTTATGCCATATAAAAAAATGACTCAAAATGGATCAACAATCTAAATGTAAGACCTAAAACTATAAAACACTTAGAAGAAAACATAGGGGGAACGCTTTATGACATTGGATTTGGCAATGATTTATTGTATATGACACCAAAAGCACAGGCAAGGAAAGGAAAAATAAAATGGACTGTGATATTACACCAAAATTAGAACTTCTGTGCATAAAAGGATACAACAGAGTAAAAAGGCAACCTATATAATGAAAAGAAATCTGCAAATCACACATATGAAAATGATTAATATTCAAAATATTAAAATAACTCCTATAATTCAATAACAATAACAACAAAAAATAACCTGATTAACAATATGGCAAAGGACTTAAATAGATACTTCTTCAAAGAAGATAAATGTGCAGTGAGCACATGAAAACATGCTCAACATCACTAATAATTAGGAAAGTGCAATTCAAGATTGCAATGAGATACCATCTTATACTCATCAGGAGAGCTACTATCAGAAAATAATAATAAAAGAAGGAAGAAAGAAAACAACAAGTGTTGGTAAGGATGTGGAATAATTTGAATTCTTGCGCACTGTCAGTGGGAACGTAAAATGGTATAGTTTCTGTAGAAAACAGTATGGTGCTTCCTCAAAAAATTTGAAAAACAGAATTACCATATGATCCACTAATTCCATTTCTGGCTATATACCCAAAATAATTAAAAGCAGGGTCTTCAGATATTTGTACACCTATGTTCATAGCAGCATTAGTCACAACAGCTATTCACAAAAGCAGCCCAATTGTCCATCAACAGATGAATGGATAATCAAAATGTGGTATATACATACTATGGTATATTATTCAGCCTTAGAAAACAGGAAATTCTGCAATATTTCACAATATGGATGAACCTTGAGGACATCACGCTAAGTGAAATAAGCCAGCAATGCTCATACAGTAAGGGAGAAGAGATATTTGTATTAAGAGAGGAAGATTACCTGGATAGTGAATAATTTTATAAATTAGTATGAGTGTTTTTGTTCATAAATCTTTTTGTATTTTTTAAAAATGTTTTCCACACACAACCTTATTAAGCAGAGGAATTTTATAATGAGTTGTTAGAAAATGAAGATTCTGTTATGCCTTCATTAAGCAATATACACAATGCATTATATAGTTTTGACTAGAGCAAAAACAGTTAAATACAAGATTGTTAGGTAAATTTTCACAAATAAGTATGCACAAGATGTAGGAAAAGACTTCAGTGTGAATCAGGAAATCAGGAAGTGCAGATCCAATAAGTTATCATATATTAGTTATGACAGTTTTATGTGTCAACTTGCCTAAACTGTAGTGCATGGTTCAAACGCTAACCTAGATATTGCAGTGAAGGTATTTTGTAGATGTGCTGATGATGTGGTGGATGATGTGTGATCTACAATCAGTAGATTTTAAGTAAAGTAGATTATTCTCAGTATTGTTAAGTGGGTTTCATCCAATCACTAAACATACTGTAAAAGCAAAACCAAAGTTTCCCTGAAGAAAAAGAAATTCTGCCTCAAACAGCAGCATCAACTCCTGCTTGAGAGTTTCCAGCCTACAGGCTTGCCCTAAGATTTTCAGACTTGCAGAGTGCACAACTGCCAGCCAATTCCCTGAAATAAATTGATCTGTCTATACCCATATCACTATCAAGATATACATAACATATATATATATATATATATACACATCTCTTTCCAAATGGCTCTATTTGTTTCTGTTTCTCTGGAGAACCCTGAATGATACAGATTTTGGTACCAAGAGTGGTTCTAAAGGAACATAATCTTTAGAATAAGTTTAAGGAATTGATTTAGGATTTCTAAAATTGGTTCTGTAATCTAATGATTTACACTAATCACTCACTAGTATTTCTAGTATTTCATTTTGCATCAGCAAAAATGTTGCTTCCTATCCTCAGAAGCTTATGCTCTGTTGGTTAAGGAGGAATGCTTAAACCAGGAGATACACCAATGATTTCATTGGAGTGGAAGTTAAGACTGCTACCCAACCAGTGTGGACTCCTTATGTCTTTGAATTGATGGGCTAAGAAAAACATTACTATACTAGTTGGGTTAATTTATTCTGATTAGCAAGGGGAAATTGATTTGCTTCCACATGATAGAAGTAAAGAGTATGTCTGGAATATAGGAGATCTCTTAGGGTATCTCTTAGAACTATCATGTCCTGTGATTATAATCAATAGAAAACTACAAAAACCCTAATCAACGAAGACTACTAATGACCCAGACACTTCATCAATGAAGGTTTGGGGCACCCCATTAGGCAAAGAAGCATTACCAGCTGAGAGACTTGCGGAGGACAAAGGAAATACAGAATGGGTAGTGAAAGAAAATAGTTGTAAATACCAGCTATGATCATGTGACTGGCTGAGGAAACGAAGACTGTAACTGTTATGAGTATTTCTTCCTTATTTTGTTGTAAATGTGTTTGCATGTACACATAATATATGTAACAAATACTTTTTATCTTCCCTTTCTTAACTACTTATCTATCATAAAATGTATTCATAATAGTAAAGTTTACACAATAGCATTTAAATTATAGAATAACACAGAAAAGAATAAACATCTCCTAAGGATTTCAAATCCCCTTCTGGGGAAAGAGTTACACATTCTTGTTTGTGCACAAGACACTTGTCTCATGTTAGATGGAATTATGGCATTTATATTGTCTTTGTTTAAAAATTAAATATGGTTAAGAAGATGTATATGAGTGCCAAGTTGACAAGGGATAGTCTGTGATGGTTAGTTTTATGCATCAATTTGCCTAGGCTACAGTAAGTGGTTATTCAAACACTACCCAATTGTGAAGGTATTTTTATAGCTGTGGTTAACATCTATAATCAGTTGACTTTAAGCAAAAGATATTGTTCTTATAATGTGGTATGACCTCATCCAATTAAGTGGAAGTCCTTAAAAGCAAAACTAAGTTTTCTGTAAGGAAGAAAAAAGTCTCAAAACTACAGCATCAATTCCTACCTGAGAGTTTCCAGTCTGCCAGCCTGACCTACAGATTTCAGAGTTGCACATCACCACAATTATGTATTTCAACATCTTGACATTTTTCTCTCTTCTACACACACACACACACACACACACACACTGGTTTTGTTTGTGGGGAGAACCCTAACTAATACACTAGTCATGAATGTTTTTTTATATTACTACATCAGTCACCTATTAATCTAGTGTGTTGTGTAGAATTTTTTTCTGGCATCTGGCTATTAACCTAACAGTCGAGCACAAAGAAAATGCTCACAAGGCTTGAACTTTGTGGAGGATTGTATTTCCCCTTAAACAAAACATTCCTCTTTTATGTTATTCTTGTTTCAAAATTAAAAGGAGTGTAACATTTTTAGATAAAGGATACTTATGACTTAAAAATCATGGATAGAGCTCTTGCATTGTGAAAGTCCTCAACTCTCCTAACTTCACTGCTTTTGGAGTAAGCATAATATAGACATGGGTATAACAACATTTTTAGATTGACAAGTCAGAAGACAGCATATATTTCTTTTTTTTTTTTTTTTAATTTTTTTTTTCAACGTTTTTTATTTATTTTTGGGACAGAGAGAGACAGAGCATGAACGGGGGAGGGGCAGAGAGAGAGGGAGACACAGAATCGGAAACAGGCTCCAGGCTCCGAGCCATCAGCCCAGAGCCTGACGCGGGGCTCGAACTCACGGACCGCGAGATCGTGACCTGGCTGAAGTCGGACGCTTAACCGACTGCGCCACCCAGGCGCCCCTGACAGCATATATTTCTAAATGAAGTATTGAAGAAATTATCAGCACAGTATCAAAATTGAAGAAGAAAAAAATATTACCCTTCAACTTACTATGTTCATAGAGTTATATTATTTTTGCTTTTCATGTAATTATTTTGTAACCTCCAAACACTGAACACACATCTGTCTCCTGATATACTTAGCTAAAATTTAAGTATTAAATAAAAAAATAAATATACACATAGATAAAAATCATTCCTCATCTCCACTATAACCTCCTTGTACCAAATCCCAGACATAATCACAATCAATTGCTTCATAAAAATCTTTAAACGCTTAATTTGAAGGCTGCAACAATACCAAAGATAATTTTGAAAAATGAAAATCACTTATGATCCCACAAGGTAAACATAGTTTTCATCTTTGCATTTAAGCTTTAAGTTTTTCTATGTACATAGATATTCTGCATAACTTCAGTCATGTTATATGTGATGTATGTTATATATATGCATGCATATGGAAATATATAATATAAATATATATAATATTTTTATGTGTCTACATACTCCATAGTTGTTATATAAAGGCTGAATAAAACAGGATTAGACAGGACTTGAGAGTATGGGTCACATTCAAGAAAGGAGAGAGAGTTACCCCACACAAAATCATTTTCCTGGATCTTTTGACTAAAATCTGTAATGTTTATGTGACATAATGTGGTAAATCAAATGCCTATTAATGGTTGATTCCAATTTAATGCAATTTAGATTATGCTGTATCATAGGTAAGAAGAGCTTATCAGAAAGCTAAATACAATATGTTAGAAACAAACAAATCTGAGGTGGTCAGTCCAAGACTAATCTTGTTTTCTAGGGAGACCTCAGTGATTTAGGCTTTTTCGATAATTCTGTCTTTTATCCTTTTTCACATGGCACCCATCATAAGATGGCTGCAAGAATCCCACCACCATGTAAAATACCAGACGAAAGGTTGTCAACTATTTCTTCAGAGATTTCCATATTTCCATATTCATAACTTGTGTGTTA
The DNA here is from genome assembly GCF_023721935.1 of Panthera uncia. Taxonomy (NCBI): domain Eukaryota; kingdom Metazoa; phylum Chordata; class Mammalia; order Carnivora; family Felidae; genus Panthera; species Panthera uncia. The sequence goes on from NC_064817.1 coordinate 28,198,024, forward strand.
TGTGTTTCACATGCAGATATAAACTAAGTAATCATAGCTCTAGTAACACATGTATCTGAAAAGCTTATACATGTATGTATGTGCTTATGTATACATATATGTAATTTAAGTAAAAATTAAGTAATTATTGCTCAAGTAACACATTTATATGAAAAGATATAATCGAAGGAGAGCCCTCAAGGAAGTTGACAAGAAAGTAGAAGTGGTCAAATTAGTCTAGGAAGCCAATTACCACATTCAGTATAAGTCTTTGATGATAGCAGCCCTGCGAATTCCAGTAGATTGGAGAATTTGCATACCCTTGGAGCACCAGAAGTGATGCTGAGTTGCTTAGACTTGTGGATTAAGTGAAGATGTCGATAACTGAGATTTTTGAAAGCTACTGAGACTGTGTTCCATCAGAAGCATTTGCATTAAAGTTGCTGTTATGTTGTAAGGACAATTAAACAGGGGCTATTTGGGATAACCTTAACGAAGACCAATCAAAAATAACTAGCTAATAATCAGTTATAGTAATTCAGATATAGGCTAATATAATTCAGAACAAGGCAATGACAAGGAAGAAAGAAAGAGACAGAATTAAGAAGAACATCAAGGAAAGAATTTTTCAACTTTTAACAACTTGCATATAGGGAACACATTAAAAACATAAGAAAAAAAATGACTTGAAGATATCCAGCCTTGATTACCTGGAAAAAAGTCACACTCCTAAACAAAAATATACCAGTATTTATATTTGCAATTTTCTTCAGAAATCTATCTCTTAAATGTAAAGGATAGGGGCGCCTGGGTGGCTCAGTCGGTTGAGCGTCTGACTTCAGCTCAGGTCATGATCTCACTGACTGTGAGTTCGAGTCCCGCGCCAGGCTCTGTGCTGACAGCTCAGAGCTTGGAGCCTTTTTCATATTCTGTGTCTCCCTCTCTCTCTGCCCCTTCACCACTCATGCTCTGTCTCTGTCTCTACCTCTGTCAAAAATAAATAAACATTAATTTTTTTAAACAAAAATATAAAGGATAAATAGGCATTATCTGGATACGTGGTCTAGAGACTATACATTTAATACATTTTACATTTAAAATCATGTTCAAACCTTTATTAAAAGTTAATGAATCTCTACTCCTTTATACTACTTTCAGCTTTCTCTAGATAGTAAGATGTATCTTGCCAGCTATTTTATTCTTTGTTGTTAGAATAAGGCAACCACATCTGGAAGTCTCAACATGCCAGGCTTGTAGGTTTTAAGACATTCAGATTTCTAAGTGTCAAAGCCATTGTTCCTAGTTTCTTTACTGAAAATAGCATCGTGGTGAACTATTTCAAACGTCTAATTGATGATTTTTCCTGTTGTTTGGACAAGAATGTTTTCTGCAATAAGTGAATTCTTCTAAAAGCCCACAAGAGAAGTAATCCCACTTTGACATGTTCATTTATTCCATGAGTGATTTGCCAGTGAATTGAGGGAATTCTACAGAATCATTTTTAAAACTGTTGTATAAAAACGTTTCTTTGTGTAGATTATCACATATCTTCCAACAGTTATTGGATACTTGGGAAATGGGAGAGGATGCTGTTTTGTCACTATTTAAGTCTCTTTGAAGTTTAAAGTTAAAAATATGGTTGTTTACTTGGGAATGGATAAATAATTAGCTTTTGGCCAAAAACCAAAAAACAAAAACACTGTTAAAAATGATAAGAAATTTCAAATATATTCAAAATTTCTTCTTTTTGTTTAAACTTTTTACATTTGGATTTTTGAAAAAGTGAAATTTTCTCTCTGGAGGTGATATTTTTTAAGCTGTAACTCCTAAATAGTGTTTTATGTAATGCCTAACTAATACAAATAAGGTTATCAGAAATAGATCAGGTGGAAATTTCCTGGGCCATGTGAAAAAATTTATTAATACCCATCTTAAAGCAGCAAGGAGTATTCAATAAAATGAGAATAGCAATCACCCAGAAAGGACAGGTGTAATCACACATGAACTATACAGTTCCATCGTTGAAATATGGCAGTCTTAAAAAACCCAAATGGAATTCCATTTAAACAAAATGGATTTTTATATTATACTATATTGTTTCAAAATTTATATATTTTCTCCTTAATCCATAGGTTTTAGGATAGCTATTCATTATTTTCCAGTAGGGGAAAATTATTTTCAGAGGACCATGCAATTTTTTTTGATTCTTTGCTTCTGACATCTGATTTTTTATGGTCTGAGAATATGGCCTATAAAAATATGTTCGGGAGAATATATTCTTTTTTTTTTTTTTGCAGTGAAGCTCAAAATTGGTATTTGTAACTTTTACACAAATGAAATAGACTAATATATTCTCTCTTATGTATGATAAAAACTTACTTTCTTACAGAGGGTAATCCTGTCTCTTCACTCTCTCTCTTGCTCATAAAAAAAAATGTTATTGTATTGCTTAAATCCAAAGAAACTATACTTTTGGGGCGGGCTTAAACAAGTGTATCAAAATATTTTAGGGGCATCTGGGCGGCTCAGTCGGTTGAGTATCTGACTTCAGCTCAGGGCATGATCTCACGGTACATGGGTTTGAGCTCCGCAACGGGCTCTGTGATGACAGCTCAGAGCCTGGAGACTGCTTCGGGTTCTGTATCCCTCTCCCTGGCTCTTCCCTAGTCACACTCTGTCTTCTCCATCTCTCAAAAATAAACAAACATTAAAAAATTTAAAAAAGCAAATAAAAATTGAAAAATAAAATATTTCACTATGATGTTTTTGGAATTTGGGTATTATCTAGGAGTTTTTGCTTTATGTATTTTACTGCTTTTTTTTGTTTGGTGCATAAAATTGTGGCAGTTTTATATTCTCCGCTGATTAATTGTGTTATTGTAAAACTGTGTATTAATTTTATATTTATATTATAACAAATTACTACAACTCAGTGGCTTAACATGATGCACACTTAATAACTTAAAGTTTTGTAGATTAAAAATGTGACATAGATTTCATTGGATTTAAATCCACTGCATTCCTTCCTGAATGCTTTAAGGAAAAATCAGTATCTTTGACACTTTCAGCTTCTAGTGGCCACCCACATTGCTTGATTAATGGCCCTCTTTTTTTATATTCAAAGCCAGTAACATTTTAACTCTGAATCTTCTTGTCATCACATCTCCCTCTGACCACATCCAGAAAAGGTTCTCTGCTTTTAAAAACTCATGTGATTAGGCTGATCATCCCAGATAATCCAAAATAATCTCTCCTTCTCCGGATCCTTAATCTCAGTTACATTTCCAAAGTCTCTCTTTCAGTTCTAATTAATATATTCACAAATTACAAGGACTGGAGCATCTACATCTTGGAGTGGGGGAATATTGTTTTTTGTTATAATTAATGATTTTGGTTCTGGTACTGAATGCTGCCTTTTATCACATAAATATTGCCTCTCTTTATTGATTTTTGTTCGTAATTGTCTGGTGAATCATTTCTTATTTCTTCTTTTTTCAACATATTTGTATTATCTTTCAAAAGTTATGTTTTGGGGACTAAATATTTGCCCAAATATTTTTTCACTTTAATTTCTGGCATTTAGGATGAATTAGTCTATGCTAATTATTATGATAATTGATATAATTGACTTTATTTCTTTCATTTTATTTTAGGTAAACCATCTATTATTTTTTTTAATTATTAATACATGAGAAGGGCAGTCAATTCCTAAGTGTCCTTACTAGGATCAATTTAGTTTGTTAGGATAAATAACTTTAGGCGCTGCCTGTATTTCGATGATGACGTGGTTTCTTCAAGGATTGCATGTAGCAATTTACACTACCTCAAGGTCTGTACACTGCTATTCTGGGTCTCTGGAATAGCTGGGAAGTTGTACTCTTTTGGCCCCAGGCTTAAAAGGAAAAATACTAATTATTACAAAACATTAACTTTAATTAAGACCTATTGTCTTTTGTAGAAAACTTTCAACAAATGCATCTGAAATTTACTACAAATATTACCAAGAAGCACATTTTGTTAAAACCTTCCAACCAAGGAGCTGAGTGCAAGAACAGATAAAGAACATATATTCAAAAATATTGTTAATTTATTTTGAAAAATTTTTAATGTTTATTATTTTTGAAGGAGAGAGACAGAGACAGAGCACGAGTGGGAGAGGGGGAGAGAGAGAGGGAGACACAGTATCTGAAGTAGGCTCCAGGCTCCGAGCTGTCAGCACAGAGACAGACATGGGGCTTGAACTCAGGAATCGTGAGATCATGACCTGAGCCAAGTCAGACGCTTAACCAACTGAGCCACCCAGGTGTTCCAAAATATTTTTTAATTTAGGAAATGTGAAAAATACCATGGATTTAGATCACCATATACTCAAATCCCCTTTCTACATTCACTCTTCAGCCAACCAAAATCATGTTTCCATCCCAACATCTTTTGCTAAGTACAACGGACATTTGTCTGTGCTTATATTAAATAATTTTACTTCATTTTGTTTATTTTAATTTAATATAAATTTTTAAATTCACATCCAAATTAGTTACCATATAGTGCAACAATGATTTCAGGAGTAGATTCCTTAATGCCCCTTACCCATTTAGCCCATACTCCCCTCCCACAACCCCTCCAGTAACCCTCTATTTGTTCTCCATATTTAAGAGTCTCTTGTGTTTTGTCCCCTCCCTGTTTTTATATTATTTTTGTTTCCCTTCCCTTATGTTCATCTGTTTTGTCTCTTGAAGTTCTCATATGAGTGAAGTCATATGATATTGTCTTTCTTTGACTGACTAATTTCGCTTAGCATAATACCCTCCAGTTCCATCCACGTAGTTGCAAATGGCAAGATTTCATTCTTTTTGGTTGCTGAGTAATACTCCATTGTGTGTGTGTGTGTGTGTGTGTGTGTGTGTGTATACCTATATGTATATATATGCCACATCTTCTTTATCCATTCATCCATCAATGGACATTTATTTGGGCTCTTTCCATACTTTGGCTATTGTAGATAGTGCTGCTATAAACATTGGGGTACATATGTCACTTCGAAACAACACACCTCTATCCCTTGGATAAATACCTAGTAGTGCAAGTGCTGGGTTGTAGGGTAATTCTATTTTTAATTTTTTGAGGAACCTCCATACTGTTTTCCAGAATGGCTGCACCAGCTTGCATTCTCATTGCTTCATTTTAAATTAATTCTACCTTCATTTTTTTTTTTCAAAAGAATAAACCTTTACTGCATGACAGAAGGTAGGAGGAAGGAAGATTTATTTGCTTTTCCAGGTTTTGATTTTCCTCAGATACAACTCTAGCTCTTTGCCCTCTATCACTAGCCACCTACTTAGCCACACTGGACTGGTCTTTAAGCGACGCATGCAAGAAGCTTGCCGTGATGGAATTGCTTCTCCAGAAGACTGCTCATTTTGGCACTCTTTTACCTTTCATCAAATTTCTTCTGAATTTTCTTTGATCGTTTTTTGTTTAGAATCTATTCCTCCTTGGGAGTGAGCTTGGCCCCCTTCTTGCTTTGATGTAAATACACCTTGTGTAATAATGACCATAATCAACTAATATATCCATCACCTCACATAGTTCTATTTTGCATGTGTGATAAGAGCACTTAAAATCTATTTTCCTAGCAAATTTCAATGATACATTATTGGTTATGGTTACTCTGTATTCTTTTATAGTTCCTATCTATGGTTATTCTTTATATATTAACATTCTTTAGACATATCACTAGGTCTATTTCTTACTCTATATATTTTCTTTGGCTAATCTTACTTTCTCTCACCTTTACAAAACTAGATTTATCCTGACTTGGTGATTATCTGGATATAACGATTGAGGAAAGACAGGAATATGAAACGAAATTTATGGTCCTTGATTGGGCAATTTAATGAATTGCTATAAGAATGACAGCAGAAGAAACAGGTTTTGTAAGAAAATAATTGTTAGTTTTGATCATCATGATTTTGAGATGGCTGTTATTCAAAGTTAGAGATATTCAGTAGCTAGCTGGGTGTGTAGTCCGAAATAGTAAAATATATTCAGTGGAGGCAATTGCAATTGTTGCCACTTAAGAGGCAATTGAAACCATGAGAGTGTACAGTAGGAGAAGAAAAAACGAAGCAAAAGCCAGAGCTCTAAATAACACCAGTATTTAAGGGTTAAACAGAAGCAAATCTCATAAAATAAGTTTGAACAGCTGGAGAAATGGGGAAAACTCAGGAGACAATGATATAATGAAATCAAAGGAAATATATGCCTGATATAGAGTTGGTTCCTTACCTAATAGCCATTCCCTCCTTCAACATAATTTTATAGAATCTAAACTATGTTAGGTCAGCAATACGCCCAGGGAAGGGGAGAAAATATCTACAGCCACAGAGGATAAATCATGATTTGTTCCAATAAAGTGTGCTAATCTTATACTCCTTTGCTGGCGATAATTTTATAGATTTGTTTGTGAAAAAATTATAGCCAATGAGAAGTTAGGAGTAAACTTCTTGAGAGTTCTAAAAAAGGATTACAGGTCTATGTTGGATATAATTAAAGGTCTTTATTATTTAAGCCATTTATAGTAACATTTGCTGTTAATTTTAGCCAAATATTTCATACTTGATAAATACCATGATTGATAAAAATTGGGTGGCATAAATAACAGTCCATAAGCTGTGCAATATAGATAAATAAAGGAGTACAAATGAGGGCAAGTGGTGACCCAATCATATCAGGATGAGAAACTTGTCACTCCTTTTATATACAGAAAAAAATGTGGTCAAATTTCCTCCTTTTATAGACTGTGATTCAACCTATATGCCAAGTAATGACATATCATAATAAGTGAGAGGAATTTTTATGCTGTTGACATGTGTTGTCTCTTTCTTGAAGCTTCTAGAAGAGAGGAGTGCTTAGGTTAAACGTGGATAGTCTGAGAGACCTAAATAAATGAGAACAAATGAAACCTGAAGCTAGCAGAAGGAAATAAATAATAAAGATTAGAACAGAGATAAGTGAAATAGAGAATAGAAAAATAGGAGAGAAAATCAATAAAATCCAAGTCGGAGAACTTGGATGAAAAAGACATATTCCTAGAAACACAAAACTTACTGTTACTAAATTACAAAGAAATGGAAAATCTGAATAGACTTATACCTAGTAAGGTGGCTAAATCAGTAATCAGAAATCTCCCAAAAACAAAAAGCCCTGGATCTGATACCTTCACTGGCAAATCCTGTCAAACATTTAAAGATGAAATAATAATAATCCTTCTCAAACTTTTCCAAATAACTAAAGAGTAGAGAACATTTCTTAACTTATTATATAAGGTCAGCATTACCATGATACTAAAGCTGGACAAAAATACTAGAAGAAAAGTAAAGTACAGACCAATATCCTTTATGATCATTGATGCAAAAATCCTTAAAAAGTACCAGCAAACAGAACTCAGCAGCATATTAAAAGGATTATACACCAGGACCAAATGTATTTAGGACTTATTCCTAAAATGCAAGGATGGTTCAACATACAAAAATTAATCAATCTACTATGACACATCAACAGAACAAAGAGAAAAAAAATAATCTCAACTGATGCACAAAAAGCATATGACCCAATTCAATACTTTCCATGATAAAAAAAAAAAACATGAAACAAACTAGGAATAGAAGGAAACTACCTCAACATAATAAAAGCGCTATATAAAAACCCCATAGTGAACATCATGCGCAAAGATGAAAGACTAAAAGATTTCCCACTAAGATCCAAAACAAGGCAAGGATGCCTGCTTTGACCACTTCTATTCAACATAGTACTAGAAGTTCTGGCCTGAACAATTAGGTAAGGAAAAGAAACAAAAGGCATCCAAATTGGAAAAGAAGAAGTAAAATTATCTCTGTTTGCAGATGATATAATATTATATGTAGAAAACCCAAAAATTCGTTAGAATTAACAACTGAATTCAGCAAAACAGCAGGATACTAATTCAACACAATACAATGATGAACGTTAAAAACATTATGCTAAATGAAAGAATTGAGACCAAAACTGTGCCAAATGATATGCCTTCATTTATATAAAATTTCTAAGATACTTCATAGTATTCTGTAACTCCATAGGCACAAAAAGCAAATTAGTGATTGTCAGGGGCCAGGGATGGAGAGTGGAATAAAGAGTGATTGTTTAATGAGTATGGAAATTGCCCTTAGGGTGATGCACTGAATTGTATAGCTTAAAATAATTTCATGTTATGTGAATTTCACCTAGACTTAAGAAAAAATTAAAAAGTGAAGGAGAAATAAAGGCTTTTTCACACAAACAAAAATGGAGGGATTTTGTCACCAGTAGACATGACTTGCAACAAAGGTTAAAATACATTCAAAGAGAAGGAATAGGACATAGGTCAAAAACTAAAATCTACATGAACATGGAAAAGCATTAGAGAAGGCATACATGAGGGTAAAATAAAATTTTCATTTTTCTTATCCTTATTTGATTTAATAAGTAACTATTCATAATAACTATAGCAATAATGAATTCAGTAATTACAGCTTATGGATAAGTTAAATTAACGACAGCAATGTTTTAAGGGATGAGAGGGAGGAATTGGAAATACTCTGTTATAAGGTACATGTACTACCTATGAAGTAGCAGAGCATTATATGAAAGTGGACTTAAATTACTCATAAATACACATATATTGTAAATTCTGGAGCAAACACAAAAAATCTTTACAAGAAGTATAATTAACATTCTAAGAGAAGAGAAAAAATGGAATTATATAAAGTGCTCAATCAAAACCAAAGAAGCAAAAGAGTGGACAAAAATAAGGAAAATAGAAAATAGTTACAAATAGGATACATATTAATTCAATTATACCAATAATAAGTTTAAACTGTGATGTTCTACATATGCCAAATAAAAGACACAGAGTTAAAGAATGGATAAAAAGGTGAGACCAACTACATGTTTTCCACAAGAAACCCACTTTAAATATAAGATACACCTACATTAAAAGTGAAGGGATGGAGAAAGATATATAGTGCTAACACTAATCAGAACAGCTTGCATAGCTAGATAATGTCAAATAAGCAGACTTTAGAACAAGGAAAGTTAACAGGAATAAAAAGGGACATTTTATAGTGATAAACTGGTCATTTCCCCCAAATGATATAACATAACAGTCTTAATGTGCATGTGCTTAACAGGAGAATGTCAAAATGAGTGGGGTAAAACTGATAGAACTTCAAGGAAAAATAGATGAAACTGCTATTATAGTTGGAGACTTCAACACCCCTTCTATAATTGACAGACCAGCAGGCAGAAAATCAGTGAGGTTACAGTTGAACAGAGCAGCACCATCAATCAACTGGATCTAATTGACATTTATAAAACACTTCATCCAACAACAGGAGAATACACATTCTTCTCAAGATTACATAGAACATTCAACAAAACAGACCACCTTCTGGATTATAAAACATACCTCACGAAACTTTTTAAAAAGAGAAATCATACAAAGTATGCTCTTAGATCACAATGGAATTAAGCTACAAAACAAAAGAAAGACAGCTGGAAAAATCCCAAAATAATTGGAGAGTAAACAACACACTTCTAAATAGCAAGTGGGCCAAAGAAGTTCTTTTGAATTTTTTTTTTAACGTTTATTTTTGAGACAGAGAGAGACAGAGCATGAACGGGGGAGGGGCAGAGAGAGAGGGAGACACAGAATCTGAAACAGGCTCCAGGCTCTGAGCTGTCAGCACAGAGCCCGACGCGGGGCTCAAACTCACGGACTGTCAGATCGTGACCTGAGCCGAAGTCGGACACTTAACCGACCAAGCCACCCAGGAGCCCCTCTTTTGAACTAAATAAAAGTGAAAACACTAATCATCAAAATGTGTGTGATTTGGTAAACAGCATGCCTTAAGAGAAATGTATAGCATTGAATGTATATATTAATAAAGAAAAAAATAACTAAATCTAATAGTCCAAGCTTTCACCTTAGGAAATTGGAGGAAGAAGAGAAATAAAAACTTAAAGCAATGAGTAGAAACAAAAACAATAGGGCAGAAATGAATGAAATTGAAAACTGGAAATCAGTAGAAAATTAGTAGAAGCAAAAGTTGGTACTTTGAAAAGATTCATGACATTTATAAGATTCTAGACCGGCTTAATCCAGAAGAAAAAAAAAGACACAAATTCCTAATATCAGAAAAGAAAAAAAGGATATTACTACTGATCCCAAACTGTTAAAGGCATAATAGAATATTCTAAACAACTCTATTTCCACAAGTTTGATAATCTAGATAAAATGGATACATTACTTTAAAAAGACAGCTACCACAATTGAAACAAGCAGGAATTCGTGTTCTGAATAAGCCTATATCTATTAGAGAAATTGAATTAATTACCTTCTAAAACAGAAAGCCCCAGGCCCATATGGCTTCACTGGTGAATTCTACCATAAGTTAAGAAATTATATCAATTCTTTACAATCTCTGCCAGCCAATAAAAGCAGAGTGAATGACTTTCTAATTCATTCTGTAAGGCTAGAATTTCTTTAATACCAAAACATCATAAAAACTATAGAAGAAGGGAAAAGTACAGACCAATACCTCTAATGAACATAGATGTAAAAATTGTCAAAACAATATTAGCAAATTGACTTCAACAATGTATAAAATGAATAATACAGAATGACCAAGTGGAATTTATTCCCTATATAAAATTCTCATTCAGTATTCAAAAATCAATGAATATAATTAATCCATCACATCAGCAAATACCTTATCCTATTGAAGGCAGAAAATTGATACTAATCCTCTCCAGTAAGTTATGATACATACTGTGGACCAACAACTGTAAATCCCTTCCCTCTCCACTACTAAAATAGAGTTATTTTATTCCTTTTCCATCATTGTCACCTGAACTTAACTTGTAAGTGCAAAAATCAAATATCATTTGCTTCAAACTAGATTTGTTAACTGGATGAATCTGTGGGGATTTCTCATTTTGAAAAGGTATAAATGTATTGAAAAAGAAAAAAAAATACATATATACTGGAGGATATATGTATTTTTAAATAGGAAATAAGTGGACATGTCATTGTAGGTGTCTTTCCCAAGGGCCCACCAGCCTCCCTCCTTCCTTAGTTTATAGAAATCCAATTTATTCAAGTTGCAATATGTGTGTCATTCTCCAAGCCTTAGGGAAAACATGATTGACCTAAACCAGGCAAAATAATCCCATTACTATTTTGTGAGTGATTCTTTTTAGGAGTGAGAAGGTAAATGCACTTATGTGCAGAGCCATAATGTAAAAGATACTGGAGATTCTGGAAAAGTTATACTCCTGTTAACTTTAAATGAAATTTATTTTATGAGAAAAAGATATTTGGAGATGCTTCAGTCATTTTGGGACTATGAGAGTATAAAACTAAGAATAATGTGCTGAGTGTGGCCTAGGGGATATATAGGGGAAAAAAGTCTAGCTATTTGCTGCCATTTCTGAGGCATTTTGTCAAATCCAGAAACCTCCAAATTTCTTATTATCGAATAATTAAATTTTTTATTGTAGAATTTTATTTTCTTTAGTTATTAATTAGTATATAAATTACTCTGCTGTAACAAAGACAGCCACAAATATAATAGCTCACACCAGATGAGGTTTTATTTTCCTGTACGTAATAGTTCAGTGATGTGCAAGCTGTTCAGGGTGAGCAGGCTGCTTGATTCTACTATCTTGAGAAACCACGTGTATTCTACTTTTTTCTGTGCCAATCCCTCCCAGCACCATTGGTGGTGCCCTCATTAATATGGTCGGCATTGATACGATGGCCATATCAATCACTGTTCCAACCTATAAGGAGAGTGAAACAAAAAGTAGAGGGAAAGAAATTTTATTTTTAAGCTAATATGAGCAAAATGTTGCACACATCACTACTATTCACTTCCCAGTAGCTAGTCAAATTGCCACATGCAGCTTCAAAAGCTTCTGGGAAATTTAACCTATAGTTAGGAGTTCATGACCACTAAAACTTTGAGTGGGCTATTAGTATTATATTGCTCAGAAGAAATAAATGAGAAGAAAAATTAAATTTTTTCTACATTGTTGCAACTGAAACAGTTGTCAAGGAAGAAATGATCAGTCATGTGATTCTGAGATTTTTAACAAAATAAACATAGCAAAGAATTTTGATTGTGAAATTCATAAACAAATATTGGCTGAATGAGCATGTCCCAACATTAGGAAGTAGAACCAAATATTAATATAGTAAATTCTGGGGTGTCTGGGTGGCTCAATTGGTTAAGTGCCCAACTTTTGATTTTGATGTAGGTAGTGAAATCATGGTTTGTGGGATTGAGCCCCAAGTCAAGCTCTGAGCTGACAGCACAGAGCCTGCTTAGGATTCTTTATCTCCCTCTCTCTCTGCCTCTCTCAAAATAAATAAACATTAAAAAAAATATAAAATAAAAAACATAAAGCTTACTTAAAAATAATGTAGTAAATGCTGTTTTCAGATATTTAAATGTTAAACTATGTGTTCTTGCAATAAATACAAACTGATGGTGATTTTTTTTTCCTTTTCATATATCAGTATTTTTTAATCTATGTTTGTAAAAGACATTGATCTGGATTTGTTACACTTATTAAAATTTATTGACTAGGTTTAGGAATCAAAGCTTTGCTAGCATCATAAATTGAGTTAAGAAATATTCCTGCTTTCTCCATTTTTCAAATAATTCCTTTAAGAGTCAAATGTTTCTTGCTTAATTAGTTGGTAGAATTCTCAAAGCAAGTAATCTGATCCTGGAATTTCTATGTGAGAATATTAATTATAGATATCGAGTAATAAAATTTTCTATTTTTCTGTTCTATGGTATCACGTTTTTAAAATAAGTGACATTAATTTATTTACATCTTTTTGTGTTGATAACACCTGTATGACATGTAATATTACACCCATTATTCCTGATACTGGAAGTCTGTGTCTTCCTTTGTTGTTTCTTGGTCAGTTATGCCAAGGAGTTATAAATTGCATTAGAAGTTTCCAAGAACAAACTTTTACCTGTGTTGATTTCCTGTACTTTATATTGTTTTCTATTTTATTCATTTTTTCTCATGTCTAACTTATTTCTGACTTACTTTCTCAGCTGTACAGATTATTTACTATATGGATAATTCATTTTTAACTTTTTATAGTTTTCTAGTGTATGCATTTTAAAGCTACTAATTTTCTTCTACATACTACCATGCCTGCATTGAAAAAGTTTCACTGAGACATATTTGCAGTATCATTAGCTGGATAATCTATTTCATATTTTGTCCTCTTCTATGAATCTTGGGTTATATAGAGATGTAGTGCCTAATTTTTAAATTACTAGAGGTTTTATTATTTTCAATGTGTTTTATTAATTCCATTGAGCATAGATATTATACTCACTATGATTTCAGTTCTATGAAGTTTATTGGAACTTGCTTCATAAATGAGCATATAATTCTAGAAAACTTATAGATAGGTATAATAGTAGAAATATGCACTTTGGATGTTTTATTCTCCAAGTGCTCTGTGCAATACATTATACATGAAAATTAGATAAAGTTTGTTAATTGTGCTCTGATTTTTTGTATCCTTAGTAATTTTTTGCCTAGCAGATACTGAGAGACATCTGTTAAAATCCCCCACTCTGATTGTGAAGTTTATTTACCTTTTTAATTTTGTCATTGTCTTCCTCAAAAGACTTTAAAATACGTAATTAAGATAATAAAAATTAAGAATAGTTGTATGTTCCTAGTCTATTTTATCACCATGATATATCTTTATAATTAACAATTCTTAATTTTAAGGTTATTTATCCAAAATTTGTATAGCTACATAAGTTTCTTCATTGTTGAATGGTTTCATCACATGCCTTTATTATTTTATTTAAAATTTGTATCTTCCTTACATTTAATCATTGTCTGTTTTGAGCAACATATAGCTGGGATTTTATTCAGTTTGATAATATTTGCCTTCCAATTAGAGGAGTTGGACTTTTAAAATTTTGATATAATTATTGATTTATTTGTGTTCACTTTCCTCTGTCAATTCCATCCTGCTATTCTTACTATCAAATGATTTTTTTTGTTTTTGTTTTGTTTTCCTCTTTTGTGTGTGTGTTTTCGTTTTCTTTCTTTCTCTTTCTCTTTTCTTTTTCTTTTCTTTTCTTTTTTTTTTCCCTTTGGTTAAAGCGCTTTCAGTTCAAAACTTTCCATTTGATCCCCCATTACATATTGACATTTTCTCTGAGATATCCTTTGTTTTAAGAGTTTGTGATTGCCTCCTACATTATTTCTGTAACAGCTACTTTAAATCTTTCTCAGATTCTTCCAACATCTGTGTCATCTTGGCATTTGCTTCTGTTCCCTGTGCATTGATTTTTGCCTCACTTATGTATCCTAGATATTTTGAATACATTAGGAAACACTGAGCCTTGTTTAAATCCTAAGAATGACAATGATGTTTTTGTTTTAGAAGCTAGTCAACCTCTTTTTTTCCATCTAGTTTTCATCTCACATTCTGTGAGCTATGGTTCCAATGACAGTTCAGTTTTCAAAGCACTTGTGGCACTGTTCTGATTTGTCTACCGTGTGCCATCAATCTGGAATCTGAGCCTTGGTCTATTCATTAGTTTAGCGTTCAAAGTTTTTGCTGTGCTGAATAGGAACAGATCCACTGCATGTACCATTTAAGGATAAGCCTAGAATTTCACGATGTTATGGGATCACTGTCCCTGGTCCTCCCTCTCAGTGATATCTCCTCTTTTCCCCTGAGTCTCCTCTTTTCAGTTCTCTGTCTACAAAGTTGGGCTTTAATTTCCTGGCTCTGCTATATAGATATGCAATTTCACCTATATGAGAGAGACCAAGCAGTAGGAAGAAAAAGAGAAACAAATTTTGTCCCCATAATCTTGGAGCCACAAATCCACTCGGTATAAATGAAGGTTTCCCTTAATTGGAGTTTTGGCTCCTGCTGCCACAACCACCATAGAAATTAGTTGGGAATTGGACAGAGAAAGAACAGAGAAAATAAAATCATATTTAAGAGGATTTTCATACTCTTTCTGAACTTTAGGAGTTCCCTTTCCTTCTCCTTTAGCCAGAATTAGAGGGCTTCTCTGGTTTCTTTTTCTGCATGCTGGTGCCACTTTTGTTCATTAACTTCAGGCTGGAGGATACTGGTAAAGAGAAAAGGGTAACTCTGCCACCAGTTTGGGGGCATTTCAAATTGCAGTTGTTTTCCCTAACCTGACTGCTAATATTTACTTTTAGAAAGCTCACATAGCTGCCTTATGCATTCTATCCTGGTTTTATAGCTATATACAGTAAGAGAAATGCAATGAAATGAGTTTTCTCCATCTTAATCCAAAATCGAAAGTTCAGAGGGTCTCTTTTACTTCAAGCATTCTATGAATCTCCCTCTGCTTTTGCCATTTTCTTTCCTTTCCACTTTCTTCTTCATGAATTTTATTTCACTATTTCTCCATTCTTTGAAAGAAAGGGAGCTAAGATATGCTAGCAATGAAATTGGACAGGGAATGCAAATTTCAGAAACGATGCAGACTTTCAATATGAAGATAATAAAGAATGGAAACAAACTATACTGATGCCTTATAGAACCCCAAACAGAAGGGGAAGGGACAGAGTAAAATATTTTAAATTTCAAAATACCAGATTAAAGCACAATTTCTACTCTTACTGAGTTTTTTATTAGTATTTTGGTCTACCTACATAGCTAATTAAAAGTTACCAGCAAGTAAGAGCTCACATAGTGAAAATCTTAGCCTCATACAACAAGCCATAGTATAATCTTACAGATGCTCACAGCTATAAAGAGAATAGTATTTTAAAGCCAAACAAAAGTACATATTCACTGAAGAGATACATTTCAGACATAATGATGAAATAAAGGTTTTGTTTAGAACAGTAAGAGACAGGAAGTGAGTAATAATCTTAAAAAGTTCCAATAATTGTAAAATTTTGAGTTCTATGTTAATTTTCCAGTCTGATATTTTGCAATAAATATAAAAATAATATTATTTACAAAATATTTTAAGGCATTTTATTTTCATCATAAAATCAATAAATGGAGGAAATGTTAAGTTGAATTGTATTCTAAAAATGCACATAAAAAGAAAAAGCCAGCAATGCCTAGCCCCATAGGACTTTGCATTTAAATAGAAATTGCTATAAAAAAGCATTATAATAGCAGTTTAAAAGCACCGGGTGTGAAGGCAGGCTTGAAAGAACACCATTAGTAATACAGCAATAATATTGCATATGTCTGAAAGCATATTAAAATGATAATGAAAATGAGGTCTATTTTTTATGAAGTGTTTATACTTAAACATCCTGGTCATCACTAGAAAACAATACAATTAATTTTATACTTTTTCCATTCTTCTTTTTTAAACTTGAAGATTTCACAGTGGTATTTTCAACTACTTTTGGCAAATTTCTCCACAGCTTCCCCTTAAAATCTTTGAAATAATACCTTGAAGGATTTTTTCTGTGTGTACGTGTGTGTGTGTGTGTGTGTGTGTAGTATATCAATAAAAGCATCTAGTACATTGATTAATGTTAATTGAGGAGTGATGATTTTGAGCAACTCTAGCCCTTTGCAAAATATACTGACATGACTCACAAATGTGGCATATATGTCAAAAAACTATGGTTAGTGTGGTCAATGATTTTCTGTTATACATATTGTTTAGCATTTTTTTATTGTCTAGACCAAATGTTAGCACCCAGGACATATAAATTAAGAAGTAATTAGTAATTTAAAATTCTGATTGTCACAATGTGATGGTTTAATAATTGTTAATGATAATAAAGCATCATAATTAGCCTTCAGATTTAGACAAGTTCACTGGTTTCACTAAAACAATATAATCAAATTCTTTGAAGGAGTTTTTTTTTAATTATTAATTTTCTGTAAAAAAAAATACAGTGTTCTGTTAGTTACAATGCTTTCAATACCTATAAACTTCAAGAGGGAGGAATAGTATTGGTATTACCTTGATCAACTCTGAAGTCACATATAATATAAACCTATAAAACCTATAAATGGCAGACGAATGCTTAAAGAGAGAATCATATTGTTCTCTGCAACCAGATTCTATATTACTTCCCGAGAATGCATTTCTCACAAGGGGAATTATGAAAAACTTTAAGGAAGATTTATTGACATGTAGCTTTTCGCTTGATTGACAAATGTACTTACTATTTTGAAGATAATTCACTATGACTAGAATCCTTCTAAAAAAGAAGGTAAAGGCAAGATAGCAGGTACAATACATATATTTTGTAAAGTATGAAGAAATGAGGAATAGGGAAAGATCCTTTGAAATAAAAACTTAAACGATGATCACATAGCTGGTTACAGAGAATAATAGTTGTACACCAAACTCCAGCTTTGTAATAAGTAATTTCAGAGTAAATGAAGCTGGAATGGAGTTAGCAGACTATCTCAATGAGGGCAGAGATATATTCCTGCTAAGAAACTGAATTTTACGTGAAACTTTCATGATATTTTCACAATTGTCCACTAATTTATTGATGCTTAATTTGCATGCCAAATGTGTAGCATTTTGAAAGAAGTACCAGAGACTACTATATTCAATCTAATTCAACAAGTATTCATGAATCCACTTATGTATTCAGGGCACTATAAAGAATACAAAAGAGATGATGAAAACTGCCCCAGCCCTCAAGCAACTTTTAAACTACGGGGGATGACACTGTACCATTAAATAAGTAATTAATTGCTGAAACAAATGGTACAAAGATTGGGTACTATAGAATTTCAGACTAGAGAAAAATAGAAAAAAAACTTGAATGATCAGGAAGTCTTCATGAAAGAGAACGGCATATTTACTGTCACCGATAAAAATTTTTTAGATTTATATCCAACCAACATATTTTATCACCATCTATGTGTGAGATTCTGTGCTCTATGGTGCAGAATATATAAAAATAATTGAACCATGTCCTCAAAGATTTTATAAGCCAGAATAATGAGTTCATGAATAACTGTGATATAAGGCAAAATATTGTGTGTGTTGCAAATGAAACAAAAATATAGAATAAAAGTATAACGAAGTTCAGAGAAGGGAGTTATCACAAATATATAAAAAAGATTCAGAAAAATGACATGGCATTTAAAACATGGCATTTCAGGGGCGCCTGGGTGGTGCAGTCGGTTAAGCGTCCGACTTCAGCCAGGTCACGATCTCGCGGTCCGTGAGTTCGAGCCCCGCGTCAGGCTATGGGCTGATGGCTCGGAGCCTGGAGCCTGTTTCCGATTCTGTGTCTCCCTCTCTCTCTGCCCCTCCCCCGTTCATGCTCTGTCTCTCTCTGTCCCAAAAATTAAAAAAAAAAAAATGTTGAAAAAAAAAAATAAAACATGGCATTTCAAATGGTGTTCAGAGGAAAGGTTAGGATTTTAGCTGTCTGAAAGAGAGAAGTAGTTCCACTACTTCACTAGTAAGAAACAATATGAACAAAAGCTCTGGAGGCAGGAAAAGCACAGGTTCTATATGACATCAAATAAATAGTGGTATATAAATGTAGAAAATGGAATAAATCATCATACTGAACATTGGCCTAAAAGTCAGGAGCACCATTATTACTACTCTAGGTAGTGAAGAACCAAGGACATTTTTTTTAAACAAAGGTTTATTTATTTATTTTGAGAGAGAGAGAGAGAGAGAGAGAGCATGCACGAGCAGGGGAGGGTCAAAGAGAGTGAGAGAGAGAGAATCCCAAATAGCTGGTGCACTGTCAGCCCAGAACCCGACCTGGGCTCTATCTCATGAACCAAGAGATCATGACCTGAGCCAAAACCAAGAGTCGAATGCTTAACCTACTGAGCTACACAGGTGCCCCAAGTTTTAAATAGGGAATAAGTTGATTAGACATGTGATATACAAAAATTAGTGGAAGAGAAAGTTTTAAGGGTGAAATGAAAAGAAGTTCCTGTAGTCAGGTATATATATGCCAGAATGGAGGAGAAAATTTACTTTTGGAAAAACTGAATGGATCCAGGAAAGAACCTATCAGTAGCCAAACACTATTGCTACCATAAAGCAATCTGCTCAGTAAGCCCCACTCATGTTTAAGGCTTACAATTGGCTTTTTAATCCCTCATTCTTTCAAAGCTTTCAAACCTTTAAGAAAGCCTTAACATATGAGACCAAGACAAAAAAAATTTTGGAAAAGAAAATAAAAGAAAAAAGAAGAGACAATATAGGTTGAATAGTGGCTCCCAACTAGGTACAAATTTTCTCTCACAGAACATTCTGCAATGTATGCAGATAATTTGATCATCATGACTAGGGAGAGGCTGCTGGACTCTAGTAGGTGGAGGCCAGAGATGGTGCTAAACACCTTAAAATTCACAAAATGTCCCCCAAAACAGTTAGTTTGCCCAAAATGTCTATAAGGCCAAGATTAAGAAACTCTGAAGGAGAAGAAGACAAAAAAAATAGTAATAACAAATACAAATTTCTTCAAAAATAAGAGAACTTAATACATCTAAGAAATAACAGAAGCCTATTAAAAGTGAGAATTCAGTGATCTTCATATTACTCTGGGTTTAAGAAATAATTAAATTTAAAAAATAATGGAGACTTCTAGTTTCTGTTCTGGCTTATTTGGAAGGAGCTTAGAAGTCATCACTCCAATCCTCACAAGAAAAAAGCTGAACAAACTGAAAATGAATGCCTCTTAGACCCATCAGAAATCAAAGCCACAGAGCAAACTACAGGATCCAAAATTGAAGAGATATAAAGGTACATACAAAGAATCATAACTCAAGGGAGCAGAAGTTCAGGAGCAGAAACATGGGAACTAGTAACCACTATTCTGATGAATTGCTGGAGGCCCAGGGTGGACATAGTTGAAGGTTAAAAACTACAGTAGAGGGCCCCATACTCTGTGAGTTCTACCTCAAGGAGCCTACTGGGTTTTCACAGTGAAGATCAGAAGAAAATCCCCTTGAGCTTCCAGCAAGTGGAGAGGAAAAACTGCTCTTTTGAAATTCACCCAGAGCTTCTTTGTTCTTAACAAGGTTCACCTTCAAGAGTATCTATTTTAGCAGAGTCTAATTAACTACTTAACTCCAGCCCCATCTAGCCTTCTATGTGAGGGAAGGTTAACACCAACTTCAGCCCCCTTTAACCTTCCTGTTTCATCTAAGGGGTGGTAATACCTGAGAAGCATTTATGAAGGTCACAGACCAGAACAAAGGTTCACCAATAGACTGAAATCCAATCATAGGATTACAGAACCCATCCCCTCCTCCCACATTTTAGCACAACATCAGTAGGGGTCTTGTATAACAATAGGAGAATACAATTGAAAGAATAGCATGTCTCACGTTTATTTAATACGTTTCTAGGGAAACCCTAAGACAACAGGGAAGGCAAAAACAAGGATACCAGAAGAAATATTAGCCTCTGACATCTAGAAGTACAGCCTAATGCCTAGCCAGATACATCTAAAACCTAACAACCAGGGACTATTTTTCTCAATTCCTTTGTACTCAATACATTATGTCTGCCATTCAAGAAAAATTAAAAGTCATACTAAAAGACAAAAACACAGCTGGAAAAGACCAAGCAAGCATCAACTCAGACTCAGACATAACAGAGGTTTGGAAATTACCAGACTAGGAATGTGTATTCTGTTGTTTTATGAACCATTCCATAGTGCTTTCTCTTTGGGAAGGTTATTAATTATTGATTGAATTTCATTTTTAAAATACAGGCCTCTTCAGATTATCTATTTCTCCTTTGTGAGTTTTGATGAATTGTATCTTTAAACAAATTGGTTAATTTCATTAGGTTATCTAATTCATGGTCATAGAATTGTTAATAATATTATTTATTCATTTAATGTCCATTAGATCAGTAGTGATGGTCCTTCTTTGACTTCTGATATTAATAATCTGTCTTGTTGCTTTTTTCTTTGAAAAATAATAAGCTTATGGTTTGGTTGACTTACTGTGTACAATGTGGTGTTTTGATATATGTATACCTTATGAAATGATTACCACAATCAAGATAATTACCATATCCCAACACTTCACATAGTTATTGTGTGTGTGTGTGTGTGTGTCTGATGAGAGTTTTTAAGATCTATACTACTAGCAAACTTAAAGTGCTGATTTCCTATTTTCAATTTCATTGATTTCTGCTCTAAATCTTATTTTTAAAATTTACTTCTTACTTGTGGTGAGATTTATTGTTACTTCTAGTTTCCTAAGGTGGAAACTTAGATTATTCACTGTAGATCTTTCTTCAGTTCTAATATATGCATTCAATTCTATAAATTTCCCCTAAGTACTGTCTTCATGGTACCCCACAAAACTTGGCAAATTGTGTTTTCACTTTCCTTTAGTTCAAAATATTTTTAATTTCTCTTGAGAATTCTTCTTTGATCCATGTGTAATTTAAAAGTATGTTGTTGGTGGTGCCTGGGTGGCTCAGTTGGTTAAGCATCCGACTTCAGATCAGGTCATGATCTCAAGGTTCATGAGTTCAAGCCCCGCCTCAGGTTCAGAGGCTGGAGCCTGCTTCAGATTCTGTGTCTCCCTCTCTCTGCCCCTCCCCTGCTCATGCTCTGTCTCTCTCTCAAAAATAAATAAACATTAAAAAAAATTTTTTAAAGTATGTTGTTTAAGAGGAAAAAAAAAAGAAACCAAAAACCAGACTCAACTACAGAAAACAAACAGAGGGTTGCCAGAGGGGAAGTAGGTAGGGGATGGATGAAATAAGTGGTGGGGATTAAGAATGCACTAATCATGATGAGCACTGAGTAATGTACAGAATTTTGGAATCACTATATTGTACCCGTGAAACTAATATAACACTGAATGTTAACTTGAACTAAAATATAAGTTTTAAAAAGTGTGTTGTCTAATCTCCAAGTATGTTGGGTTTCTGGCTATCTGTTATTGATTTCTAGTTTAATTTCATTGTGGTATGATAGTGCAGCAGGATTCTCACACAGAGAGTCGTGACACTGAGGTGTTTTTTTTTTTTTTTTTTAGAAGCAACTTTATTCATGCCAGCAGGGCTCAGTTGGGTTCATACCAAAAGAACTGAGCCCACAATGCCACGTGGCATAGTTTTTAAATATATTTTCTATTTTTTTGTCTCCTATATATGGTAACACACAAACATGCAGTCTGACTAAGTGGTGTCATGTTACAAGGTTGTGAGGGATGTCACGTACACATATAGCCAGGATGCTTTTTTTTTTCCTTTTCTTTTCATTCCTTAGGGAGGGGACCCTACTACAATAACATATTTTGTATGTAATCTATTCTTTTAAGTTAGTTAAGTCGTGGTTGTTTTATGATCCAGAATGTGGTCTATCTTGGTGAATGCTCTAGGTGAGCTTCAGAAGAATGCATACTCTCTTAGTGTTTTGTGAAGTATTCTATAGATGTAGATTAGATCCAGTTGGTCAGTGATACTGTTGAGTTTATGTTGTTACTGATTTTCTGCCAACTGAATTTGTCAGTTACAGATAGAAGTATGTTAAAGTCTCCATCTATAATAGTAGATTCATCTTTTTCCCTTGCAGTAATATCAGTTTTTGCAACATGTATTGTGATGATCGTTTGTTAGTTGTATGTACATAAAAGATTATTATATCTTCTTGGAGAAGTGATGATTTTATCATTATGTAATGTTCCTTTTTATCTGTGATAATTTTCCTTGGTCAGAAGTCTGTTTTGCCTAAGATTAATATAGTTTCTTCAGGTTATTTTTGATGACTGCTAACATGATGTATCTTTCTCCAATCTTTGACTTGTTTTTCTCTGTCTGGCTTTTTCACTTAGCACAATGTCCTCCAAGTTCACCCATACTGTCACAAATAACAGGATTTCCTTCTGTTTTAAGGCTGAATAACATCACAATGTGTGGAGCACCTGGGTGGCTTGTCAGTTGGGCGTCCGACTTTGGCTCAGGTCATGATCTCGGTGCGTGAGTTCAATCCCTGCATCAGGCTCTGTGCTGACACCTCAGAGCCTGGAGTCTGCTTCGGATTCTGTGTCTCCCTCTCTGCACCCCAAGCCCCTCGTGCTCTCTCTCTCTCCTAAAAATATATAATCATTTAAAAAAAAAAAACAATGTGGGTGTGTGTATCTGTATATGTAGTCACATTTTTTAAATCCATTCATCCAATAATGGACACTTAGATTGTTTCCATATCTCTGCTCTTGTGAATAATGCTGCACTGAGCATGGGAATGCGGATTACCTTTTCAAATTCCAGATTTCATTTCAATTGAATATATACCCAGAAGTGGGATTGCCGGATCATATGGTAGTTCTATTTTTTAATTTTCTGAGGAAATTCCACATTTTTCCATAATGTCTATGCCAGGTTACATCCCACCATTGTACAGGTGTTCCCTTTTCTCCACATCTTTGCTGACACTTGTTATCTTTTCTCTTTTTAATAAAAGATATCATAACAATTTCCTTGATAATTCATGATATTGAGCACCTTCATGTACCTATTGGCCATTTCTATGTCTTTGGAAAAATGTCTATTTGGGTATTTTGTTCATTTATAATTGGGTTATTTATTTACCTTTGCTATTGGGTTGTATAAATTCCTTATATACTTTGGATATTAACCCCTTAGAAGATATATGGTTTACAAATATTTTTTCCCATTACATTGATTACCTTTACATTTTGTTGATTGTTTTCTTTCTTGTGCAGAGCTATTTAGTTTGATGTGCTCGCACTTATTTATTTTTGTTTCTACTGACTGGACTTTTGGTGTCATATTTTAAAAAAATAATTGCTAGGACTGATGTTAAAATTTTTCCTTATTTTCTTCTATGAATTTTATCAGGTATTACATTTAAGCCCTTCATCTATTTAGACTTAATTTTTGAGAATGATGGGATAGAGGGATCCACTGTCATCCTTTTATATGGTATCCATTCAGCCACACTGTCTTTTGATCAGAGAATTTAATCTATTTACATTTAAAGTAATTATTGATAGAAAATGACTTACTAATTCCATCTAATTAATTCTTTTACAGCTGGATTGTATTTCCTTTGCTCCTTTCTTTCTCTTTTATTCGTCTCCTTTGTGAATTAATGATTTTCTGTAGTACTATATAGAGAAATGTGAAATGACTAAAAGTATTGTGAAATGATTACTGCAGTAAATTTAGTGAGCATCCATCATCTTATACAGATACAGTTAAAAATTTTTGATTCCCGTGTCTTCATCTTTTGTGGGTCAGCCATAGGATTTTGTTTTCTTGTTATTATGAGGATTATATAAGATAGCTTATAGAGTATTTTAATCGTTTAAGAATTTCAATCACATATGGAAACTCCTTTTTACTCCTTACTCCATATTATACTTTTGATGCCACAATTTACGTATTTTATATTCTTTATTTATTAACAAGTTACTATAGGTGTAGCTGTTTTTTAATACTTTTGTCCGTTAACCTTTATAGTAAAGCAATTAACATATCATCATATTAGAGTATTAGAGTATTCTAAATTTGACTATACACTTATCTTTACCCAAGTATTTCATATTTTCATACAGTTTCAAGTTACTGATTAATATTCTTTCATTTTAACTTGTAGCTCTCCTTTCAACATTTCTTATAAAGCATATCTACTAGTAATGAACTCCTTCAATTTCTGTTTTTGTGGGAAGGTCTTTATCTCTTATTCATTTCTGAAAAATCTCTTTAACAGGTAAAGTGTTCTTGGCTGGCTTTTTTTTTTTTTTTTTCTTTTTTTTCCAGCACTTTGACTATATCTTCCCATTCTCCCTAGGCCTGCAAGGTTTCTGGTCTTTAAATAAGCTATCTTCCCCCTTTCTCCCTCTCTCCTCCTTCTGAAATTTTAATAAGGCATAAGTTGTTCCATTTGATTGATTCTCACATTTTAGATATGCTTTATTCATTCTTTTTCATTCTTTGTTCTCCTCTGACTAGATAATTTCAAATGACCTAACTTCAATTACACAGATTCTTACTTCTGCTTGATCAAGTCTGTTGATGTTCTCTATTGTATTTTTCATTTCATTCACTGAGTTCTGTTCCAGATTTTCTTTTTGTCTTTTTTGTCATCTCTCTCTCTTGTTTGGTTTCATGTGCTGTTTTCCTGACTTCAATGCATTGTCGTTCTGTTTTCTTGTAGCTCACTAATCTTCCTTAAAACAGCTATTTTGAATTCTTTCTTGGGCAAATTTTAGATCTCCGTCTCTTTGTGCTTCATTACTAGAAAATTATTGTGTTCTTTTGGTCATGTTTCCTTGATTTCTCATGTTCCTCAAATTCTTTTGTTGATGTCTTCAAATTTGAAGAGACAGTCATATCTTTCAGTTGTTATTGACTAGCTTCAAGAAAAAAAAATAATTCTTTCAGCCTTCTTAGGGATTCTGAGGCTTTTTAAGAACTTTTCTATAGATATGCCTGTTCCACCCATCTAGTTCCTTCTTGGGAGAATTCTTATCATTGTATGTCTTCTCATGATCCTGCAAAGCCAGGCCAAGTTTCAACAGCCTCCTATTTGCTTTCTCTATAGTGGTGCTGAATGCTCAAAGTTGTGTGGTTTCTCTCAGTCCCACAGAGTTGAGCTGGCTTTCAGCATATATTCACTAGACATCTACAAGGGCTCATACTTTCTGTTCTCAGGGGCAAGCACAGGGAGCCAGTCATAGTGTGGGAGGGGTGTGGGAGATGCTAACAAAGTGATGGTATGGGCCAGATGGGGTAATCCACAGGGGAGGCATCCCCAGTGACTCTTTGGTGAGCTTTTTGATGGAGTCTGCAAAAGCAGTTAATAGATCTGTGTCCCTTTGATATTCCTAAGCCCTGCCTGTTTTCCTGGCCCCTATCTGCACCTCAGTCATGCAGTTCACCTCAGTGTTCTGGGTGAGATGAGACAGAGTGGGCCTCATTGGAAGTATACCACATAGATGAGGAAGTCAGGCATTCACTCTCACACTTTCACTTTCCCCTATGGGAGAAATTATCAGGCCAGGAGGGTCTCCCTTGGCACTGAGTTGTGCCTTCTTGGGGAAGCAGTAATGTGGATAAAATAAAACTGTTCCCCTTATCCTCTTCAATGCATCTAATCTCAGATTTCTTTTTTTCTTCAACAGTGTGCTGAAACCTCTTTGCTGGCCTCTCAGACTTCCACAAAAGTACTCTTGTCCATAGGTGACTGTCTAAATTAGTGTCCTTTGGTAAAAAACAAGGCAGAAAACTCCTATTGTACAATTTTGCTGATATCATTCTCAATATGGTAAATATTAATGGTTTTTAAATCTCAGTGGTAGTGCTTGACATGTTGGCAGGATATTTTCTATATCTGAATTAATTAAAAATAAATATTAATATCACAATGCTATAACCTGAGTTTTATAAATAATAAATATGTTATGTAAATAAAAGACATTTTGGAATGATTTATATTACATCTTTACTAATTATCTCTAAGTACTTGGGTTATAGTTTATTTTAATTCCCTTTTACATGTATTTCTATATTTCAAAAATCTTATCTAGTAAATATTTGATTGCTCTTATATAAAAAAATTATGTAGAAAGAACAAAGACAATTTTAAAATGGTATTATTAGCTAGGGAGCAAGAGGTCAGTTATGGAGCAAGAGTGGATTGGTGTATTTTGTAACTGAGAGGATATGATCTTAGTATCTTGTTTAAATTTTCAGTTGTTATGATCTTTTTAATTTAAAATGTTTGGGTATGCTACTAATATAGTTTTTGCTAAAATACAGTACAATTCTATTGAAGGTCTGTTTAACCATTATCCATTTCTGGCAAACAATTAATCACCTCAGAATATTAAATGTGAAAAGTCTTTAGAATCACAAATGTTAGAGTAGGGAGGCTCCAAAGATCAACTAGTTCGAATCTTTTACAGATTACAAAAATGAGCTCTGAAGTGATTAAATTATTTTAGGCCATAGAACTAATAATGGAAGAGTTATGACTAGAATTAAGATCTCCAGACTATTTATTTGCAGGAGTAACATGTTTACTATGCACTTGTTTACTTTCCCTTTACTCAAGGAAAATCAGCAGAAAACCAAGAGCAAAATAAATTGGTTATGTGACTTATAAAGGTACAATTTAAAAATCATGAATATCTTTACATGAATGATGTTTTCCAGGACAGTTGTGAAAATTAAATCAAATGCATTCCACATTAAAAAGGTACAGTTCAAACAGCTTCTCATACTCTATCACAATTCAAAGGGTATAAGTATAATCTTTAATATGAAAAACATCCAGTATATATTAACCTAGATGTCAATAGGAAACTGATGTCACATTTAAATGGGTAAACTGTGGAGAGCTTAAGGAAAAGACTATGGACAGGGGAAGTTAGGGGTCATTGGAAAACAAAAAGCCATGGTGAAGAATACTGGTAATAGAAACACTGAAAAAAACATACCCACCCTAGAAATGAAGGGGAAGAGGAATCTAGTGCTTACCAGAAAGAGCTATGGTTGTGTCTCTACACATATAGGATTTCTTTCCTTTTTTTTTTTTTTTTGATATAGAGATATTTATTTATTTATTTTTAAAATATGAAATTTATTGTCAAATTGGTTTACATATAACACTCAGTGCTCATCTCAACAGGTGCCCTCCTCAATACCCATCACCCACCCCTCCTTCCCTCCCACCCCCCATCAAACCTCAGTAGGATTTCAAACAAAATCAGTTGTTACCTTCTTCAGAGGAACACAGCCATTGACAGC
Organism: Panthera uncia; assembly: GCF_023721935.1. NCBI lineage: Eukaryota > Metazoa > Chordata > Mammalia > Carnivora > Felidae > Panthera > Panthera uncia. The sequence continues at coordinate 28,225,833 of NC_064817.1, forward strand.
CCAAAAGAATGGGAGTCAGATGAATAAATACCATAAATTAATTTTCTTACTGTCCTCCAATTTTCTGCCAGGGTCATTAACTGACTGAAACAAACTGGAACCCAGAGTTCAAAGGAGGCTGCTAATGTTTCTTATAAGGGCAAAATGAGTAAGAGAAGATTAGATCTGCAACAACAAAGATGATCTACCAGTTGAAGGTCAAGCAGTGAAAAAGAAGAGAAAGACAAGAAGGAGAAAAGAACAAGGTCAAGCTACAAATTATTAGGAAATTCTTCATCCATCTACCACCATATTTAACTATGATGATCTTCAGAGAGTAATACCTTCCTCAACTTTGAGAAAGTTCATCTTTTGGACAACTCTAACTTGAAGCCACAGAGAAACAGAGATTTCATGCATTGTAGTTCCAACCTTAACCAACTTGAAAATAGAATAATCCAGTACAGATATGTTGAATTTTAAATGCTCTCTAGACATCTAGATTAAGAGTACTTCACATCTGAAGTTCAAGGAAAGGTCCTTCTGGACACTTTGGAATTATCAGCATATAGATATTAAAACCATGAGAATACTGAATTTACCAAAATAGTCATTACACATAGGGTAAAGAGGAGGTACCAATACAATCTGAGACATTCTGAAGTCAAGATGTAGAATAGAGAAGAACCAGGACAGGACATTGAAAGCAGCCAATAATTTAGGACAAAAATCAGGATAGCATGGTGTCATAGAAACAAAGTGAAGAAAGCATTTAATTTGGGAATGATTGACCATCTGTATCAAAATAAGATGGAAGACAAAGATTTAGTAATTGGCCTTAATAATGCACAAATAACCTTCATAAAAAATTTGGTGGAGGGGCCCCTGGGTGGTTCAGTTGGTTAAGTGTCCAATTCTTGAGTTTGATCCAGGTCATGATCCCAGGATGGTGGGACTGAGCCCTACATCAAGCTCTGTGCTGAGTGTGGAGCCTGCTTAAGATTCTCCTTCTCTCTCTCTCTCTCTCTCTCTCCCTCTCTCCCTCTCTCTCTGCCCCTCTCTGCCCCACTCACACTATCTCGCTCTTGAAAATTAAAAAAAAAAAATGTTGGAATAGTGGGGCCAGATTCTGATTCTGATTGAAATAAGTTCAATAGAAATTTGGAAAGGTATGTAGGATGCAATGACTACAAATTTTTAAGTAATTTTCTTGCAAATTGAGAAGAGGAATTTCAAGGTAGTTAAATGACACATGAGATCACTTTTGTAATGGGGAAAATTAGAATGTGTATAATACCGAAAATGATCCAATAGGTAAAAATGATGCAGGAGACATTGTGCAGTGAAATTCTTGAGTAAGAAAAAAATGGGTATATACAGTGCAACTCTTGATCTCAGGGTTGTGAGTTCGAGCCCCACTTTGGGTATAGAGATTACTTAAAAATAAAATATTAAAAAAAACCAAACTTATTCTTGATAAGCTCTCATTGTTGAAGATGCCAAGACATGTCAGTGATCCAAGGGGAAGAATATCATTTAGCATCAAGTTTCGGGCTGACAGAAGACAGAGCCTCAGGCAACAAATTTGAAAGAATGTGAATACGTACAGTACCATGGGACCACACTTGTAATCCCTGCTGGCCTTCAGACCAAGAGATCTGGAGTTGTCCCTTGGGCGAAGTTGCAAGCTCCTTTCTGGGAGGTATTGTTGAGCTCTAGTGACGTCAAGAAAGTGAGCAAGGATGGTGTCTCCTTGCTTATATCCCCTGGGAGCAACTATTTAACCTCTAGATGTTTGACAAACCTGAAGCTTGTCCCTTAGGCTGAAGCTCTGGGACAAGTTAATAGGCTTTCTTCTCAGGAAGACTGAAAGTGTGGTTCATTCTGCTGTCTGCAGTGCCCTGGGGGAGGTGGGGGTGGCCTGCCAAGAACTTCCATTCAGTTGTTACAGTCCTGTGGAGCTTTGGAACACTAGCTCTCTTGGCCACATGGGCCACACAATCAAGGGGTATACTCTTTGTGAACTACACACAGTCATCAGCCTTAGCAAACCAGCTGGAGAGTGTAGTGGGTGGGGTATTCTCACTGGCTTGAGAAAGTCAGCAGGAAAATCCCTTGACTGCACATGCCTGCCAGCTTCAGTAATTCAGTAGTAGAGTGCATTATCTGTCCAGGCTTACTGACTTAAGGGCACGGGAAAATGCTGCTACCACTCAAGCTCATCAGCCCCAGCTAAGGAGTTGGGGAGAGTGCCTGTGCACTGCCTGTGCTTGCCAGCTTTTGCAAGAGAACAAGAGAATGCTGTGACTATTTGCACTTGCCAACAGTCTTGGACCACCCCATTTCCTTGTTTGACTGGTGCAGAATAATCATAATGCCTTGACTTATTAATCCTGTGGAATCATTCTAAAGATTGTCTCAGTCCAAGGCACAACAAAATCAATGTTACAAGATTATAAAATAAACTTCGTACTGCTTTCTGAATTTTCTCATATGTAACTGAGCTAACACTACTTGTAGGGCTATAGTAAAGCTTTAGGAAATAAGGAAATGACACCCTTAGGCAACTTCTTACAAATAGGAAACAAGGAGCATCTTTTATTATAATATTTTGCTCAAAAATGCATTAAACTGAAGAATTAAACTGTCCTCACATTTTAAAAGAGAATGTATATAATTATATTTGTAAATATCAGTGATTTTTGGTGAATAACAAAATGTAATATGTACCTTTTCTTCCCCCAGAATGGGTGTAACTAAATTATTGCTATACTTTGAAATACATAATACCTAGACTTGATAAAATATGGTAATGCCATCACTACCTATCCAGATGGACAAAATGGAAATCTTTTTGGATATCAAAATGGATATCTTGGGGATATTCTCAACTTCTCCATCTTATTTATTTTAGTTAGCTGGTTCTACACTATCTTTCCAGATTTATCTTCCTCACCTAGCCTACTTATCCTTGTCCCCTTATTCCCTATATCGTTTTGGAGCCATGGTATATAGAATTTTGTTCTCTCTATACCTTAGCATGAGATTTTCCTATAATCTGGACTGCACACATTCCCCCATTCTATTTGCTGAACTCTGTAGATACATATATCAAATGATCAAATGTTCCCTGTTTACCCATATCCCAACTTTTGTTAAGCTAACTTTCATTGTATATGTACCATATATCAATCACATTGGTAATGCTTATTTTTCAACACTATCATGCAGAACTCTCTTCATTTACTGGATATGAAACCTGGGAAATGGAGACTTAAAATTTAAATCACTTGTCCAAAATCACACAATGGCAGAGGCGGGTTTCCAAAAACTGCACTATCAACAAGGAAATTACAGTTGACCGTGAACAACATTGGGGTTAGAGGGTCCAACCCCCTGTGTAGCTGAAAATCTATGTATAACTTTTCATTTAACTACTATTTGCCTACTGTTGACCAGAAATCTTATTGATAACAAACAGTACGTTAACATAAATTTCGTATGTTATATGTATTATATACTATATGCTTACAATAAAGTAAGATAGAAAAAAGAAAATGTTATCCAGAAAATATTCAAACACATTTACAGTACTGTACTAAAAAAAAATCTGCATATAAGTAAACCTGCACTTCACACCTATGTTGTTCAAGGGTCAACTGTATATAACTACAGTCTGTTTCTTCCTTCTGCTGTAGTTTTTATTTAACACATTGTGATCTGCTGAATACTCTGTCTTTGTCACTAGATTATAAGCACTTTGAAAGCAGGCATAGGCTCTTACTTATTTTTGTACATGTGGAAACTTACTCAGCATTTGACATAGAATAAATGCTTGTAAATGTTTTGAATTGTTTGGAAATTTATCATGTCTTTCTTTGGGTATTATGGTAGTGAAAAACATGTATTTTTATTTTTAGGATCTAAGCTTATCCTTTAATTATGCTATACATTTGTTGCATGTGCTCCAAGAAGTCAAGTTACTCATTATCCCTAAACCTCAGTTTTAAAAATCTATCAAATGTGGATGATGATGATGATGATGATGATTTTAAGTTTCTGGCATAGTACATTGTTGAAATAACAGCATATAAATGAAATAAAATCCCACTTAAGCTAAGGAGATACTCTGAGCAGGGCTGATCAATAATTAAAATAAATAAACTGGACCTGTCAAAAGTAAGCTTCTTACACATGTCAAATTAAGTCAACAACTAAAATGAAGTTAGTTCTATCAAATACTATATTCTGCTTTTAAGATTAAAATAATTCTAATAGGTGTTACTAAAATGTTCTCTTTTGGTACAAAGTTTGTGTAAATAGTTTACTTTCACATTTGCCTTAATTTAATATGCATATAGACTCATCCACAGCAGCTGACACTAAGCAATCTGGGTATTTAAGGAGAAAAGAGCCTCTGTTTCTAACACTGTCAATTCAAAATAGAAATAGCACTGAATGTAACAAACCCTTATTTAGCTAGAAGGTCTATCTCATTACCATTTTTTTTTTCATATTTCTTAGAATCCGTTAGGGCGAAATAGGAGCTTCTAGGAATCTTAGGGAGTTGGGAGTGTATGAAAACAGGGGTCATAGGTCATTGGAGTAAGAATTAGTAGTCACCGCAAACTAATCAGAAAAAATGGCAGGAATTCAGGTTTCTGCGGCACAAATCCAGGGAAATTTGAAAACCACACATTTCAAAAATCACTTAATCTCTCTATGCTCCAACTTTTCATCTCTAAAATGAGGAAGGTCTTACTTTCATAAGTATGTTGTGAGCCACTAATTGAAAAGCATATTGAAATACAAAGAAATGAAAAGCATTTAAAAATTGCTATCTAAAACAAACAATGGGTTTGGGAAAAATATAAAAAATTTTGCAGTTGGCAATTTCAAGAACCACTGTTTTCAGAATTAAATATATTAACACTAGGGAGAACAGTGACACCAAAATCAACTTAGTATTTGCAGTATTTTAGATATTTTGTGTGACATATGTGTGAGAAAAAAAATCCCCGACTTATTCACTATAAAACTCAGTTTTTAAATACTGAGATTAAATATCAGTATTAAGGGGCGTCTGGGTGGCTCAGTGGGTCAAATGTCTGACTTCGGGTCAGGTAATGATCTCATGGTTTGTGAGTTCGAGCCCTGCATTGAGTTCTGCATTGGGCACTGTTAGTGCAGAGCCTGCCTGGGAATCTCTCTCTCTCCCACTTTCTCTGTTCTTCCCCTGTTTATGCACATGTGCGTGTGTGCACACACACTCTCTCTCTCTCAAAATCAATTTTCATAAATAAATAAATAAATAAATATCAGGATTAACTTATATTTCCTTAAATGAGATTTTATAAAATATATTGCTCTAATAAATGGGAAAAATTACAAAGAGCCATTAATTAAGGAATAGTAATTTCATGAAAATATGGCCTTTATATCTAAAAATTTTCACTTTTCATTTTAGGATACTTAGATAACAAACCTTATCTCTTAAATGTTTAAATCAGTCATTTTTGTTATTACATGTCAATTATAATATATTTTGTTTTTAATTTTCTCTAAAGCAGAATATAGATTATGAATTAATTCAAATATATAAAAGTAAGGCTTTTGGTCAAAATGTTAGATCCCTTCTGATTCTTTAGTTGTTTCTTTGTGGTTTTGGTATTAGACATTACTAATTTACCTATCTGAATGGTTATGTATTTGTCTACATATTGATGACCACTTCCTTGGTAACTTAAGTATTTATCGTTACATGGTACTATGTTTTTGAAACATATTTCTTAGTATGCATTTGAATGTGGTGCTATAGAAATGGAATAAAATTATAAATCTCATGACAGATAGAGTCCAATGTGACACAGATATCTATTGCTAAGATGCCCTATGTCCTCTCGGCTACTGGAGTCACCTTGAACTTTAAGATTGAAATAAAACCAATCATTTCTCACAGTGTAAAACCCAGTGTACATATTATCCTTGAAGATCCCTGGATATCTTAAATTTCTCTTGCTCATCTCTGGCTTCATTTTCTTGCCCCTTTGATCCTGAATCTCTCCTTTGTGTCTCATCTTTTGTATAAGCCATCCTTCCACACACTGAAGTCTAAACTGTCTTCTTTCTGGACAATTTTGGTAGCTCAAAATTGATACTTCATTACATAGGGTAATTTAGTTCTCTTTAAGGGCTTCCAGAGAGTGCCCTAAAGATTCTTTCTATTGTGTTCATGATAGTCTATCAAGTTATTTTCTTTAACAAAAGGACACACAACTGACAGAGATTACGGTGAGATCTTAGGAAGCAACCACGTCTGTGTCAGCTGTGACTTTAAATAGCATTTTATCTTAGATACATATATATATTATATTTTCTTGATTCTCTGACACCTTTGATGGTAGAAAGCATCACAGAATTAATGGCAGCTTGAATTGGGCACAAAAAAAGCACTCCAATATCAGAATTATTTTTCTATTTTTATTTTTCAGGTATAAAATATAGTGATTTTTTCTGCATTGATTATAAGACATACTTGGATTACATGTGTTTTGTGCATACCATTTTAGAGTATGTTTATCGTACAAATTACTCACTTATATGAGTTCTTATTTTAATATAATCATTCTGTACAGTAGATGTCATCTCTACTTTACAAATGGAGATACTAAAGCTCAAGGTATATGTGAGTTGCCCACGTTCTCTCAAACCTCAGCTGAGGTAGAATTTGGCATGGATATTCTCACTCCACTTCCAGCAATCTTTCTACTACATAATTAGAGTAATTTAGAAAATGTTGGGTACACAGAAGCTAAATGAAAACATTTTTATTAGCTAAGAACAAAGTGATAAGAACATGTATAGAGTAGCTGGAAAATGTGATGTCACGTTGATGTGGCATAGAAACTTGACAATCTGTGATTTCTGGTAATTATTAAGGAAGTTCTTCAATGAGAATGAAAGGCAGATAATGCCTATGAGAGGGAAAAGCTAAGGTGAACATGATGAGAAGGCCATCCTATCTAAAAGATAGAACACATGTTACATTCTGTCAGATTCTCTAATTAAAATTGTGTATTTATATATAAGCAGGCCATATATCATCATTTCATGAGAGCTTCACAGGGAAGCTCTCTTATATAATCTAATCATTATGGGAATGGTGTATAATTATGAAATTGGTCAGATTTTATTATTGTTTCATATGGCATCACTCAAGGATTTAATAAGAAGAAACAAAGTAATAGAATGTACTTTAGGCATCTGGTTAAAAATGCACCAGTATAAAAAACCACAAGCTATATTGGGTGAGTTTCCTTATGGTACTGATGTTGAAAGAGACTCTACCTCTATCTAAAACTTTCTTTGATGTGGCTATAGTTTGAATATATGTTAGGATATGTAAAAAGGAAAAGCAATCGCTTAAAGCCATCCTCTCATGGTGATCTCTAAAGTTTTTCCAGTTGTGTACTAGCTTCTACAACAATTTTTTACCAAATTCACTCAGGACACCACGAAAATTTAGAAAACATTCATGTGGTTTTTCAAAACCTAGCCACTTATACAGAGAATAGTTTAAAATTAACTTGTAACTTATTTTCCATCTAAAATTATTTTAATTATATGACTCTATGTTCTTCTCTTGAATTCAGCCACTTTGGCAGTACAATACCAAATGGTGACTAAGGAGGCAGATCCATCATAATGAGCAGCAGAATAAAGAGAAGAGGTATTCCAAAGGCTATTCAGAGTTCCTATATTTCCTAAGTCCAAAGAGACTACCTAGAGACAAATAGTATTGCCATGTTATTAATGATTATAAAATGTTAAATTTTGTCTTGGGACACAGTCCCTCTCCCACAAGTTGAAAGTTTAGCAGATTCTAACTTTTAAGTCATAATAACCATAAACTTTTTTAAAACTTATATTTCATAAATCATCATTAAATTCTTTTTTATTTTAAGTATACTCTTTGAAGTTAAAAGTCTATGACAAATAATATAAAACAAGTTTTTAATGTGTAAAAGTCAGTTTTTCACCCCAGGGATATTGAACAAAAAGGGGAGAAATAAGACCATAATATTCAAAATTTTCAATATCAACTAAGAAATTAAGGACTGATTATTTTACTGTGTTAAGTTTTAAGTAGATAATAAGCACTTCCAAGAATTTTATAAAATTAATGTATTTAGTGATTTTCTTAAAAATTCACTTAGTATTTGAGGGTAGATCTTTTCTATACAAGTTATGCTGCCTTTTCACCTGAGATTGGTGTGTTATTAGACACGATACCGGTTTATAGTGAGTGAACTATCCACCATAGCTGAAGACTGTCAGCCAACAATCTCAGCAGCTGGGAGAATGAGTAAGTCCATCCTGAGGAATTATCTGGACTCTGCCTCATGTCATCCACAATCCATTACATCCACTATAATGAGAAAGGATAAGGTTCAGAAAGGGCTTTTAAAAACTAGGTCTTGAAAATAAAAATTATACCATTGAATAATGACAAACAGATACTCCAGAGAAAGGTAAGTCACAGTGGCATGAAGGGTAGTAACGTATTTAAGGAACTACAAGTATAAATATATGTAACATTTATTATTTATAATAATAATATGATGATGACAGAAGTAAAGTGCATTTAGCAAATGCTAACCATGTGTCAGAGGCCATGTAATTATTTTACATAAATAGTAGAGCCAAATATTATTTGTGGTAACCTGAACAAATAACTACAAATGCACAAATGTCAAAATCTTTCCTTCTAGCCAGATTTTGAAAGGGGAAGAGTCTTACTTTATCTATATATATCCTCAGTCTCTCCTTTGTTGTAAAAATTCTCACTAATGTATAAAGAGTAAACAATGATAAACTTTTTGAAATGGAGAAGAGATTAGCATTTGCTAGCAAAAGAAAAAAGTATAATCAATGGGAAGGTGGGTTGTGGTTATCAAATGTCATTAGAAAGAATTCTTGTGGTGATAACTGTTTAGTATCTTGACTGTAGTGCTGGATAGAAAAGGCTACACACATGATAAAACTGTATGAAACTAAAAAAAACATGCAAATATGAGCAAATACACAAAAACAAACACACATACATATGAGTCCAAGTAAAACTGAGGAAATCTAAATAAGATGGATGGGTTGTATCAATGACAATATCCTGGTTTTTTTAAACATTTTTTTGAATGTTTATTTTTTATGGAGAGAGAGAGAGAGACAGAACGTGAGCAGGGGAGGACCAGAGAGAAAGGGAGACACAGAATCTGAAGTAGGCTGCAGGCTCTGAGCTGTCAGCACAGAGCCCGACACGTGGCTTGAACTCACAAACTATGAGATCATGACCTGAGCCAAAGTTGGACGCTTAACCGACTGACCCACCCAGACACCCCCAATATCTTGGGTTTAATATTGTACTATAGTTTTTCAAAGTGTTACCATCAGGGGAAACTGGAAAAAGGGTACATGGAATCTCTTTTTGTTATTTCTTACAACCTTATGTGAATTTACAATTAGCTCCATAAAACATACAATTTAAAATTTAAAAAAATAATAATATAACTAGGCATTTTTAAGGATTAAGTTCCATTTGAGTTCATATTATTGCCTGCTGCAATAATTTAAGGGTAAACTGAAACAGATGTTGTTGGAAGTATTAAAGTATTAGGTAGAAGGCTTCCCTATAATTTGCTTATTTCTCCCAGATACTGAACACAATAGGCTGATAACCCTTCTTCCACCAGCAATTCTACAAGCAGTTAAAAGTGTCTTTGAGAAAATGTGATGACTCTGACCAGAGTGCAGAACTTAGTGAACAATATATAAAGGTTAGCTGAAGAGCAGAGAACACCTTTAAGATTAAAAGAAACAATGGACCGTATATATTGAACACTTATGTCTCATGCATTGTGCTAATGGTATGTTCTTTAACTCCTTAATATTCAAAACAATACCTCAATTTAGTTCTTATTATTGCCATTTTATAGGGAGATTAAATAAATTTCCAAGGTCATAAAGCTAATGAGAGGCAGGACTGGGATTCATATTCAGATCGTTTTCTAAGCTCCAGGTCATTACTTCTATGGTATATATCAGGAGCAAAGTATCGCTTAGTAAAAGTTCAGAATCTGGGGTATGGGATAAAAGATGAAGGACTGTGTCTTAACAGTATATTTTGTGAGTCCAGGTAGCAATACAGAAGACTTAGGTAAAAACCACTCAGAGTAAAGGATGTGAGCAGTAATTCAGGGGCCATCCACTAGTGCATTTTAACACTCTTCAAGGGATAACATTATGGCTAAATCTCTAGGATAGGATGAAACACAACTATTTTTGAACGCTATATTTTTCTTTTTGCAGGTTTTCTCTGTTGGAAATAAAATATATCTTTTATCCCATGTAAATTACAGCTTATGTTTATAATTTGAGAGCACTGTGAATGCCTACTGAAACTATCCTTGAAAAGGTCTTTGGTGCCTGTTTTCTCCCCAAAGGAATAGTTGGTACTACCGCAGGTAATCTAATGAGGAAACTAGGATTGCAGATGCAATATGAGACACATGTCACTACAGATACAAACCAGGCATAAAAATAATTACTTTTTTCCATTCTTTCTGTTCACACCTCTACTAACTCTTTCATTTCTTTCCTCTCTCCTTTCCCTGTTCTGTTTTTTTAAATACCTTTTAATTATCATTCTCCTCCATAATTTGCTTCCTCTTTCTTCATCTCTCTCTCTCTCTGGGTCTGTCATTTCATTTCCTATTACATAACAGTACTGTCTGCTCTTAAACATAAACGCAGTCCCTTAATGCTTATCACTGTATTTTCGGTGTAAAATATGAACTAAGCCCATCCCCACATCCCTCCCTCTCCTCTCAAAAACCATTTCCCTGTGTCTAGACACTCACCTACAGCTTAGACTTGAATGTATTCTTACATACTACATTTTTATGTAATAATCATGGAAATTATCATGATAATCTCTTTCGGAACTTTTAAAATGCATTTCTCATAAAATACATCTTTAAGTTTACCCTTGAGTATATCTCATTTCTTTGCCACAATTCATACTGCACATTCTAGTTGATTTTACAGTGTGGGATATTTTTGTTTTACAAACTCAGAATTTTCTTCCTCTCAGCCATTCTCAGTAATTGTCTATTCTCTCATGTGGGGCTATCCAAGTTTAGCCCAATGGAGGTCTTTGCTGGACACCACCTGAGGGGCACAAGTCGGCATCCTGCTGTGATGATTACAGATGTTCTCATTTTTGATTAAAGGGGAAAGAAACAACAACCCACAGTTAGCCATAAGTCCCAGGATGCCCACTTATCTTGATGGGGTAATCTAACTAGCCAAGTGGTCTGGAAATTTCAGGCTAAAAAACTTTATCTCCCTGGATATACATTTGGACAATTTAGCTAAAGAAAAGTTATAATATGGAATCATTTTTTATCCATATAAGTATGAGATAAAAGCCACTTTTTTGTCCTAATTAAATTTAATGTGTTTCGTTCTTGGTTATTCTGGATGTACTTAAGCTACTGCATCGGTTTATATTCCTCTCTCTTTTACATATTTGAGGAATCTGGATAGAAATCTTTCTAAAGTACTTCAAAGCCCAAATTTATTCAAAATCTACTCTTCAGAATAATCAGAAAAACATATTAAAAGTGTATTTAAAAGGAGAGATGTGATTGAAGATTGCGATGAAACCTAGTTTATAATTATTTATTTAAAGGTCATTTTCATCTGATTTCCCCAGTGGCTAACAGAAAACAGAGCCCTTCAAATCCCAGCAATAATTAAAAAGAAGGACAAAGTGCACTAAAGTTCTTGATATTGGGCACTGTGGGGAAGAATTTTGCCCTCAGAGACACATTTTCTTCTATACATAAATTCATAAAAAGATCTTTCAATTTATTTAAGTTCATTCCAATTGCCATTTTAAATAGTCTCTAAGCTATATTTAACAGTTTAGAAATCTATTTCTCTTGAATTTGCCCATTGTGACAATTATTAATCATTTTTATTTCACAGTTTCAAAGCTCCAGAGATATTGAGTATATGATGTGAACTCATTCAGCATATCTTTCTGATGCAACGGATGCCTCATAACCACAAATAAACAACCAATATTCTGAAAGTAATTTAAGTAGAATCCATCTACTTTTCTAAGGCAAGCAAAGTAATGAACACCAAAATACTTACTGGGCAGAGGCCAAAAAGAATTAATAAATTGACAATGATGTGGGTAAAAGAAGCTAGAATTTTTCTAAACTCATAAAAGATCAAAGAACAATTACCACAGAGCTGCATACCTAAAGGCACATTACTTTGGGTAGAATCTTGGAACTTTAGGGTTACAAGGAAACTTACAGCAAGGATTTTCAATGTTTTCAAGAGTTAAGACTCTTTTACGTATCTGATGCTCTGTTATGAGCCCTCTCTTTAGAAAAATGTACACCTGAAGTGTACTTAACATTTTGCCTAACCATAGGTAGTTTAAAGAAAATCTGAAGATCTCTTAGGGATCATATATTTCAGGTTGAAAACCCTGTCTTAGATGTAGGCAGGCCATATATTTTATAAATGCATTTATCAGCTTTAATGCATATATAAATGATGATCTGATCTTTCTTGAATACCTCTAGTGTCAGCAAAGTCATTATTGTACAACATATTTGATTTTTTGGATATATGTAATTGTTTAAAAATAAGTTCTTCCTTCTATTTAACTGAAGTCTGACTCTTTTACAGGTCTATTCACTGCTACTTATTCATCCCTTTTAATGTTTTAATGTTTTAATGCCTTAAAACATAACATATAGTTATAATAGCCTTCTTAGGCTTCCTTTTATTCAGGCCAAATATTCCCAAACCTTCAATCATTCTCATAAAGTCTTATTTTGCAAGTCCTTAAATATTGTAAATGCTCTCCTCTGGGTATTCCAGTTTGAAAATGTTCTCCTTAAAATGTAGCAACCAAAGAGAAATGTACATGTAATGTGATATAAATAAAAGTTGTTTTGCCTTACTTACTATGTGGAATCAAAACCTGATAATGGGAAATTGGTCACTTTTTCCTCCCAAGCCCCAGTTCTTAAGAACAGATGACACTGGGAAGGATCAAATACAACAAATAAAATTAGGATCTCACCTATGTAATTATCAAGAACTTTGAGGCATAACAAGATAATACTATTAGTCTCCTAATATCTCCTTAACATTTTATCAATGAAATCTCAGGAAGTTTGAGGACAAGAATATCATTTTAGCTATGAAAAATGAAAAAAAAATCAATTACATTGTACCCTGAATGGGTAAAAACTGTATTAATTTAAGGGAGTAGTCAGTATGAAATGTTGAAAAGAAAGTAAAGAATTTTCCAGTTTTATCAGACATTGGATCTGGGTTGCAGGAATGTACAAGAATGTCCTAGATGAAATATCTCAAAATGTTATCCTTTTCTTTTCCTGATTTGGTGGTCACCAAGATACTTTCTAATTATTCATTTGATTTCTCAAAGGCCCTATTACTGCAAGGGAGATGTCCTGGGTAGAAAATGTAAGCATCCCAGTCACCCTTTTACCACCACCATTTTTATTTAATTCAGTAACCATAATGACTCATACTTAGTTTGAGTCCATTAAAAAAGTGATGAATTTTACCTCTTTTATTAGGTCATGGCTTTTTCATATTGCATTTTTCAGTTGAATCTTGGACATAAGGATAGAATATTACTATCAATTTGTGACATGTTTTTTTGGAACTGATAACACCAATCAAGTTATTTGAATATAAGCTTAGTAGTGCATGTGCTAGTAGTTGTAGTACACACACACACAAAATGATAGTGCTGGTAGATAAGGTTGAAATCTCTTCTGTTATCTAAAATTATTGAGAAACTCTCCCAGCTTTCATCACTCAAAAATGTAATCCTTATCCTCGTTAAAGCCACTTAAAAGTGTAAAGAAGAAGACAAGACTGAATACGATCAATAGAGATACTGGTACAATTTGATAAAGGGCTATTTGGAGCCACTGGCTCTGGTATTAGTTTATAGAGGCTGCTATGACAAATTACTACACACTTGGTGGCTAAAAATAACAGAAATTTGTTCCCCTGCAATTCTTTATCTTCTCCAACTCGTGGGCTAGGTGTGTATGTTAATCTCCATGACAACCCTAGCTTCAGCAGGACATTCATATCACCAAGCTCAGAGGAAACAAGAACTTACATTGGCTTGGTTTTGTCCTCATTGTCTTTACCTTGTGCTTTTGGGTTCCAATTAATTTTTGCTCTCTGCATTTTGCATCCATTTTTTTTTTTTATCTGACAGCCTGCCGCGTATTTCCAGCTCTACCAGCATCAGATGCAAAGACAACAGGCTCTCAGATACTGTTTAACCAGCTCCCACAAAAGCATAAGGTAGAGTCCAGAGGGACCTGGAGGTGTCAGCCATGGATAATTATCAAGGAACTTCTACATTCATCCAGGTGGATTTCAGAATTTCGATGGAACAATGACGTTTTATGACTCCCATTTTCCCCCTTTGTTAACAGAAGTGTCAGAAGCACTTATCTCATGCCTGTCTCACCACTGTATGTAGGGTGTGTGAGGAGCAGATGACTTGTCTCTTTACTTTCACAGGTCTACAAATTGAGAACTGTGCAGGAATAGCTGAACTATGTCCAAAAGGTTTATCCATTCTTGAACCTAATTTTTATGATGAGATTTTGGACTCTGAGATGATACTCTAATGTGATAAGACTTTTGTAAAAGTGAAGAGGGGATTAGTATATTTTTCATATGAGGGATGTGAATAATTTGAGAACAATAGGCAACATCCAAGATGTTCCCCAGTGATCCTCACCTCCTTATATTTTTGTCCTTGTGCCCTTATGAATCCCCTACATCTTGAATGTGGGCTGGATTATGTGACTTCCTTCTAACAAGAAGAATGTGATGAAGATGGTAGGGTGTCACTCCCAAGTTTAGGTTACAAAAGGACTGGAGTTTCCATTTCTGCTCTTTCCTTCATTCTGGGGGAGCAAGCTGTCCTACTATGGGTAACCCTATGGAGAGATGCAGAGATGCAGATCACAATGAACTGATGTCTCTGGCAAAACTGAAGCCTGTCAAAGCTATGTATGTGAGCTTGTAAGGAGTGCTTCCTCTAGTTATGTGTTCATATGAGACCACAGCCCTGGCCAGAATTGTAAAGATTTTTCATGAGACACCTTGAGGCAGAGGCATTAAGCTAAGCCATGACCAGATTCCTAACTCACAGAAATTGTGCAATAATAAATATTTGTTTCTTTAAGGCCGTAAATTTTGAGATAATATGTAAAAAAAATAGGTCACTTATACAGTGATATCATGGAATAATGAGGTTAAGGATTATTAGTTAAATTTGGAATGCTTCTACAAATGGAAAATCATAACTATTATATGCTGCCTTTATTTCTTCCACATTTTTATGTAAGAAATTCTGTTCTCAAATATTGAGATGTCATAATTTTATGCTCGTGTACCAACAATAAATTTCAATTACTTATTAATGTATGTAGTTTACTTTCCTATAGCTAATATAACTTAATTTTTTAAACTGTATTAAAATGTATTTAAAATCAATTATACATATCCAGTGATTATCCCTTGATACAGAAAATTTTTAAAAAGGAATATGTTTACCATTATTTTGGTTATTCTTTCTTTTTGTTTTTTTTTTTTTGTTTGTTTATTTATTTTTGAGAGAGAGAGAGAGAGATAGAGCATGAGTCGGGGAGGAGCACAGAGAGAGAGGAAGACACAGAATCTGAAGCAGGGCCTGAACCAACAAATTGGGAGATCATGATCTGAGCCAAAGTTTGACACTCAACCGACTGAGCCGCCCAAGCTCTCCTGGTTATTCTTATTAAATGTATCTTACATCCTCAGTATGACTTCCTATATTTTAAATTATTGATGATCTTGATCTGCTTAATAATCTATTATACACTTATATCTTAGGTTAATATCAGTCTTGACAGGCTATAGTTTCTTCCATTTAAAAAATTCTAGAAAGTTTTTAGCAATCTCTATAAAATCACCTTGATTATTTGGGAAATCAGTGTCTTCTACTGGCATGTCTATTTCCTGTGACAGGGAACATAGAAGGACATAGGAGCTATGTAGTTTAACTTTCTCTTTTTTATTCTCTCACTTCTCTAGTAACATTAAACTTTCTCCCTCTCTACATAGTGATTTTCTTCTATTTTCTAAGCATAAATGAAATAACTCTATTCTGTTGTCACAATATTTTATCACAAACCTCCATTTATTTGGTATTTTAGAGTTTGGTTTTATTTTTTGGTTGGCTGGTTAGTTGACTGGTTTGTTTCCACACTATATCTAAAATGCTTTGTGTAATGTTTTCCTTTGCTTTTGTTCTTTATACTCCTTTTATTTTCATAATGATCTTTTTTAAGAGCTACTAAGATCATTAAATCTGTGTTTAAGTTGGCTTCTGAATTACTACCCTTTGTTTTTTAAAAAAAGATAATTTTTGTTTATATTAATACATATTTATTTGTGAGGGTTACTAATCTCTATGTATTGTTCTTTCTAAGTTGTAACATTAACTATATTTTTTATGTTCTAATAAAATATTTAAAAAACTCATAGGATATCCTCATTTCATTCTATTACATTTTTTGAACAAAGACTATACCACCAGTGCTCTAACTTAAATTCTTTTAAATATGCGAGCATCTATTACTGACACATAGACAACAACACACACACATAAACACACAACTAAGTATTATTGATAAAATAACCTCCATAACATTTCTTGTATTCTTTTTTTTTCTCAGACCATTCTACATTGTGGAGAGGTTTTAAGCAACCCATCAATCTAAATACACCTAGAGTTAATTCAAATCCCATATTGTTTCTCCTTTTTTGTTCCCAGTGTGTTTTATTCAAAATGCATCTTTTCTCTCTGTGGAGTTTATGTGTGCTCTCTTCATTTACATTTCTATTACTTAGCATACTTATCTCTATGATCCCTGCTTGCACCCAGCTCCCCATAACCTCCTTAAGTATTGCACTCTAACAATGCTCTCTGAGGAAAGTCATCTATCTAATCTACATTCCTACAGCTGTAGGTTCAGACCATTCTGCTGTTTACCATTACTTTGACAATAAAATGTTCTTCGTTGTTCCTCATAAATTATGTGTATGCACTGCTTATATTTTGAATAGTATATATTTTTTATCATATTTCTCTTTAGCACTTACAGGATCCATTTCCTACTCTGAACTTTTCCAGTATTGATGATAACTTGACAAATATTACCAGGGTCAATTTTAGTCCTTAATTATAACGCTCAAAAATTGCCAGGTGATGATATGAATTATGTGCTTAAAGCATACATGAATATAATAATTAGATCAATAACTCAGTCTAAAATGAGAAGTCGACTCCAAATACAATGAAGGTAAGTTGAAATTAAAACTAATAAAATGCCATAAATCATCACGTGACCCACTAAGTAGTAGCTGCTCACTCAGTAGTGTACTGTTTTTAAGCGTCCTGATTAAATGCTCTTCTACCTGATCTTATTTATTTATTTTCCACCTGATCTTATCTAATATTTTCATTAACAATTTGGAAAAGAGAATAACAACACTTAATTAGACTTCTAATTAAAGGAAAGGAAATGGAGAAACTGTGTGGCAAACTGCTGAGGACAGAAACAATATAAAGAGAGGTTACCAAACTGGCAGGTAATGAAATGATGGCTAATAAAAAATAAGTGCAAGTTCATAGATAAGGAAATCAGGTATTAAAAATAAATTTTGTAATGTTTATTTTTGAAGGAGACAGAGACAGAGTGTGAGTGGGGGAGGGGCAGAGAGAGAGGGACACACAGAATCTGAAGCAACTCCAGGCTCTAAACTGTCAGCACAGAGCCTAACGCGGGGCTCAAACTCACCGTCGGTGAGATCATGACCTGAGCCGAAGTCCGATGCTCAACCGACTGAGCCACCCAGGTGCCCTGAAAATTAGGTAATTTTTAAAGACTTTATTTATTTATTAAACTTTGGGGAGCAATGTTCTGTGCTAGGTACTGGAATAAGGGGAACATGGGACACCTGGGTAGCCCAGTTAGTTAAGCATCCAACTATTGATTTCAGCTCAGGTCATGATCTCAGGTTCGTGAGATGGAGCCCCATGTTGGGCTCTGTACTGATAGCACAGAGGCTGCTTGGGATTCTCTCTCTCTCCCTCTCTCTCTGCCCCTCCGTGCACTCATTCTCTCTCAGTAAATAAATAAATAAGCATTAAAAAAATAGAATAAGGGGAACGGAATACAGGTCTTATCTTGAAGGACATCATGATCTAGAGACCAGTGTGTTTTAGAGCCCTTAAAACTAAAATTCCAATGCACTATTGACACATGCTTAGATATGACTCAAAGTTCACTACCCCACTTCCAGTATTATTAACCAAGATCTACATTATTCACCAAAGACTGACCACATTAATTTGGCCATTTCGATTTCAATCCACGTATGTTTCATTGTGATCAGGAGTGGAAACAAATATCATAAAGGGTAAATATTGATAGATATTTCCCGACTTAATGCCCTACAATTCTAGTATCTTGAGAAATGTTAAATATTATAAATCTGGCAACATACTACCAGTACATTCATTAATGCCACTAAACAAGATATCTTTGAACAAAAGATTCTCTAGCATATTTTCTGAGGATGAATAAAAAAGATCTTTGATAAGACTGGAGTTTGGGAAGATGGCAGAGTAGGAAGACTCTGAGCTCAGCCCATCCCGTGTTTACAACTAGCTATCATCCACATCCTAGCACATAAACTGGAGAGCAATGTGAAGACTGGCAGAACAACCTCCACAACTAAATATAGAGAAGCAACATTTGAAAGGTTCTCATGGTCAGAAAAGTGGAGTGAGCTGCCCCCGAGAGGGAGACAGCTGTGTGCATGGAGAGGGCAGAAAAACAGGCCCTCGAACCAGGGACTTTACTCAGGAAGACTAATCCCCATAATGTTTGGTTTAAAAAACCCGAGGGCCTGAATTCTATGAGTTTGTATAATCAGCGGGACTTGGAACCTGGAGCTTTGAAAGTCAGCAGACTTCAGCACTGGGCAAGCTGCAAGGCGAGTGATACTCGGGTCACTGCCCTTAAAAAGATAGCAGTCTTTGAAGAGAAGCAACATAAAAATGGCACTTTGCTCAATGCTGGGAGGAAATAGGAGGAAGATCTGTCCATACTGATATCATAGTGTGTTGGGGGACTTCTGTGAAAATGAAGGAGGTGGCAGGTACAATTTTCCTTCCCACATTCCAGCATAAACACAGAGCCACCTGCTGGAGGCAGGGCTGTAGAGACACTTGTAGCCTTGGCCAAGAGCTCAGGGCAAATTTTGCTAAAGCTGTGCGAGCACATCACTCCCAGGCTCCAAACACAGTGCCACCAAACACAGTGCACACCTGCCACACTATGCCTGGCTGTATTCCCCCAGCCACCATTGTGTGCTGAGCCCTGTCGCACCCAGCCATCATGGTGCACTGTGGCCCAGCCTCCTACGCCAGGTGACACACTGCTTCAGGGGATCCAGCATAGGATTAGTAGCCAAGTGCAAATCTTGCTAACACCACTGCCCCATTCCCAAATTCCCCAGTGGGCAAGCCCCCTCACACCTGTCCCACCCAGGCTTCACGAATACCACAGAGAACAAGCACAGCTCAACAACAAGCAGAGAGTCAGTGCAAACTACTGCATTGAAAGGAAAAGTAACTCAGACACAACAGCAGGGTGTAAGCAGCAGACATAGGATACCCCCTGAAGTGCCGAGGTCTGGCGAACAGGGGACACTGCACCGAAGGGCACCCCAAGACCTTTTCTTTGTAAAGTCACTACTTTCAAGAGCAGAGGACACAGACTTTCTTAACACACAGAGACAGACCACATATAGGCAGACAAAATGAGGAGACAGAGAAATCTGTTGGAAATGAAAGAAGAGGACAAGGCCATGAACAAGGATCTAAGCAAAACAGATATAATTAGCATGCTTGAGACAATTTAAAGAATTTAAATTTAAATCCCATTTAAAATTGCACTAAAAATAATAAGATACCTAGGAATTAAACTAACCACAGGTGAAACACCTGTACTCTGAAAAATATAAAATACTGATGAAAGAAATTGAAGATAACACAAAGAAATGGAAAGACATTGCATGCTACAAATACTGCTAAAGTATTTATATTACCCAAAGCAATCTACACATTTAATTTCAATTCCTATCAAAATACCAACAGCACTTTTCACAGAGGTAGAGCAAAGAATCCTAAAATTCGTATGGAACTAGAAAATACCCTGAATAGCCAAAGCAATCCTGAAAAAGAAAAGCAGAGATGAAAGCATAATAATTCTGGACTTCAAGTTATATCACCAAGATGTAGTGATCAAAACAGTATGGTACTGGCACAAAAATAGACACATAGATCAATAGAACAGAAGAGAAAATCCAGAAATGAACCCATAACTATATGGTCAGTTAATCTTTGACAAAGTAGGAAAAAATATCCAATGGGAAAAACACAGTTGGGAAAACTGGATGGTAACATGCAAAAGCATGAAACTGGACCACTTTCTTACACCATACACAAAAATAAATTCAAAATGGATCAAAGACCTAAATGTGAGATCTGAAACCATATAAATCCTGAAAGAGAACATAGGTGGTAACTTCTTTGACATCAGCTGCTGCAACTTTTTTCTCCTATGTCTCTTGAGGCAAGGGAAACAAAAGCACAAACAAACTGTTGGGAATTCATCAAGATACAAGGCTTCCAAACAGCAACAAAACAAAACAAAACAAAACAAAAAAGCAAACAAACAAAAAAATCAAGATTTAAAGGGAACCTATGGAATGGGAGAAGATATTTGCAAATCCTATATCTGATAAAGAGTTAGTATCCAAAATATATAAAGGGCTTATAAACTCAACACTGAAAAACCAAATAATCCAATTTAAAACTGGGCAGAACACATGAACATATATTTCTTCAAAGAACACATGCAGATAGCCAACTGACAAATGAAAAGATGTTCATCTTCACTTAACATCAGGGAAATGTAAATCAAAACTACAATGATATATCACCTCACACCTGTCGGAATGGTTAAAATCAACAACACAAGAAACAACAGGTGTTGGTGAAGATGTGGAGAGAAAGGGGAACACTCTTGCACTATTGGTGGGAATGCAAAACTGGCACAGCCACTGTGAAGAACAGTATGGAGGTGCCTCAAAAAGTTAAAAACAGAACTATCCTATGATCCAGCAATTGCACTACTGGGTATTTACTCAAAGAGTCCAAAAACACTAATTCAAAGGGATACATGCACCCCAATGTTTATAGCAGCATTATCTACAAAAGCCAAGATATGGCAGCCACGCAAATGTCCATCGATTGATAAATGGATAAAGAAGTAGTATGTATATACGATGAAATATTACTCAGCCATAAAAAAGAAAGAAACCTTGCCATTTGGAACAACATGGATGGAGCTAGAGAATATAATGTGCAGTGAAATAAGTCAATCAGTGGAAGGCAAATACTACATGATTTTACTTGTATGTGGAATTTAAGAAACAAAACAAATGAGCAAAGGGAAACAAGAGGGGCAAATCAAGAAAAAGACTTGATGAGAGAGAAGAAAATGATGGTTACCAGAGGGAAGGTGGGTGGGGAGATGGGAGAAGTAGGTGATGGGGGTTAAGTTGTGCACTTGTGATGAGCACTGGGTGATGTGTGGAATTGTTGAATCACTATATTATACACCTGTAACTAATATAACACTGTATATTAACTAGAATGAAAATAAAAACTTAAACAAGAGTAACATATATAAACAACAAACAGGATATTTGCTGAAAGGCTTATAAAAGATCTTTGGACGAGGAAAATT
This sequence comes from Panthera uncia, assembly GCF_023721935.1. Taxonomy (NCBI): domain Eukaryota; kingdom Metazoa; phylum Chordata; class Mammalia; order Carnivora; family Felidae; genus Panthera; species Panthera uncia. Next base: position 28,247,828 of record NC_064817.1, read on the forward strand.
TCATCCACCATTTCCTTATTTTTAATTTTAGGCATTTATAAAGTTCCATTTTCAAACTTGTAGAAGTGAAAACAAAAGTACAGGTTTGTGAGATTCAGGAATGTCTCAATTCTATATAACTAGAAAAAATAAAAAAGTAATTTGATGATAATACTGATATTATACAAAAATATTCAAGACAAGTAATTAAAATATGTCTGTATGAGAATAGCTTTACTGCTGTCATTTTTGGCTATTATTAAAACAATATTATTCACCAAAGAGATTAAGCAAATATTTCAACTTAACGTGTCAAAAACATAACTCTTGATAGCAAACGGTAAAACCTATTCCTCTCACAGCCTTCCTCAACACAGAGAATGTGAATTTCTACGCTACTTGTTGCTCAAACCAAAATATTGGAGGTCTTCTCGACTATACTTCCCTAATAACTCATAATCAAATACATCAGTGAACTTTGCTAGTTTCTTTCAAAAAATTTTAAAATAAAAAATCCAACAATTCTTACCTTTCTCAAAGCTACTACCCTAACAGAAAGTATCTTATTCATTTTATCCCATGTTATACCTGTGACATAATTTTTTTCTTCAGTCATGAGGCCCCAGATATAGAAATCCCCTTACTGTTCATCCAATTCACTCTTCATATTCTTGCCTCCAGGGCCTTTGCACATGTTTTTTCTCTCTGCCAGGAATGATTTTCCTTCAGGTATTTGTGTGGCTCCATAGGTTCTTTTATGTTTCTGCTCAAATGTAACTTGTTCAGAAAGGGCTTTCTTCAATACCCTTAAAGTAGTAGTTAAAGTAGCAGTAAGTGGTTAAAGTAGTAAGCTATATCCCCATCACTATTACCCTGCTTCATGCTTTTTCATATCACTTGTCATCATCTGTCGTATTCTAAATGTACTTCTTCATTTGTTTAATTTCTATTGACCTCACTATAGTGTAATCTCCAGGAGTGTAAAGATATAATATATCATATTTTGTTCACTGCTGTTTCCCTAGTGCCTGGAAGCATATGTTTTAGATTTCTCAAAGTATTTCATAAATAAATGATTAAATATTAAAATATATGTCAGCTGCAAGGAGTGAAATTAGCTGATAGTCTCCCCTTGCAACACCTTTGAACTCTACCACAATGTTTACACTGAAGGCAAGCTCTCCCCAGGACTGCTTCTAGTCAATGAGCACAGCAAAGGTACTAACTAGAGCAAGCCCATTTCTGCCCAATGCATGCCTTGTTTAATGGGCAACATAAAGATCTGAAATATAGTCTGCGGCTCTTCCTATCTAAACTTCCTTCCTTTCACCTCTCTTGTCACTGGTGTCAGACCTGATTCATGGTCTGTGTCTCTCCTTTCCTACTCCTGTTTCCTTGCTACTTCTTCCCTCACAGGCATTTCCCCCAATAAATCTCTTATACCTTTTTTCTCTCTTCGTGTTTGTTTCTGTGGAAACCTTAAAGTGATAGATATTATTGTTTTGAATTTACCATTTATTTTTTAGGAATAAAAATTATGTATAATATTTTGTTTAAAAAAGAATTTTTTAGCGGCTCCTGGGTGGCTCAGGCAGTTAAGCATCCGACTGATTTAGGCTCAAGTCATGATCTCACAGTTGGTGAGTTCAAGCCTCACGTTGGGCTCTGCACTGGCAGTGTGCAGCCTGCTTGGGATTCTGTCTCTCCCTCTATCTGCCTCTCTCTCTCAAAATAAATAAACTTAAAATTTTTATTAAAAATGAAAATTAGGGGCGCCTGGGTGGCTCAGTCGGTTGGGCGGCCGACTTCGGCTCAGGTCATGATCTCACGGTCCGTGAGTTCGAGCCCCGCGTCAGGCTCTGTGCTGACAGCTCAGAGCCTGGAGCCTGTTTCGGATTCTGTGTCTCCCTCTCTCTAACCCTCCCCCATTCATGCTCTGTCTCTCTCTGTCTCAAAAATAAATAAACGTTAAAAAAATGAAAATTAATTAATAAAAAGAAAAATAATTTTTTAGTTACAGAAAAAAATAACTACATTGTGAGAGAGACATTGAGAAAGAAAGAAAGAAACAGAGAGAGACAGGAGGATAAAGAGAGGGAAATTTTTCCCTCTACTTTAAGGAGTTGGGCTTATCTTAGTGTAGCAATTGCTGGGATCAGTGGCTGGAAGGAGGAAGATCCAGGCAGTAAATGCAAGAGAGCTTTGAGAAACAAAACAAAAAAAGCTGAACTAGCCACCAGCCAAAGGGGCTAACAACAAGCAAGTAGTAGAAATCAAATTATGATGGTTAAATTGGAGGAGGTCTAGAAATTGACATGGGCATAAAAGGCAAAACTGGGATAAAGTGAGATGGTTCAATAATTTTCTACAAAATGAGCCATGGAACATAATGCTGATTTTATGCTGTGCTCTAGGGCATGCTCTGGGTAAATAATGACAGCACTTTCACGTTACAACATACTTCATGAAACATGGATGTAGATAATAGATCTCAAAATACATTTTCAAGTTATGTAGTGTTTACTTTAATAATCTGTGCCTTTATTATTTTAGTCTATGTTCTGGCAGGTCAGATATTAAGGGAAATGTTCATAAAACACAATACAGGGAGGCCCAAAGATCTGGGAAAATTCCAAGAGAGCCCCAGAGATAAAAAAATACATTGCTTTTCAGCACCTACATGATAGCAGGGACCAAAGTAATAGACTGCAGAAAGCCACATTCATAAAAATTTCAGGGCCCTTTCTGGACTCCTCTCTGTTAAGAATTTCTTTAGAATATTATAATGCCAGTAATGGCCACTGCATCATGCACCTACCAGCAAGCTAATTCACAGATTGATTTGAAAGCTACAATGTAATTGTAATATGGGCCACACCATCTAAGAATAAAGGGAGGATTTAAGTTGAAATATGAAAATTATCAACATAATTTATAACCAATTTGGAAAAATTGACTTTCTCAGCATGAATATGACATGAAAGGTTTTTGAGCCCAATAACCCGTTTGTGGGGGTGCCTGGGTGACTCATTCGGTTAAGCTGATTTCAGCTCAGGTCATGATCTCACAGTTTGCGACATCAAGCCCCGCATTGGGGTCTGTACTGACAGCTCAGAGACTGGAGCCTGCTTTGGATTCTGTGTCTGCCTCCCTCTCGCTGCCCCTCCCCCACTTGCACTCTGTCCCTCTCTCTCTCTCAAAATAAATAAACATTAAAAAAAGAAAAAAGAGAAAACATTTCTGAACATATGAAGTAGGCAATGGTGATCTAGGGATGCCAAACAAAATAGATAAGCCCTAGCTCTTGTTGATACTTGATACGGATTTCAAAATATTTCCTCATGATTCCAATACGGTACCAATGGAATTAGTACTGTAATTCAAGACTTTATGATCATTTTTGTCAAAAGCATTTAGTTATAGGGGAAAAGTCACATATAAACACTGGCTAGAAATATTTTACAATGTAAAAATACATTCCATCAATTTGGAGCATTAAAGTCAAAGAAATAGTTTGCCAGCAAAATGTTATTGGAAGGAGATATTCTGCAGTGTATGCCCATATTTCCTTCAAAGAAGTGGAGCAAACAGGTTAGTGTCAAACATGTTAGAGGTATCCCGTAGTACAGATCCTCATATTTCAGTTGAACTTTCCTGGTGTGACTAATTAGCAAGGTACTTAATCCAAGGGAGTTTAAAAGTGTCAATGGGCTAAAAATAATTGACTGCAATGAAGGTAATTCAGAGAATAATATTCAATACAAAAGAGATTTGTCACTAACAGTGTTTATACATCACTTCAGTTTTAATGTGACTGTCTTGAGTGTCTGGTGCAGCAGCAAAACATTAAAGGTGTTGCAGTATCCGACAGGCAAAATCTTAAAGACGTATATTTCCTTCAATGCAATAGACTAGATAAGGGTAACATGGAAAATGAAATCCATTATCTGCTGAGTTAGATCTTAAAGATCTTGCTAGAAGAGCAGAGTATTAGTGATACTCACAAAGAAGTTCTTATGCAAGTTGTCTAAACATAAATGCACATCATGACTTAAAAGTGGAAATGAAGAGAAAGAACACACAAAAAAATATGGCAGTAACAAGAGATTCTCTTGCTTCATTTCAGTGGCTTATGAAATCAGCATTTTGTAAAAAGCCCAGCAGGCAATGAAAGTTACATTATAAATTGTATCGTTAAATGGGATGATCCAGACACTTGGTTGTCAGGAGACAGAGATGGGAATTCCATAGGAAGTAACCACTGACTGATGATTTCATTCATTTTGGAAGACCTTCTGTGTAGTGAGACTGAAAGATTTTAGATAAATTTAACTTCTCCTTTATGAAAATATATTTCCCTAGTAAGAGGACTAGCTTTTTAGAAATGGCTAAATGTCAAGTCATGAAGAAATTTGATGACACATGTAAATCCAGGCTTGACTGTGTGGTTATAAATGCCATTTTGAGCAAAGTATGCATCCCCTATTAGGTCTTTACTGTTCTCTTTATTTGTCAATGCAAGCTCTTTTAGTATTACTTACACAAATCTCTCAGGGCTGCACTCTATTAATCTTTAGGAAAACTTGCTACAAAGACTTCCCTTTATGAGATGGAAATGTTTAATGTTTTCAGCATGAGTCCAGCATTACTAGGAGAGTATATCATGGGGGTTTTGAAGCATTGAATCAAACTTCCCAGATACGTAATGCATCCCTCTTGGACAGCAAGTCAAACAGAAAAGGGCATGTATAGGGCTCAAAGAGTTGGTAGCGGTGACTGAAATTTCACTACAAATAAAATCTTGCATCCTTCTTTTTTAACATGAAAGCATCATAAATATTAACTTGTCTTTCTAACTAAATTGGGTAAACATTTGTTAGTTTGAGTTCTTTCAAAAGCAAAGGCTGAAACAAAAATTTAAGTATAGGTAATTTATTTGGAGATGACCAAAAGAAACAAATGAATGAGGAAGATATAGCAAAAAATAAGGAAAGGTCAAAAAAGGAGGTGGTAACAAGTACATGTTTTTTCCGTTGGTTTGTTTCTTTTGTTTGTTTCTTTTGCAGAGAGCAACTGGGGCTTAATCCAAAAGGAATTCTCTGAGGTACCATGTAGAACATGACTTGGGACTGCCTTACTGGTAGCCAGGATGGCTGGTTCAACTAAAGCAGCTGTGGGCACCTATTTATTGATTCCCACCCCTCAGTGATTGAAAGTTGTATAAGAAGAGATGCATGGGCTTAAATACCCAACATGACCACTTGCAACTGAGCATATTCTTGGAGAAATCCTTCAGACAGAGAAGAAAAAATACAGACACAGGTGTTTTGAATGAGAGCTTTCAGCATGCTAGGAATTTTTCTCAGAGACAACCTTACTCAGTAGCCTACATAATATTGAAAGAGACATCAATAGTATCCTACACATATTTGTTTTGTGATTTTTTTCAACAGTGTATCTGGAAATACAAATACTACATTGCTTTATGCCAATGAAATAAAGTAATAAAAGTGCATATGGGGGGGACATATCTGTTTTTCACCTTTATTAATTATTTCAGTTGGGTCTAAGCTGACAAGGAAATAACACTTTGCCTGGTAGAGGAAGGGATCACATCTAGAGAAAGGCCCTGAATTACATATATACAACCAGATGGCGCTACTTTCTGAAGAGAATTATTTGACAGTATTTTGATTCTGATCCATTTATTCATTTTAGAAATCACTGCCTAACCTGCACTTCTAAAGACTTTATCAGGAGCTTGAAACATTGATGCAAAAATGTTTCATTTTATATTTTAAGAATCTTGAACTTCTAGAGTGTTTCAGGCATGATTGATGTATCAGGCCATCTTAGACTTGACTGCCACTTAAAATTTAGAAACTAACAGTTTTAGAAAAGACAGAGGTTCACTCTACTCTAGACTTCCTTTTGTATTGCTTTGATCTAATTAGAGAACACTCAGGTACATATACAGATCACATACACACACACACACACACACACACACACACCACACCCATACACACAAGTTGGTATCCTTGAACTCAGTAAGATTAAGTGATCAAGAAAACACAATACTTTGCTTTAAAAAGTCACATGAAAAGAAAATTTTAAACAGAAATTAAGGAATTTCTTAATGGCTCAAAACTTCACAATAAATAGATAACTTTGCTAATATTTGCTAAACTAAATTCATTAAATATATTTCTGATATTGAAAACAGCAGAAATTCAAATACACATTTTTTTTCTTGCTGAATTTCAATTAGTGAAAAACCTTAATTTTTCCAACTGGAAAGATAAGTTGTATATAGTTGAGAAAACTGTTAGTAAACAGAATTTTTTTGGGGGGAAGTAATACATTTTGCTAAATTGGGAGTGAATTGTCCAAATTAGGAACTTTTAGAAGATAGCAGATTAGAGCTGTATTCAGTTTCCACAAGATGTACAAAATAGTAAAGGCCAATTTTTTAACCGAAATGTTTGTATTCTCATATTTTTTCTGATTAGATACACAAAATATTTAATGGTAGTTGTCTATGGTTTGTGAGTATATAAATTTAGGGTTTTTTTTACCTTTTAATTTACTTTACATTGTTGAATGTCTACAGTGCTTAAAAATAAAGATGGTTGTAAAAATACTATTTTTAAGGTGTCTGTTTTATCTGGGGAATCACAAATATCACTGGTTATTAAAATAGGTAAATGATAAATCTAGAATGCAAAATCAATTTTGCATGTTGTACCAATAATAAAATAGAAAATATTTTATCAGTATTTAACCTAAAAATAGACTTACTAGCAAAATGATGACCCTATAATTGGTTTGCAATTGGTCATTTAAAAGTAACTCAAATGGAAATGCAAGCTGGTGCAGCCACTCTGGAAAACAGTATGGAGTTTCCTCAAAAAAACTATAAATAGAACTACCCTAAGACCCAGCAATTGCACTACTAGGCATTTATCCAAGGGATACAGGTGTGCTGTTTCGAAGGGACACATGCACCCCCATGTTTATAGAAGCACTATCAACAATAGCCAAAGTGTGGAAAGAGCCCAAATGTCCATCGATGGATGAATGGATAAACAAGATGTGGTATATATACAATGGAGTATTACTCAGCAATCAAAAAGAATGAAATCTTGCCATTTGCAACTACGTGGATGGAACTGGAGGGTATTATGATAAGTGAAATTAGTCAGTCAGAGAAAGACAATATCGTATGACTTCACTCATATGAGGACTCTAGGAGAAAAAAACAGATGAACATAAGGGAAGGGAAACACAAATAATATAAAAAAATGGAGGGGAACAAAACAGAAGAGACTCATAAATATGGAGAACAAACTGAGGATTACGGGAGGGGTTGTGGGAGGGGGTATGGGCTAAATGGATAAGGGGCACTAAGGAATCTACTCCTGAAATCACTGTTGCACTATATGCTAACTAATTTGGATGTAAATTTTAAAAAATAAAAAATAAAATTAAGTAAATAAATAAAAAAATAAAAGTAACTCAAAGCTTGAAATTTGGTCTTACATCAAAAATATTTATTATATACATGAAAATGTTTTTACTGGATCTCTAATTATATTGAGAGTTTTGCAGTCTAGATTGTAATCTCTCTTAGAATCTGAATTAACTACAGATCATATTGTTTTAGCAATTCCAAGTAGATACATTAAGGTCATTTATGAATCATATTGGCTGGAATAATATTTAAAATTATGGGTCCTAGGAATGCAAACTTAGGATAGCCAGTTTATACTTGAAAACCAATGAATAAACCACCTAAAAAGACAGAAGAGAAGATTCTCTGAAAGAAGAAGACTCAATACATCCTATCAGTGTTTCAAAAATGAGTGATTTCTACACTTATTTCATTAAAAGCAAAGAGCTTAAAGCATAATTATGTGAACTATGTATGTGTATATGTGTGTATGGGAAGTAAGTGATTTTGATTACTATAGATATCTTTACATTTTTTTAACATTTATTTTTTTGAAAGTCAGAGAGAGAGACAGAGCATGAACAGGGGAGGGGCAGAGAGAGGGAGACACAGCATCTGAAGAAGGCTCCAGGCTCTGAGCTGTCAGCACAGAGCCCGATGCGGGGCTCGAACTCACAAACCGCGAGATCATGACCTGAGCCGAGGTCGGTGGCTTAACTGACTTAGCCTTCCAGGCGCCCCTGATTACTATGGATATCTTAAGAACCAGGATAATACAAAAAAATTAAATCTTTCAAAATGTTCATATTTTATTGCTATTAGAAGATTTCCAAGATAGGGAGTACTTTTATATACTTAATATTGTTTTGTTAGATTGAAAGGCATAATTTTTCATATTTTATCTAGTTTACTTTTTAAAAAAAGTTTATTTTCAGATATTCACTAAAGTTGTTTCAAAAGAAGTCAATTCAATGAATCAATAGGTTGCTGTTTATTTAAGAGCAAGAATGGTACAGAATAGAAAATTTGGTTTCAGAGTAAGACAGAGCAGCATGTAAATCCTGGATTAACTAGCACTAAATATGTATTATTTAAAAATTTACTCAAAATATTCATCTCTAAAAGGGATTCGGAAGATGGCGGCGTAGGAGGACGCGGGGCTCACAGCGCGTCTGGCCGATCACTTAGATTCCACCTACACCTGCCTAAAGAACCCAGAAAACCGCCAGAGGATTAGCGGAAGGGAGTCTCCGGAGTCAAGCGCAGACGAGAGGCCCACGGAAGAGGGTAGGAAGGGCGGCGAGGCGGTGCGCGCTCCACGGACTGGCGGGAGGGAGCCGGGGCGGAGGGGCGGCTCGCCGGCCAAGCAGAGCCCCCGAGTCTGGCTGGCAAAAGCGGAGGGGCCGGACGGACTGTGTTCCGACAGCAAGCGCGACTTAGCGTCTGGGAGGTCAGAAGTTAACAGCTCTGCTCGGAAAGCGGGAAGGCTGGAGGACAAAGGGAGGGAGAGCTGCTGAGCCCCCGGACGGCAGAGCTCAGCTTGGCGGGGAACAAAGGCGCCAGCGCCATCTCCCCCGCCCATCCCCCAGCCAAAATCCCAAAGGGAACCAGTTCCTGCCAGGGAACTTGCTCGCTCCGCTCAAACACCCAACTCTGTGCTTCTGCGGAGCCAAACCTCCGGCAGCGGATCTGACTCCCTCCCGCTGCCACAGGGCTCCTCCTGAAGTGGATCACCTAAGGAGAAGCGAGCTAAGCCTGCCCCTCCACCCCCCGTGCACCTTGCCTACCCACCCCAGCTAATACGCCAGATCCCCAGCAACACAAGCCTGGCAGTGTGCAAGTAGCCCAGACGGGACACGCCACCCCACAGTGAATCCCGCCCCTAGGAGAGGGGAAGAGAAGGCACACACCAGTCTGACTGTGGCCCCAGCAGTGGGCTGGGGACAGACATCGGGTCGGACTGCGGCCCCGCCCACTAACTCCAGTTATACACCACAGCACAGGGGAAGTGCACTGCAGGTCCTCACCACGCCAGGGACTCTCCAAAATGACCAAACGGAAGAATTCCCCTCAGAAGAATCTCCAGGAAATAACAACAGCTAATGAACTGATCAAAAAGGATTTAAATAATATAACAGAAAGTGAATTTAGAATAATAGTCATAAAATTAATCGCTGGGCTTGAAAACAGTATACAGGACAGCAGAGAATCTCTTGCCATAAAGATCGAGAGACTAAGGAACAGTCACGAGGAGTTGAAAAACGCTTTAAACGAAATGCAAAACAAAATGGAAACCACAATGGCTCGGCTTGAAGAGGCAGAGGAGAGAATAGGTGAACTAGAAGATAAAGTTATGGAGAAAGAGGAAGCTGAAAGAAAGAGAGATAAAAAAATCCAGGAGTATGAGGGGAAAATTAGAGAACTAAGTGATACACTAAAAAAAAATAATATACGCATAATTGGTATCCCAGAGGAGGAAGAGAGAGGGAAAGGTGCTGAAGGGGTACTTGAACAAATTATAGCTGAGAACTTCCCTGAACTGGGGAAGGAAAAAGGCTTTGAAATCCAAGAGGCACAGAGAACTCCCTTCAGACGTAACTTGAATCGATCTTCTGCACGACATATCATAGTGAAACTGGCAAAATACAAGGATAAAGAGAAAGTTCTGAAAGCAGCAAGGGATAAACGTGCCCTCACATATAAAGGGAGACCTATAAGACTCGTGACTGATCTCTCCTTTGAAACTTGGCAGGCCAGAAAGGCTTGGCACGATATCTACAGTGTGCTAAACAGAAAAAATATGCAGCCGAGAATCCTTTATCCAGCAAGTCTGTCATTTAGAATAGAAGGAGAGATAAAGGTCTTCCCAAACAAACAAAAACTGAAGGAATTTGTCACCACGAAACCAGCCCTACAAGAGATCCTAAGGGGGATCCTGTGAGACAAAGTACCAGAGACATCACTACAAGCATAAAACATACAGACATCACAATGACTCTAAACCCATATCTCTCTATAATAACACTGAATGTAAATGGATTAAATGCGCCAACTAAAAGACATAGGGTATCAGAATGGATAAAAAAACAAGACCCATCTATTTGCTGTCTACAAGAGACTCATTTTAGATCTGAGGACACCTTTAGATTGAGAGTGAGGGGATGGAGAACTATTTATCATGCTCCTGGAAGCCAAAAGAAAGCTGGAGTAGCCATACTTATATCAGACAAACTAGACTTTAAATTAAAGGCTGTAACAAGAGATGAAGAAGGGCATTATATAATAATCACAGGGTCTATCCATCAGGAAGAGCTAACTATTATAAATGTCTATGCGCCGAATACCGGAGCCCCCAGATATATAAAACAATTACTCATAAACATAAGCAACCTTATTGATAAGAATGTGGTCATTGCAGGGGACTTTAACACCCCACTTACAGAAATGGATAGATCATCTAGACACACAGTCAATAAAGAAACAAGGGCCCTGAATGATACATTGGATCAGATGGACTTGACAGATATATTTAGAACTCTGCATCCCAAAGCAACAGAATATACTTTCTTCTCGAGCGCACATGGAACATTCTCCAAGATAGATCATATACTGGGTCACAAAACAGCCCTTCATAAGTTTACAAGAATTGAAATTATACCATGCATACTTTCAGACCACAATGCTATGAAGCTTGAAATCAACCACAGGAAAAAGTCTGGAAAACCTCCAAAAGCATGGAGGTTAAAGAACACCCTACTAACGAATGAGTGGGTCAACCAGGCAATTAGAGAAGAAATTAAAATATATATGGAAACAAACGAAAATGAAAATACAACAATCCAAACGCTTTGGGACGCAGCGAAGGCAGTCCTGAGAGGAAAATACATTGCAATCCAGGCCTATCTCAAGAAACAAGAAAAATCCCAAATACAAAATCTAACAGCACACCTAAAGGAAATAGAAGCAGAACAGCAAAGGCAGCCTAAACCCAGCAGAAGAAGAGAAATAATAAAGATCAGAGCAGAAATAAACAATATAGAATCTAAAAAAACTGTAGAGCAGATCAACGAAACCAAGAGTTGGTTTTTTGAAAAAATAAACAAAATTGACAAACCTCTAGCCAGGCTTCTCAAAAAGAAAAGGGAGATGACCCAAATAGATAAAATCATGAATGAAAATGGAATGATTACAACCAATCCCTCAGAGATACAAACAATTATCAGGGAATACTATGAAAAATTATATGCCAGCAAATTGGACAACCTGGAAGAAATGGACAAATTTCTAAACACCCACACTCTTCCAAAACTCAATCAGGAGGAAATAGAAAGCTTGAACAGACCCATAACCAGCGAAGAAATTGAATCGGTTATCAAAAATCTCCCAACAAATAAGAGTCCAGGACCAGATGGCTTCCCAGGGGAGTTCTACCAGAC